>NW_011888793.1:6233286-6233589 GCF_000151845.1 Pteropus vampyrus | reverse complement strand
CACTACCTTTTAGATCCAAGATCTTCAATAAAACATATGCTCAGAAGCATAAAAGCAGAGATAATGTTCTATAACATGAGGCCCCAAAAGCCTAACGTACAAGGAAATTGAAGCCTCGGGTAAAAACCCTCCCTCAACTGCATCTTTCCCCTGGCAGGGATCAGGGCCCACCCACATGGAGACATTGCTCAAAACCAGTGGTGCCTGGGTGGGCAAGTTCCATCAGGGGTGGAATTACCAGTGGGTCTCAACTCAAGAAACATGGTAGCCTGCATCCACACCGAGGGCCCGTAACTGCAGATA
>NW_011888793.1:6231178-6232161 GCF_000151845.1 Pteropus vampyrus | reverse complement strand
CACTACCTTTTAGATCCAAGATCTTCAATAAAACATATGCTCAGAAGCATAAAAGCAGAGATAATGTTCTATAACATGAGGCCCCAAAAGCCTAATGTACAAGGAAATCGAGGCCTCGGGTAAAAACCCTCCCTCAACTGCATCTTTCCCCTGGCAGGGATTAGGGCCCACCCATATGGAGACATTGCTCAAAACCAGTGGTGCCTGCGTGGGCAAGTTCCATCAGGGGTGGAATTACCAGTGGGTCTCAACTCAAGAAACATGGTAGCCTGCATCCACACCGAGGGCCCGTAACTGCAGATACATCGTAGATTAAAATTACACATTTAAAAATGCCTCCTGATGTAATAAACTTTTTTGAAGATAATTTTACAGACTTTTATGAAAATGGTGTTGTGCCAAGAAGGTTGTCTAATGATTTATTTGCCTGCTTTTCACTTTAAAGATAGAAATGTTAGGTGTTGTTAAATTATTGCATTCTTTGACAATACTGGTCTATGTTAATGATTCAATTATGGATACCTTGCTTTGTTTTGTTCATTTTTAAAAACATCTAACTTTCTATACTGCCTTGAAGTTATGATTTTATGTAAGTATACTGCTTCATGGTTTATGATTCTATGTGCATGTTTATTTCTAGAACTAATTCTAAAATCACTTTGAAATTCCATCATTCAAGGTTCCTTGTTTATAAGAGGGCAGATTTTTCACCAGTTTCAAAATGAATATACTAGAAGCCAAATGACTAACATTAAAATCTCAAAATAAGAATACTAAAACTCATCTTGGATGAGCTGGGACTAGGTCGAATTGTGGCTCTGGGACCCCCTGTGTCCACACTCCGGGAAGGCGGATGTGCTTCGAACGGCCTGCCTTCCCTAAAGACCTGGGGGCAACACAGCCTTTTGTTCTAAAAAACCACCATATATATATGTGCATATATATTCATATACATATTCATATATATGCACATATATATATGG
>NW_011888793.1:6229676-6229923 GCF_000151845.1 Pteropus vampyrus | reverse complement strand
GGATGTGCTTCGAACGGCCTGCCTTCCCTAAAGACCTGGGTGCAACACAGCCTTTTGTTCTAAAAAACCACCATATATATATATGTACATATATATTCATATACATATTCATATATATGCACATATATATATAGGAGCTCTGGCATTACACACTCAGTTCAAGTCCATTGTGAGCTAAAAGTGCAGACTTCCGAGAAATTTCTCACTTGCGGCAAATGCACAGGCTTCCCAGGCCCTGGGGCTTTGT
>NW_011888793.1:6223251-6228043 GCF_000151845.1 Pteropus vampyrus | reverse complement strand
AGAAAATTTATCAGTTGGCCAGGAAAAAATATATAACACTTATAGTCATAATAGGCTCAACCCTTGAGAAATTAAAAAACAAAGCATATTCAACCTGGCTCCATCCATCTACTGATTCAATATTTGCACATGCAAAACTTACAGGTATCAAATGTATATATTTGCTTTGAAAAGAATGTTTGAAGCTAGAAAGTATTCTATTCTTAGTGACAACCATTTGACATCTCCTGACTTTTGTTCTATCACACATGAAAATTTCTCAAGAGAAATTTTAATTCTTACAACTTGAAGGTTGTTAAAATTGCACTGAAAAAAAAAAAACATAGCTAGAAGCAAAAAAATTCTTATGTCTCTGGATCCCATACTCCTCCACAAAGCTTTATTTCGAATTTGATTCTGAGAGCTGACCTTCTGGCAAAGTGCAAAATAAATTCTCAAGAAGTAATTAACTGGTAGCTTTAAAATAGTCATGGGAATATGAAGTACAACATGGGGAGTATAGTCAATAATATTATAAGAACTATGTATAGTGCTAGGTGGGTACCAGGCTAATCAGGGGATCCTTGATAAATTATATAAATGTCTAACCGCTATGCTATATGCCTGAAACTAATATATAATGATACTGAATGTCAACTGTAATTGAAAAATTAACTAATTAATTAAAAGAAGCAATGGGAGAAGTCAAAGTGGAAGTGGGAAAGTAAAAGAAGGTGAAGGGAAAATGTTCTATTTGTGTTCAAAGAAAATTTCATGACAGTGGGGTTGTGATAGAAAAAAACTACGAAATAAAAGCACCAGAAATAAAAGCATGTAATATGATAAATATAAATGCTACTTTGGGAAGAGTAAACAGAATGTTTGTAATCACAGCTGTCCTCGACCGAGGTTTGGGCTCTGTAGTTAACAGACGCTTTCAGCTCTTCGGTGTGTGTCTACAGGAAGTCTTAGCATTATCTATTGCTTTCTTCTGTTGGGCTTCACCTAAATGCATGCACACACACGCACATGCATGCACACGCACGCGCATGTGCGCGCACACACACATGCACACACACAGGCCAAATTTCCTGAAACACAGGGTATCTTAACGTAATGCATACTAAAATTTTCTGATCAGTTTCTTCATGTAGATGAGGCCGTAGCCTCCTGCAATCCCTGCTAAGCCAGTCTTTGCCCTCAAAAGGCGTGGGTCCCCAATCTAGGAAAACTGGTCTGCAGCAGGGTTCATGCCTCTCAGCTCTCAACCTAGTGACCTATGTGCTAGCTTTCAGTGGGGTTTTTAAGCACCTGAGCCCTCCCCTGACATTAGTTTGAACCCTCCTCAGCATGTTTCTTTCTCATCACATGCCACAGGTGGCACCACAGCAGAGGACATCAGGGCTGCCACGGTGATCCAGCACTTCCAGGAAGTTTAAGCAGATAAAATGTGCTTTCAGCACCTGCTCTCCCAACTCGTCCACCACTTTCAGTCCTTCACTCACTTTTTCACATCCCCTCCTCCCATGCCCCAGCATCAGGGCCAGCCCTCCACGTCCAAGGCCTGCACACTGCACTCCTCCTGCCTTAGATACCCGTGGAGAGCTGAAATTGGCATCTCTGGTGGGCGTCTCCACAGGGGTGTTTGCTGTGTTGGCTTTGTAGAAAAGCCCGAAAGGTAGGGGTTATCTACATACGTAAGGTTAGATAAGAGCGGGAAGGTTTTCGATATGGAGGAAAAAGGTTTGACTGGATTTGATGGGTAACGGCCAGTGATAAAGGTTTTGGGGCAGACGTAACACATAGATGTGACTTAGTAACACCGCCCTGTAGATTAGCCTGCTGGAATATTTGGAGGGAACGTGTCTGTAGATAGCCTGCTGGAATATTTGGAGGGAACGTGTCTGAAAGCAGAAGGACCCGCTGGAAGGAGAGCATGATTCTCCAACAGGGAAACCCCTAAGGCCTGAGCCAGAGTTGGGCAGAAGAAACATGAAAGACCTTGCAAAAGAAGACACCGCAAGAACAGGGCACAGAGTGGATAAGTGCAGTAAAGGAGAGACTTTGAGCCCTGGTTTTAAGGAGAGGGGCAGTACCATGACCAGAAATACTCTGAGTTCATGTACATCTATTCCTAGAATGCTGGAACCTCTGATTCCCCCAAACAGAAATCACAGTGGCCTGAGGTGTGAATCCTGCTTTCCCCAGTTGTTCATTCAGCAAGCATTTCTTTAACATTTCCTACATGCTAGGACATTAAGAAGTCAGAAATAATTGAATAAAGTACAGACTCTCTAGGAGTTCATTAACCAGTGCCACAATTTACAGTTAATTATTCTGATTTCCTCATCCCTGAAACTCCTACTTTGTTCATGATTTCTCCTATAACCAATTATTATGCAACTATCATTGTTTAAATGCATGTTCTCCTTGAGTTATCACTAGCCACTGCTAAGGTGTGAATAATTTATTATGCTCCTTTTCTAGCTGCATTGTCATGGAGAACACAGAACTTAGAGAACACTATTTCAAATGGAATTTCAGACATCACAAAGGACCACAGACCAAGGTCCTTCACAGCGCTTAGCAAAAAGGATCCTTCTTCTCTATTTCTCAGATGAAATTCGGTGCCTCGCAGGAGTATAGGCAGTACACTACGCTGCACTTGGAGCCACAGGTCACAGGGCTCTTTGTTCTGGAACATCTATTTTACTTGAAGATTTGGAGTAATTTATTGATTTGAAATAACTTATATTAAAATCCTTATACCCAAACATTATGCAGTAGAATATAAATTTTACACAAATTTTTCATTTACCCAGGGCACTAAACAAGCTTAGTGCTGAGCTGTCTGGGAACATGTAAGAGAGACTTAGGGAAAAGGGAGAAGTAGATAAGTGTGTCGACGCTCAGATGTACTGCAGGAAGCTTGGCCCATTTAGTCCCCACACAAGGGCAGGTACATCCTGTCTCAGCCAGGAGTCCCAGGCCTGGTCCCTGATCCCACCCTGCCTGCTCCAGCTGAGGGTGGCAGCCACTGGGGTGCTTGGAGGGCAAGGCTGGTGCCAGGAGCATGAACTCCTTCAGCTTCAGGCGGGGAGGGACCTTGAGTGGGAATGGCCAGCTTACTATGGACATAGTTTCATTTATAACTCTAAAATATTGAGAGAGATGGTATATGGTTTGCTTTCATACTGCTGAATTTGGTCAAGTGTTAGTCATCAGTTTCCAAAAAACACCAAGTCAGGGAACCATGTTAAACCAAAGCCCAGTGATACAGTTTGCAAAAATCCAGAATATGAAAACTCTACAGGAGAAATAAATTGGAAGAAGGGAGAAATGAGGCTATAGAAACTACAGATTACAAGATATTTCAGAAACTATTCAAGCAGCTACACTGTACACCCTTTGCTTGGAATGGAGTAAGGGGACTATAACAACGATTCGTGAGACAGTCGGGGTAATTTGAATACTGATAGGATATTTGGCAAATCTAAGGAATTACTGTTTTGTTTTATTTTTTAACATGTGGTAATGGCATTAAAGTTACATTAAAAAAATAATCTTTATCTTTCAGCAAAATCAATGAAACACTAATGGATGATATGGTATGATTTCTGGGATTTGCCTCAAAATAATCTCGTGGCAAGGAAAAGAAACATGATTAGATAAAGATGAAACAAGACTGACCAGGAATCAGCCTTTATTGAAATTGGAACATGGGATATGAGGGTTCAGGATACTAGTCTCTCTGGTTTTATGTAGATCTTCCACCCTCCCTCGCTTCTTCGCCTCTTTCCTTCCCTCCTTTATTCCTTCCTTCCTTCCATATCTATACACTAGACTAGAAGAAAAATAGTAGTTTATGCAAACAAATGCAGCGCCTTTAGATATTTGAGGAGCTCAATTTTTTGAGCCAAATGTTTTCCCAACGTTAAATAGGAGTAGTTACTTATATCAAAATATTTACTATATCAAGACAGTATATGAAGAAAGGCAATTCTGAATTCAGAACGAGCTTTCATTTAAATTTCACCTTGCCAGCTGGGCGACCTTGAGCAAATCATTAAACCTTGCAGAACCTCAGTGGCGGTTTTCTTACTTGTTAAACCATAATAAAACCACTTTGTTTTGCTTTGTCACGAAGATCAGCAAGAATGTTTGAAAAGTGCCAGGAATACGATAGGTTCTCAGCACACAGACGTTGCAACAATTCATTACAGACACTGTCATTCCTATTACTTCCACAGAGATTGAAATCCTTCGAGTAAAAGCGGAAGATATGATTCTTGATTTTAAAGGTTTCATATTCTACCATTTTACTAAAGGTTTTCTTGCGTTTTCTCTTATAGCAAATAGTTTCCCTTAATCTGAGACAGCAGCCATAGAAAATAGCAAGCAGTTTAAAGTTTAATATTAAATGTAAGTCTGATAATGAAATTTCCTTTGACTATTAAATTTTATCTTATTCTTATTCCAGCTTCTGACTGAATTGTTTCTGTATACATATTTATCCACAAGAAAAAACTTATATCAGTCAGCGTATGTAAAATCCATCCACTTCTTGAAAGTCTAACAATATGAATGTAAAGGAGGAATGTGCATCATCAGCACCACGTGCCCTGCCTTCTCTCTGGGAACTTGGAGAAGTATCCCTCTCCCACGTAAGCTCTACCCCTCCACAGGAGCTCTGGTCCCCTCCCCTCTTTGCCTCCTCAAGGACATCACTCCAGCGAGTCTCCTTTCCTCACCTGCATCTTCAGTTTCTCCCTCACCACTAGATTACTCCCTTGAGCATAAAATATAGCACCTA
>NW_011888793.1:6220105-6222206 GCF_000151845.1 Pteropus vampyrus | reverse complement strand
TATATAAGGATTTCAGTGCCTGGCACATAAAAAACACTCAATAAATGTTAACTTTTCAATAAGTGGCTAAAATTATATTTCTATTGTCCTTTGGAATTCAAAGAATCTTTTTCATTATTCCTGGAAGAGAGACAGACTATAAATAAATGTGGAAATTATGCAATACACTTGAGAGTAATACATAAAATAATATAAGTTCTGAAAGAAAATGTTCTCCAACAAAAGGCCAAACCAAACATTTGCCTCGTAAAACGTCTATTGCAAGGAATGTCTTTTTCTCTATCTTATGGTTACTTTTTTTTATCTTACTCATCTTTGTCTTATGGTCATCTTTCCTCTCAAGCATTCTCAAACAAATCCCTCTGTGCCCCTCCCATAGCTTTATATTTGTGAGGACTTTACTGACAGGCAAACTTTCTTGTCTCTATTCAGAGTCTATAAATAATGAATTAGTGTCTTCAGAGATAAAGGGAGGATTAGTTCTTTCATATACTAGAAATCTCACAACAAAGTCAATGGCATATTGTAATGCTCCCTTATGCTCACTCTTGATAGAGCATAGGAGGGCAAGTTCTGTGTCAGGAACTTCCTCACCAGGACCCAGGAGAGAAACATTAAACTACCTCTTTTACAGGTGAGGAAACAGACCCACAGAGATTAGGTTTCCTGAGCTCCCACAGCTAATGCGTGGCAGAGCTGGGATTCAACAGACACCTTCCCTACTATACATCATCCTATATCCCCCTTGCACTCTGGGAGACAAAACTGCTCTCCTAGAGCATCCTCGGGCCATCTGAAGATCTCTAATCTAACTCAGTGTCATCCAGGCTCCCTGCTCTGATTCACCCTTGGGAGATCCTCAGAAATTCATTCACTCTACTTGAGAAACTAAGACTTTGCCAAGGTGTACCCCAGAGTAGGGCTGAACTGCTGAATTTTGATATTCTGACTCTTTCTCAATAAAGATGAGAAAGAGTCAGATTGAATCCTGGAGTCAGGCAGGGCAGAACTCCTGGTAAAGGCCAGAAACAAATTTGCCTTGGAAAATAGGAAGAAAGAATAGGCTCCAGAACCAGAAGACTAGATCCTCTGTGGATTCATCATTTTCTAGCAGTGATACCATATGTTGCCTCACTTCTCAGAGCTCCAACTTCCTAATCTGGAAAATGGAGGTAGTAGAACCTTCTGCATATCTAATATCATTATACTGATGATCAAAAGAAGTAATGGAAACAGTCCAGGTGGCCCTCAACAGGAAAATGGATAAATAAACTGCAGTATGTCCATACAGTAAAATATTTCTCAGCAACCAAAAGGAATAAATTACTGATATATGCAACAACATAGATGACTCTCAAAAGCATTATACTAAGGAAAAAAAGAGATGTAAAAGATTATATGCTTCAATTTACATAAAATTTTCTAGCAAGAAAATCTAATCAATGATGATAGAAATCAGGGTAGTAATTGTATGGGGCTGAGGTGGGGAGAATTGAGAAGGGAAATGAGGAAAATTTCTGGATGATGAAAATGTTCTATATCTTGATAGAAGTATGTGCGTTTGTCAAGACTAATCAAATACATGCTAAATATCTACACTCTTCACCATATGTAAATTGACAAAATTAAAATTCTGAGATGTCCTAAATTAAATTATAGCAGGCTAGAGGCTGGGAGGAAGAGATAAGATAAGTTAATCAGTTAACAGAGCCACCAGCAGAAAACCAACAAAAGACTGCTTGCATCCCTGAATGTATGAAATTTTGAATCAGCTTCCAAGAATCTATTTCAACTGTTACCTAGAAAGAATAGCCAACCACCAGATGCCACCGAATCTTGTTTATAAATGGACTTTCTAGACTGTTGCTCACAACCAGAACCATCAAATACCATCGAATACTTCTTTCTAGTGGACTACACTCCAATCCCAGAGCTTTCTCTGATTCACCCCTCCCTTTATCTATAACCAATGTAAATGCTTTCAACATAACTTACATCTTTCTTCCCCAAACTCATTGCATAAAAGAGCCCTATCAACCCCAGGAAGGCAGACGTGTTGGTCTCCTAGCCCTGCCACTAGTGGTTTAGACTGCATACCTGA
>NW_011888793.1:6212269-6218670 GCF_000151845.1 Pteropus vampyrus | reverse complement strand
GGGGCGGGTATAAGAAAGGTTAGAGTGAGCTGGAGAAAAGGAAGAAACCCAAGTGTTTCTGATACTCTTCCTCCTCTTCCGCCTCCTAAAGAATGACTGATCTAAGGCTCATATTCCTATACAGGGCTCTAATACTTTAGCATCAGAACCACCTGGAGCAGGGGAACGGTCTAACAAGTCCCCAGGTGAGGCTAATGCTGCTGGTCTACAGACCACACTTCGAGAATCACTTTTCTATATTAATCCCTAGCAAACCTTCGCTTAAATATCTCCAACCTCAAGGGACATTGAAGTGAAATTAACACTGTCCACTCAACAAAGCCGGAAGTTACAATTGTATTTATTGACAATGAGGAAATATTACCAAAAGTTAAGTATTGTAAAAATAAATTCTAAAGATATTTACTTCTGAAATACAAACAACAAAAGTTATTGAATTTTACTAAAAAATAAAAGGGCTTTTTTTTTTTTTTAATAACTATCAGCAAGCCCAGTGCTAAATTGTCCATGTACAAGGTTTATTCCCGGTCGGAAGAAAACCCCTGCAGACTCAAAAGCTAATATGCAGGTTCTGCATAAACATTGACAGAGTCTCAGTTGAGCTCATTTAGCTTAACAGGTCTCTACTTCCAGTCACAGTGAGGAGCAGAGATCAATAAAAGCTCCATAACGCTTTTCTGTTAGTCTCCAGACTTTCTTTGCACAAAATGATAAAAAATGAGCAAGAGTCAGTACTGTAATAGACTTAACTCATGCCTACCTGCTCATTAAAGCTCCCTACAGTTACAAAGAGGCACGTGACACTTCTTAGGGGGTTTCTGTGTTTTTCTGGGATCATTTTAGAGATATCCTTCCACTTCATTTGTTATCAATTCACCAAATCCTAGATATGAAAGAGGCCTTAGAAATCTTTAAGTTTAACTTTCCATGAGCCTATATTGCAAGGATCTTTCCTACAATATCCTTAGGAGATATAAATCTGACAGTCTTCAAAAGATGAAGACACAGATCTTCAAGACTTCTCTCGGAATCATTTTACCTGGCTCCCTGACCTATTCTTCATGTGATATGCTTGTTGATTAAAGTAAATCCTTCAAACTATGGTACCTAAGACAACCTTGGAAGGGAGTCGAGACTGCTGAACTAATTACCATAACAAAAATAAAAGCTCCATGAAGGGAGGAAATCAGCCTGTGTTTGTCACTGTTGTATGCCAGAGTGGGCAAAGCTGGACATAGGTGCCAATAAACTGTTTATTGGATAAATTAATGAGATCATCACAGGTATCCATAGCTGTGATAACATTTTTTAATTTTCTAGAATAACTTTAAATGACTTGTCCTGTTGCCAAGCTCCTAGAAGGCTACAAAGACACAAATTTTGGCTTCAGAACAGAAGGTATTGTATTTTATACCTAAAATACTTGCTAGTGACACTTCAAAATAGTCAGAGGAAACAAAATGTATCAAGCAAGCTCTGGATGCAAATATGAAACATTAAATTAAATATTAGTTTTATAAAAATAAAGCTGCCATACAACCAGTAATTCCTCCTCTGGGTATTTATCCAAAGAAAATAAAACCACTAATGTGAAAAGCCATATGTACCCCTATGTTCATTGCAGCATTATTTACAGCAACTAAGATATGGAAACAACCTAGGTGCTCATGGATGAATGAATGAATAAAGAAGATGCAGTAAATGTTTTCAATGAAATATTACTCAGCAATAAAAAAGAATAAAATCTTGCCATTTGTGACAACATGATGAGCCTAGAGGGTATTACGCTATGTGAAATAAGCCAGACAGACAAAGACAGATATCATGTAATTTTACTTTAATATGGAATATTAAAAAAATGAATAAACAAGACAAAACAGAAACAGACCCATAGATGTAGAGAAGAAGCTGAAGTTTGCCAGAGGGGAAGAAGGTGATGGGGACAGAAGGATTTAACTGAATACAGAAGCAAGACAGCATTTTAAGTGTTTTTATAAGTGTCTGTACACGTTGCAATATGTGTCCACAGCTTGCTTTAATTATGTCCTGGCAGCGACAGTGGGGGACTAGATACCACTCGATCACCTCTAACTATTGATGTTTGCCATGTTTCAACCCCCAAATAACTTATTAACGTACGCTCAATGAACCAGCTGAGGTCAGCTCACACACAGCAATTCAGAGAGAGGGAACAGGCACTGGCACATGCAGAGAAAAGCTAGGGGACAGAGGGACAACCCCCAAAGGGGCTTAGTTCCTATGTGTTTGGATTCTCCTGGATTTTTGAGGCAGCATCCTGACCTGCGTTTTCCTCGAGCTGTTTGAATGAGTTCCTTGCCAAGAGCTGGTTGGGGTTGGGCATTCGAAGGTGAGCTGAAGGATATCCTTGGGAAACATGGAATTCCAGGTATCTGGCTCCCAGGGTAGGAACAGGGGCTAGAAGGAGAGGAGGCTGAAGGCCTGTGAGCGAGTGATTCGAGGAGGTTATCTCTGGCTTCAGGAGGAGAAAATTTAAATACATATTAGTGTTGTGAATTTTTTTGAATTTTTAGGTTTAGTTGGATCCTAGCAAATCTCTCTCTCTATATGAACATAAGATCTACTCAGAAAGAAAATTAAAGCTTCAGTTAACCCGTATAATCCTAGATTATAATTTTGCCACTTAAAAAAAAAACTTTCATTATCAACTTCACTATTAAGGAAGAAAACTAATAACCACTGAGCACTCTCTATATGCAAGGCCATGGGAAAGACTCCTTTACGAACATCATCTTATTTATCACATCAATATGTGCTTTCAGATTGCCAGATAATCTAGATTCTAGATAGCTACTGAAACCTACAGTAAACCAGTTAGGCAACTTTTGTGTTCAATTTAAATTAAACGATTCAATAGCTAAATTGAAATGTAAATTTCTAATACCTAACACACACCTTGCACCTGTGTTCAGGGACTAGAATTGAAGAAAATAAACATTGGCTTTAGTAGATGAGAGTAGGAAAGATATTTGCCAATCAAGTCAAATCAAATACTATTTGATATAGCCGCATAGGACAGGCATTTTAAGCACTTTATTATTTCCTCATAAACAAACAAACAAAAAATTCAACTTTAAGGGCTGCAAGTAATATTTTAAAAGGATACAGAGAGGGCAAGAATGGTCATCCCATCCTTCGCAAGAGGCACAGAAGGTCAAAAATCTCCCCTAATACAGAAGGGAGCAAATAAAACTGTATCGTTTGCCAGGATGATTAAAATGCAGAGTGTCACCCGAGTGCCTTTTCCACTAAAACCTCCCTCCCATCTCTCATTCTCTATCCTGTCTCTCTTACCAGCTGAGCCACTTTTATTCCTCTTTTTATTCTAAGGAAGAATCGTCTGCTTGTATCTCTCCCCATCTTTTCAACACCCCATCCTCGTTTCCCCACTCTTTTCCTCCCTTTTTTCTCCCCTAGCGGCCATGATAAATTGAAGCCTTCAATTTTATAGTTCTTGATTGGAAAATTTTATAGTTCTCCCTTAAGAATGCCTCAGCTTTTTTTAAATGAGCTCCAGTCTTGTTTAAAACTTCAAGTTTGTCTAATTACTACTAAAATTGTCATGAAATCTGCTAAGTCCAGAAAACCTAGTTCGAAGCCTTCATGAAAGATAACTTTCAGATGGATTTGTGAAAAGCAGATTTTTGCAGACCTGGAGAAGGAGGACACACTGCAAGAGGGTATGTATCTAGGAATGCTTGACCACTTGTAAAGTCAATCATTGAATTAAGAAATAAATAAATAAAAAGCGTGATGAAAGAAAAACCCCAATATGGAAGATTTGGGGCAAATAAAATATACCATTACTGAGATATAGTGAATTCAAACTATTACATTGTTTAGGTATAAAGAATGAAAACCTGAAGCAGAAAAGAAAAACCATTTTGTCTTGATATAAGACATTTTTCACAAGTAAAGGGAAATTACGAGTGCTCACTTTGTTTCAGCTATTGATCTTCTTAATTGCTCCTTCCTTTGTTATTATTGATTTCAAAATCAAAAATGAGGGCTTAGCATTTATTCATTTGCTCATCCCTCAAATGCCTGCAGTGAGGAGGGGTGAGATGATGGGGAAAAGGATAGTATCTTCTTCCTCTGCAGCTTCTAAACTTAGAGACAGCTTCAAAACCAAATGCCTCAAAAGGGAGGACACAAATGTTGATATATTGCTGACTGAAATGACTTGTCCTGCTTATAAACATCAGAGAACAAAAAACTGCTTCAAGATTCCTCGCAACTTCAGAGCCACTATCGGGTCTCACCACAGGTCTTAATTCACAGTTCTGTTATTTGTCCCTCGAAATCAGTTCTTTTATTGCTACGTGCAATGACCTGCATTCAGGCTCTCTTCTCCTGGGACCTGAAATATCCTGAGGACTTACGTGTGGATTTGCAGTTCCCAAAGACATCCCAGAGAGACTTCTGAGCACGCTCTGTGTCACATCCAAACGCCACTGCAGGAAAAATAGCTTTCACCCTTAAAACCTGGAACTGATCATGTATTATTCACACAATAGTTTGAGGAAAACACCTAGGTAACCTGTTACTCAAAATTGTATCTCAACTTTCCTCAGCAACAACAATAATCTGATTCTTTTTCTTGTAAGAAGCTATGAGCCTTCTTAAAACTAAGATGAAAAACTAAGATGACAATTTATATTTAATTTTCTCCTGAATTAGATTTGGATATTTACTATGGAAATGCACCTTCATGACAAAGGTCTTTGCTTTCTTATATTTGTCATCTCTAAGAAACTCCTAAATAGAAATGTTGAACAGTTCTATTCCCTCCAAATAAACTCCATTAACTATGTTAATGGAAGATAAGGTTAACATGAAATAAAACCCAAGTAGTGCAAATATTTTACTGTAAATATTCATGCTACCTACTACCTATTTTATCAGAGTCGCTGACAAATTAAAACCAACACCAAACCCAAACAACTTTTTTTTCTCCAGGGCCAGCAAATTTAATACACAAGTCTCAAAAGTCAGTGGCAAAGACAAAGTGAATAAAATAAAAACAAAGTCAGAGGAAGAGGGCCACATAGAGAGGAGCAATAAGTGGGCAAGTTCGCTGGAGCAGGAAGCTGTCCTTCTTTGGGCATCACATCTCATCCAACCCGTAGTCTTCCTTGGGGAAGTCCTCCACAGTCACAACTGATGGCCTGACAAAGAAAGGCACCTACTTGGCCTGGCATTTAAAGTGGCATTTCCCATTCACACTGCCATCATTTTTTCCTAGTGGCTCATCATAGTGGACACCAAGCTAGTAGCCAGGCTTGAAATCTGTGCATCTTACATACATGACAGTGCCCAGGTGAGGGGACTGCCCAGACGCCGGCGCTTCACAGCCGCTGCACACAGGGATGGCACTGGCCTGGGCCTTCTCCTCTGTGGGGCGCTGGATGGTCTCAGCCTCTCGCTGTGCCCGCTCCTCTTCGTTGTATCGGCCTAGCTTGCTGCCCTTCAGGAAAGTGAACTGAATCTTGCCTCCGGTCGTAGTCTTCTTGTGAGAGCTTGTCTTTCTCCACCTTGGACACATCCTCATACTCTCCAAGGCCAGCACCGCCGTGGTCTATGACGTGGATGCGGCAGCCATCATCGGGGTACGAGCCCAGCAAGGCACCCTCCCGACTCAGCTTGCTTCGCTGTACAACTCGTCATCAGCACCAAACAGCTCCAGTTCCATGCAAGCAGCAAGGCTGCACACCACAAGCTCTAGTTTACACTTGAACTCAACTATGTTAAGGCTGTGACTGTACCGCTTTTCAGAGAGAAAGCTATTGAAAGAGCCGCTGATGAAAATGGTAACTGTGGGCGCCGATAAGCCGGTCACCTCCATCTCGCCACGCCCTGCCGGGGCCGCAGCCCGGTCTGCCCCCAAACACAAAATTTTTTAAAGATTATCTCTCATTTTCTAGCTAAGTCACTTCCTAATAAACAACTTGTCTCTCATAACAACCCCAGATTCAGAAGTCAAGCTCAGGAAATTACCAATTTCATGGACCTCTAGAATCTTTTGAATATAACGGAGTTACAAATGTTACACTCACATATGCTAAGAGTCTATTTCATAGCCTCTGTTAAATGTTTACCTTTCCTTTATATTCATTGGTTTGACTCTCAAACAATTAATAAAATAATGTATATGTGGTTAAGAGTGGTTCAACTCACATCTTCATCTGCAAGTTCTACTGTGTTTCACTCGCATCTCAGAAGTCCCCTGTCCCTACTTATATTTTCCTATTGAGAAACAATACTCTATTATCACAGATTTTAACCTGGCTCCCTTGAGAAATACTTCCTGGAGTATTAGGTTATTTCTTTTTTAGGACTTTATAATTGAAAGTTTCTTCAGC
>NW_011888793.1:6207893-6210299 GCF_000151845.1 Pteropus vampyrus | reverse complement strand
TGATGTTGGCAAGGATGCTAAGACTATCTAAAGGGGAAAAAATAGTCTTTTCAGTAAATGTTGCTGGGACAACATGATACCCACATGCAAAAGAATGAATTTGGATACTTACCTCACACCATGAAAAAAAAATTAACTCAAAAATAGATCATACACCTAATTGTAAAATCTAAAACTCTAAAACTTTTAGAAGAAAATACGAAGTAAATCTTCATGACCTTGGGTTAGCAATTATTTCTTACATATAACAACAAAGCACAAGAAAGAGAACATAGAAAAAAGAGATAAATTAGACTGTATCAAAATTTATTAAAAACTTTAATGTTTCAAAGAATACCATCAAGAAAATGAAAGACAGCCCATAGGGTTGGGAGAAAATGCTTGCAAATCATATCTGACAAGGGACATATCCAGAATATATAAAGAACTCTTACAACTCAACAATTAAAAAGACCCAATTAAATAATCTAATTAAAAATGGGCAAAGAAATTGAAAAGACATTTCTCCAAGTATATACAAACAACCAGCAAATACATGAAAAAATGCTCAATATGTTTATTCATTAGGAAAATGCAAATCAAAACCACAGAGAGATACCACAATGGCTAAAATCACAAATACAAACAATAACAAGTGATGATCACAGTATAAAGAAATTGGAACCCTCGTACCTTAATGGTGCAAATGTAAAATAGTGCACCCACTTTGGAAAATTTTTTGGCAATACTCCAAAAAGTTAAACATAGAGCTATCGTATGATCCAGCCATTCTACTTCTAGATATATACCCAAGAGAAATGCACATATATGTCCACACAAAAAGGTGCATACAAATGTTCATAGCAGCATTAGTCATAACAGCTCAAAAGTCAAAATGACCCAAATACCCCTCAAAGAATGAATGGATAAATAACATGTGGTATAGCCACACAATAGGATATTATTCAGCAATTAGAAGAAATGAATAACTGATAAACACTACGTGAATAAACCTTGAAAATACTATGCTAAATAAACCAGTCACAAAGACCACATGATTCCATTTATATGAAATGTCCAGAACAGGCAAATCTGTAGAGACAGAAAGTTGCTAAGTGGTTGCCTAAGCCGGAGGTATGGATGAAGGAATGGGAAGTCACTACTAAAGAATATGGGATTTCTTTTGGGAGGCATGAAAACATTCTGAAATTAGATACTGATGATATTTACACAACTCTGCAAGCATACTAAAAACTACTGAACTGTATCTTATAAATAATTGAATTTTATGGTATGTGAATTACATCTCAATACGTTGTTTAAAAAAAATAACAGGTAGAAAAGCATGACAGCCATTTAAAAAATAAAAATATGGAAATCAATATAAGCTTTTGGTCATTATTTTCAGTTATTTGGTTTCAACTTACACAAGCAATGACATGTAGTGACCTGCCTGATGTTTAAAAGTCTAGTCCTATTGAGAAGTATGTCTTTGATGATTATTACATGGTTTGTGAGATGCTTCACCAGATTCCCCTGATGTGTCCCATAAAACTGTCATATCGAGTTTAAATACAGGTCACTAGATCAGATATTGAAGACTGAGACAGACTACCCAAAAAGGACTATGGCCTCATTTCTGGTTGCCACATGTTTCCACGAGTTTCTCTTCCTGTTGTTTATTCTTGATGTCTGAATTTTCTTGTTGCCTTATTTTCTTATTTTCACCCTAGGTTTGTTCTTTTTATTCCTAATAGCAAATCTAATCTGAAAATTTAATTTGACAGTAATTAAAATAATACATTTACAATGAATGCCAAATGCTCCACAGAAAAATGTCACGTTAGAGCAGCTATGGATTTTCATAGTACATAAGAGTAAGAGAAAGTTGTTTTATTGAAAATGAGTGACAACTCACTCAGTAGGGATCAGGCAATAATGGGGCTGAAGTCCTCCCTTCCTCATTATACAATTATTCATTATAGCTGAAGAGTTTTATTCCAACTTAAAGATAAGAATGGAAATCAGAAGATTGTTACTAATGAAAAGCTTAAAAGAAGCAATAAATCCCTTAGCAAAGACAAAGTAAGTTTGTTTGGGGCAAAGATGTAGTTACATGTCAAAATCCAAAGTAAAATGGTTTATTCATTCATTCAAAATATTTGGTCACAGTGATAATCGATTTTATGTGTCAATTTGACTGGGCCTTGAGGTACTAAGAAATCTGTTCAAACATTATTACGAGTGTGTCTGTGAGGGTGTTTCTAGATGAGATTAATATTAGAACCTGTAGAATGATCAAAGCAGATTGCTCTCCCAAATGTGGGTGCGCCTAATCCAATCACTTATAGACTCCAACAGAACAAAAAGGCTGAATAAGAAATAACTTCTCCTGCCTGACTGTTGACTTGGGTATCAGTCTTTTCC
>NW_011888793.1:6171873-6206263 GCF_000151845.1 Pteropus vampyrus | reverse complement strand
TTATTTCTATCATTATTATTCTTTTAAAGTTTGGCAGAGTTCAAAGACCCAAGCCTACAACTTTCCTGATTTGTTTGCTTTGTTTTCAACCTGACAGTTCTAATTAATGAAGAAAATAAAATTCTACATTGATAGAGGGAAATTAAAACAAAAGAATTGATAGTAATGGAGGAAATTAGGTGCATCTTTATAACAATATAACTGGGAGGGGAAAATATTTCCATTTTACAGAAAAACAGAATTACCCCCGTATTCTGAGAAAAAAAGGTAAATGTAAGATTATTAATGAGCTTTCTCTTTACTAGCCAAAAGGAAATTGGTTCCTTTAATTGATTAACATATTTCAGTAATTTATCCAAGTACGTGATTTAACCATGATATGGTTCTAGAGAAGTTAGCTGGTTTGGCCAAAGATACATAGGTAGTTGGTGACGCAGTGAAGACTAGCATATGTAATTTCATTAACATATGACAATCTCTTCAAATACCTTTCAAATTCTATTGAATAGTATAAAGAAATTAAATAATATTTTATGTCAGTGTAAAAGTAAAGAGTTAAATTTTTCCTTTGTGCTTCTCTTTAATATAGATTTAAAGCATTTTAAAATTTCCAATTGTATATCAATCAGAGGGAATTTTTGTTGTTAATTTTATCCTTACTGTATTTTGATGGATTATGTAATCTTTATGATTTCTGCCTTTTAAAATGTGTTGATCCTTATTTGGTGATCTAGTTAAGTTTTGAGAATGTTCTATGTTTGCATAGGAAAAAGCATCTATTCTCCATTTGGGGGTACAAAAATATACATAAAGGTGTATTTGTGTTTGGTTATATTACATATGTGTCATTTAAGATTGTTTTTAATGATCAGGATGCTTCTGCTAGCTGTACTACTTTCTCCCATCCTCCAATTGGAGCAATTGCAAGATCGCATACCTATGTTACAAATCTTTGGCAGAAAGTGAGACCTGTTTCTATACTTCCAAAAATGTACAATCACATGGGGGTAGGGGTGGGGGGCAGATGTCACTATCTAGTGAGAAAACTAGATAATGAGTAATGAGACCTACAAACTAGTATATACTGTCCCTATCACGAAATGGGCTTGGCAAATGTAGACAAGTCACTCTCCAGATGAGGAAAGGAGTTTTCCAGTTCCTCATCTCTCCCAAAGGAGGAAGTCATACTTTTTCTGCCAACATTATCAGGTTTGTCAGGAGAAGCCAGGAGATAAGGAATGTGAACAATATAAAGCAATAAAGAAATTTTAAAAATACTAAGTGTTTGCTAATACTTAGATAAAGGTGAAGGAAAAGATAACAATGTAAAACTGCCAACACAGGCCTCACTCAGTTGCTATTGGTTCCCTTCGACCACCTTCAGCTTCCTTTGGGGACAGCTTCTCTCCTGCATGGAGAAACCTTAGCCTAACAACATGAGTCCTTCTCTATGCAGCATCAGCAGCTTGGAACCTGCCTGAAGCATGTTGTGAAAACGAGCAGAAACCTGCCGGCAACTAAAATTCGTGCTTCAGCCGAGTCAGCCCTGGCTGAGCATGTGCAGTGCCTCCTCAGGCAGTGAGGGCTGACTGTCGGGATGTCGCCTAAATACTCGTTAATCAAAAGTGGTTTTCGCTGGCGGACACCTCTGGTCTTGGACCTAAGGAGTCTCGGTTAAGGAGATATACAGGGTTGAGAGCCTCAGGGGCCTCTGTGACCTCAGCAAGCAGCCTCCGTGTTAAATCTAAGCACTCTTCCCTCCGTAGAGAAGGGATCAGTGGTATTCTGGATGCATGTTTCCAGGATAGATGGTCTTCGAGGTCCCAAACCTCCTCGGAAAGATAATTGAGCACAAGCACTGGGCACGCCCGCCCCGGGGCCGCGGGAACCCGCACCACGCGTGTCTGCATCACCGAGTCACCTCTTTCCCCAATTTACCTTCCTGCTGCAGTCCGGGCCCAAATTAATTCTCTTCACTTGTGAGTGAGCACCCACAAGTTCTCGGGGCACGATCCTTCTATCTGTCTCCCCAGGGGAGTCCAGCTTTTTAACTATTAACCTCCCAGCCATGGGGCGGAGGGAAGGTGCAGGATGGAGGGCGTGGGGAGGGGAGAGATGTTTTGCACATTCAACGGTACAAAAAATTAGCAGCCAGTGCTAAATAGGTTTGCTTCCTTTCGTCTTTAACAAACAAATGCAGTCAGATACCTGCTCGGACGACTGCTGCCCTGGCCGGGAGCCCTGGGCTCACTTCGCAGCCTGGGGCTGAGTTTCACACCGCAGTCTGCTCAGCGTCCGCCGGGCTTCACCGGGTTGCCGAAGTCTGCGGATGGATGGATTCTGAGCACCCGCTCTCCCTGGGTGGGTTAATGTTGGCTTCGGCTAAAGCCCCAAAGCTTCCACCTGCACCTCCTGTTTATCTGCTCCCCTCTACCCCTAGCAAAGGACGTGCCCCTTTGGTAATGTCGGGGCTCCCAGCCCGAGGGTGGGGGAGGGGGCCTCCCTATCCCCTCCTCCCCATTCCCGCCGCGGCTTGGGGTTTTACTGCAGCAGCCGGAGGTGACAGCGACGCCTTAGTCTCCTCGGTTGTTCTCAGAGCCCTGGCTTCCCCAGCATCCGGAAAGTGCCCCCTCCTGAGAGGCTGATCCCAGGAGAAGTGCTAACGAGCCTCACAAAACCAAATTTAAAAATGTAAAAGTCGTTGGGCTGCATTCTTCCGAGGACGAGCCTGATCTGCCAGGACCGAGAGTGGCATCCTGTGGGAAGTTGGGACTGTAGAGCAAAGGGGGAAGGGAGTGGTGCAGCCGTCATTCTCTTCTGGAAGGAGTCACTGGGAGCAGTGCAGTCGGACACAAGTTTGTGTGGGAATGTTTTCCTTTTGTTGATAATTAATCGCTAGAATCAGTCTGGCATAATTGGAGTTTTAGTAATAGTGCAGACGGCGGAGCCAAACACCCAACTCTGGGAAGCTCTGAGGCGCCCGGCGCAGTGGGAAGCTCGCAGCATCTGGAGAGGGGCCAAAGCACCGGTGCTCACCTAAGCCGCAGGGAGATATACCCAACCAGGAGGTAAGCATCTTCCAAAATATCAGTTTGAAATGTAAAGTGGCTTTATTTAGTAGGATAGAATTTCTGTCTTTATCGGGGAAAAATAATACCAAGCTTTAATGTAATTTATCAGTTTATTACTTAGAGCATTAAAATTTTAAGAATTGAATGGGTTTTTCCATTTGCCTTTAACTATGTTAGAAACTAAGATCTTTCACTCAACAGAAAGCAAACTTTATTATTGAAACTTTCCAAGCCAAAAGAAGAGAAAATTACTTTGTAAATTATTTTCATTATTTATCTTTATGTAGTTCCGTAAATATCATTACAGGAAATATCATTAGGAAGTGCTTGGTTTCATGCTTAAATATTCATCTTTATCTAATTTCATGCTTTTATACAATATTTTTTGCCCATAAGCTACTTCAGGCAAGAATACACACAAGTCAACCACCCAAAAAGTGATGAATTTCCAAGGAATACATTTTAATATTTTCTCATGATTATTAAGCAGGATGGATTTTCTCAAAAATGCTTAAGTGATCATTTATAGGTAACCAGATTTCTAAACTCAAGAAGAAAAGTATAGTTAATTTTGCTATGGGCAGTGTGGGGGAATGAGAAGAGTAGGGCTTTGAATATGAGCAGAGATTCTAGGTCTGTTTCAACTAAAGTGACATTCAACTGGTTGGCAATGAACATATGAGCTCAGCCCAAGATCAAATAAAGAATTTGCGGAATCGTTAAATGTAAATCTTTGCCCTAAACTACAAATAAATGCATCAGGGAAGTTGGGAAAGTTGTTGTTCAAAAGACTGTGTCATGGTAGTTCTTTTGAATTAAAAAAAAAAAAATTAAGAAATACATGGTCATTTTTGCTTTTTGGATTAATGCATAAAACTAATGAGGTTTTAATAACTTGATTTTCACATCTGAATTATTCCTATGCTTTTAAAAATAGGCATTATTTTGAATACCGTTACAATAGTTATGATGGCTTTGTACATAGATTACTAGAGCAACGACAAACTCATGAAATGCACTGTCGCCCTCATTATTCAAATATTTCCATATGACTTCAATAATAATAAATGGTTTGTTGAACCAAATGCATAGGCGTTCTAGAATTTGACTGGATATGAAGTTGAAAGTCAACCAGCCCTCAACTTCAATCGGTTTTCTTAACCCACTGTTTATAAATTTGCAAATACTTTTGTAAAAACTGTCCTTCCTAATTCTATGTCAGCATAAACTATTTTACCACCAAGTATACAAGATGCAAAACCTTAATCAAAAATTATCCAAATAGGCTTCAACTTCCAGAATGATATGAGGAGCTCTGTGAACCTACTCTTTAACAATATAACAATAAGTGATAAAAATTATAGATAAACAACTATTTAATCTCTAGAAATTGTTCTGAGTAAAAACAGATGAAGAAAAATTTATTCAAGACAACCTACTAAATTTTAGTAAGAACAACAGGAGTTTGTGGCATTTGAGCCACAATCCATTTCTCTGCCCTCCTCCAGACAGGTATTATGGTACTCCACTCTGGGTAGGTATAGCTGAGAATACAGGGCTCCCTCTCAACCTCAAACCCAGTCTAAGGCTATGGTATAATTCTGGGAAAAGCAACCGGCATCTCATCCACCCCAGAATTGTGTTGCCGAAGCTCTAATCTAGATAAGAGCAGGTGAGAAGTCTGAGGTTCTCTTCCTCCAATCATCCCCCAGTCTTAGGGAAAAAGAAGAAAAACTCAACAACTAAAAGACAAATAACTCATTTAGTATATATGTTGCTGAAGCAAACATGACAAATAAACCATTTAAAAATGGGCAAGGAATTTTAGACATTCCTTTAGAAATAGAATTTCTCCAAAGAAGATACACAGATGTCCAATCAACACATGAAAATGTGCTTACTACCATTAGTTTTTAGAGAAACGAAGATCAAAACCAAAAGATACCACTTCACATCAACCAAATGGCTATAATCAAAAAACATATGGTAACAACTGTTGGAAAGGGGGTAGAAAAATTGGAACCATCATATATGGTTGGTGAGAATGTAAAATGTTGAGTTGCTGTGGAAAGTAATTTGGTAGTTCCTCAAAAAGAATCACCATATAACTCAGCCATTTCACTCCTAGGTATATATCAAAGAGAATTGAAAACCTATGCCCATGTAAGAACTTGTACATGAATGTTCACAGCAGCCTTACTCACAATAGCCAAAAAGTGAAAACAATCCACGTGTCCATTGACTGATGAATGAATAGATAAAGTGTGATATGGAATGGAATAATGGAATATTATTCAGCTGTAAAAAGGAATGAAGTACTGATACATGCTACAACATGCATGAACATTGAAAAGATTACGTTAAATGAAAGAATGCCATATGTTGTATGATTTCATTTATATAACATATGCACAATAGGCATACCGACAGAGACAGAAGGTAGATTCATGATTGCATATGGCTGGAATGGGAGGTGGAGGTAGGGAAGAAGGAGTAGTGACTGCTAAAGTGTGCAAGGTGTCTTTTGGGATGATAAAAATGGCCTAAAACTGACTGGTGATGATTACATGACTGTGAGTATACAGAAAACCATTGAATTGTGTATTTTAAATGGGTGAATTATATGGTGTATGAGTTATATCTCAATAAAGCTGTTTTTTATAAATTATCCAAGGTATCAACAACAACAACAACAACAACAAAAGATGGCTTTAGAACTTGGAGTTCATGAATCTCCATGTACCACTAGACCAATAGTTTACATGAGGCTTTTTCCCAAGAGTCACGCTGAAATATATGAAATAATTAAGAGCAGCACAGGTGTTACAGAGCTATGTGATTTGCATATGTTTACATACCTGCCCAAGCTTTCCTCTGTTTAGAAATAAATCAAATGTCATTAATGCAGTCCTATAGAGAATTTGCTTGCGACGCCCTATCTTTTAGGGCTCACCCATTCATTATATTAATCCAAGCCCAGAAAGGCCAGTTGTTCCTCCAGCTTCTAGATAAGTCTAGTCCTTTCTCAGTTCTTCAGGCCACTTGTTGAGAGAGGCCACATTGGATGAGAGAGGGAGGTTACCTGACATTCAGATCAGCCTGATTTCACTTACACTAGATTGGCCTCAGAAAGAGGAGTCTTGGTGGAAAGGAAAAGCTGGAGCAGCCACTAAGGTTCTCAGAGCACACTGACTTGTCATTGCTGGGAAGTGTTTCCTGTGCTTATAACAATCTCAAGTACGAGATAAGCTCTCAAATAATTAATATACTCCTCTATTCATCTTTTATGTGTTGAGTTCTTAGAAACTGCCTGATCCTGTACTAAGAACTGTGGAATTAGATGACAATGCTTTGTCCAGAAATGGGAATATAAAATTAGTGACTCTCTGAGTTTCGTGGGGGTAGTAAGCACCACCTAAACTTGTTGCCAAGAACAGTTACAAGTACACTGAGCCAAACCATACCCTTAGTTTTAGGGATTCAAGTAAATCTACCCACATCAGGAAACCTCCAGATTTTCCATTTCCACCAGCACAGGCTTATCTTTCCATATAAATATTTAGAAGACCTTATCATGCTGATGAAAATGGGTTCTGTGTGGTTTTTGACCATCGATTCCTTGGTAGAGATTCTATGGCTCATATTTTGTTCAATTAGAGGATTTCTACAAATAATTTTACTTTATAGACAACCAGTTGTCTATAAAATAAATACATGTAGGAAAAACTTGATCATAGTTGTTATTTATTAATATTGCTTCAATTGGGATTAGTAATTCATTTATTCAACAGATATTTATTGTGCATCTACCCTGTCCAGGACAATTCTAGGCCCTGGATGAATAAAAGCAAAACATGTAAAAATTCTCACCCTTGAAGGAGCTTAAGTTTTAGAGGGATGTCAGACATTAAAAATAAATTAATAATAATAATAATAATAAAGTGAATTATATAGCATATGAGAAGGAGCTAGGCTCTGGAAAAACATCAGGCCAGGAAGGGACTGAGGTACAATTTCAAACTGTGGCATCAGGTCAGTAAGTAAAATTATGTAATTAGATAATGTAAAATCATGTACAAACCTGGCTACTGTGACTCTGGGAAGGGCCATAAAGACTACCAGCTCCAAGTTAACTTCTCCCCTTAGGAGATCTGGTTTCCACGTCCCGTCAGCATTATTCTGCTACCTTGAATTTTTCACTGTATCACTAAGGAAAATATTACATTAACCCCAGCACATTCTAAGAAGCCACAAGGAAGACATAATCGCATACTTGTTCTACAGCTGAGAACTACAACCTAAATAAAACACCGCCTTATAATAACAAAGATTCTTACTGAGGGAAATTATTAGCCTGGGCTTTCAGTTTTTTGTTGGCCTCTCTCCCTCTTTGCCCTGGATTTTTATAGGCGGCCGGAGGATTGGGTGGTAAATAATTAAGAACCACTTTCTCAAGTGGGGAAGAAGTTGAGGGGAAGAAAAATTTCTAAGCCATCCTGGAAAGGTGAAGGAAGAGCAAATATTTCATAAACACAGAGCAGAGCATGGAATCCACAGATAACTGAAAAAAAAAGAGGGGAAAAAGTCACGGGAGTCTCCACTTTACCAGACTGCCCCAGAATCTCTACTTGGAGCACACACCTGTTTTAACAGGACACATTGTTCTAATAAAATGTAATGGGTGTGGCAGCTTTCCTAGAATAGCCCTTTTTAGAAAATGGCTCCAAAAGGAGCAGGGACTGATTTTTCAAGTCAAAAGGAAACGTTTATTTCAAGCTTACAGGAGAAGCATTTAAGAATGTTCAGTCAAGTTAGAAATAAGTTAAAAGGCTCCTCATTGTAATGGAGTTATTATGGAGCATTAGAACTTTTATTTTTTTGACAGATTTTAATTGAGCAGCCATGATGTGCCAGGCACCAGGGGAAAACACAAAAGAGGACCTTGCTTCAAAGACCTTTCTTTCTAGAGGTGACATTTTGTAGCCTTTTGCTACAAAACAGTTGAAGCACACAGTGATGAGGACAAGAACTCTTTGACCTGTCTGTCCTGACACCCGCTTCCAGACAGAGTTAGAGCCTCCTTCTATGCCCCAGCATAGCCTAAGCTTCCCTGACATCCATAAGTGATAAGTTAGTGATAAGTCACAGCACTTATCAGGCTGTGTGGGGATGCTTGCATAACTGTCCCTCCTCTTCTAGAAAGCAACCTGTGGACAGTCACCATGTAATTCTTATTCATAGTTCATATTCCTAGTACATACTTGTTGGCTATTTGATTGGATGAATGGGTGGACGATTCACAGGGTTATAAGAACTCTACATAGAGAGACAGTCTGGCAGAGTGATTAAGAGTGTGTGCTCTACATTAGCTCTGAGATTGTGAGTCAGTTTTAAAATTTCTCAATGTCTCAGTTTCCTCATTTGTAAAACAGGTATAGAAATAGTGCCCTCATTATAATGTTGTTAAGTGAACAGCATAAGGTAATACTCATAAAGTGAATAACAAAGTTTTGGGAGCTGCTCAATAAATGTGTGCTGTTATTTTCAATATAGAATGGTAGTTTCCTGGGTGACAGCTTGCTACTTTAATATAGCATACCTGCCCCTTCAGCTGTATTATAAAATCGAAGAATGTCAATTAGGAATTTCAAGCTAAAGTTATCAGTTTGAGTTCAAGATCTCTGAAGAGATTAAAAAGAGAATTTGGGAATGAATATAAGTAGAATAGTGCACAAGAAAATTTTAAAAATTAGAAAAAGAAAGATAGAATTTTGATGATAACATGTCCAAAACAGATTTTCTGGAACAATATTATACCTCTACAACTCTCGCTCACATCCCTCCAACAGATAGCCAAAGTACCAGTTCATCTCTGTTCTGGAATATACTTGTTGTGTCTCATAGAATGTCATGCCCAATAAGCATCAAATAAATGTTCACCAAGGCAGAAGAAGAAAAGTGGAAAAAAAAAAAGTCTTTGAAGTAGAGTCTTATCTAAACCTAAGATTGTTATATTATCTCTGTTTCTTTTGAAAATCTAATAGTCCTCTTTTTGTGTAAGAGCTTCAGACAGAATTAACATACTCCTTCTTAATATGCAGTTATCTATTATCTTCTAAATGAGAAGCAATGCCAACCTGTCACCAACCTATGGAAACTGGTAACTTTAATGCTTACCTCTACTTCTATCAGAGAAAATTCACCTGGCCTCTTCCCCAACCATGGGGGAAATCTTATGTTTTTTATCTTCTCCTAAGAAGAGTAAACTGCTTTTCCTTTATTAATTCATCTGCTAAAAGGTAATTTTTAAGTAAAATTAGCTTATTGTCACTTTATTAATAGAAAAAATTAGACGTAGAAAGAATGTGTAACGGATTCTAATACTTCAGTCGCCAATTCTTTTTATTCCTTGATGCTGCATTTACTTTATCTACTCCACAGGGATAGCTTGGTCCTTACATTTTTAATAGGACATTTCATTGTCTAAAACTTTAAACAAAGAAAAAATCAATCAAGTTGGCCTGGTTCTGGTTTTGATGGGCAGGAAAATCAGGTTATAATATAGGACAGAAAAATTGTTCGACAGGTTTCCTCCATTTAGGATGCAAACACAAAACAGCTAACGTGGTACTCCCATGGGCTTCGGGGTGAATTCTTCTCCCAAACCAATAGGAGTCACCATTTTACCCTCTTACATCCTATGTCTCTGAAGGATTTGTCACCTGACAGGAATTGCTTAGAAGGAGAGGAAATAAAATGCATGTAGTGAGGAATAAAGAAATAAAATGGAGTCATTAGAATCAAGCTCCCAAATTGTTAAAATCAAGTCAGCTGAGGCTTGAAAAATAATTCTATTCTTGCTTTAACTAGCCTGGGAACCTAAACCTTTAAACCTTCCAGTTGTACCTAGAGATATGCATGTATAATTCCTATAAGATTACCCTCTAATTGACTCTGAAGGACTTAGGAAAAAAAATGTTTACTTGACCAGATCACCTGGCCCCTGTCTGGACCACCTGACCTCTGGCTGATGACTGTTCTGGACCAATCTGAAGGCCAAAAATGCAGGAATGATTATTCTCAAGGGTGTTACTTTTACAATAAGAATTCTTAACTTTTCAGAACACTTCTAAGTTTTGCCTAGCTATGTTTCTAGTTTACAAACTCTAAGACACTTAAATAAATCTTTATCATTTATTTCTAGCCAAAGCCTCCTGATTCATTTATGCCTGGCCAACATCAGAAAATAAGAGGAAAAAAAAAAATAATTGTGATAAAAGCAACCCTCCGAAGATGTTGTCCAGTATCTGCTAGAACAGTTTCCCTAATGGAATTCTCACTACTTCAACCAGTCAGCCTCTTCCCTTTAGTTACCTCTTATTGTTTAAAGCTTTTTCTGAGATTCACCTCTGAAAACAGTAAAACAATTCCAAAACTTCCCCTCCATGACAGCTTGTAACACTGTTGAAAATCTTTTAGATCTTTTAAGACCTCCATGGCATGTTCCTCCCCAAAGTCTGCTCTCAACATTTCCCACTGGAAACCATCCAGACTTTCTCCATCTAGCTTCCTGTGGATGTACTCAACTTGCTAGAGTCATTGTTTTCTAACAGTTGGAAGAAGGATGCTAATCAAAGCCAAGAGCTGTAGCCTCCTTTCTCATCTGTACTTCTATAAATATATAAGAATTTTGGTGCTATGATCTGAATATATCCCCCCAAAATTCATATGTTGAAGCCTAATTCCCAAAGGTGATGATATTAGGAGGTGGAGCCTTTGGGAGGTGCTTAGGTCATGAGGATGGAGACTTCATAAATGGGATTACTGCTCTTATAAAGGAGGCTCCAGAGAGATCCCTTGCCCCTTCCACACAGCAAGATGGTGTTGGCCATGAACCAGGAAGAGGGCCTTCACCAGAATGCAGTCAAGGCTGGTGACTTGACCTTGAGTTGCCTAGTCTCCAGAACTGTGGAAAAGAAATGTCTGTTGTTTATAAGCTATCCGGTCTTTGGTAGTCTGTTATAACAGCCCAAATGGACTAAGAGTTGGTTTACTTATTTATTTGCCAACCATATTACAGGCTGATTGGCTCAGAATGAACTTGATATCAAGTAAAAATCCTTAGTCTTTTTCTCTTAAACTGATTATAGGCCACATTTTCCTCCATCTTACTCTTAAACAATTGACTTTTTAAACTGAAAAACAAGAGTTTATATTGCCCCAAAAGTTTTACCCTCAGTCATTCTTGGAACTCTATAATCTGCTAAGTCTTTTATAACTCCACCCCATAACTTTGGTTCATCTGCAAATTTGATCACCCATACTTTCTATGATGTAATTCAGGTGGACAAAAATGCTATAATGGTCACGACAAAATACATAACCCTGGGGCTCACCACTAAAGACCCACTCACCATTTTTATGACACTTTACCAATTATGAAACACTTTCAAAAATATTATTTCACTTTATTCTTATGACTACCCTATGAATAAGGTAGTGTCATCATTCTATATGTGAGGACAAAGGTTCAGAAAGACTATCTGACGTGTCTGATGTGATACAGCTAATAAATAACAAAATAGGAAACAAGCCTTAGGGTTTCTGACTCTGTTTCCAGTGCTTTTTCAAAGACAGATTTTTAAATAGATTTATTAACCTAATCTATTTTTCCTTTTTTTTTCCCCCATGGATATCAACAGACTAATTAAAATCAAGAAACATTTTCTACAAACAAAATACCACCCAGAAATCCAGTATAAAAAAACAGATTAAAAGCAGGCTGCTCTAATAGAAGAAGCAAGGTGATGGGCTCTTAGCCTTATCTCGTGTCCCACCTGGGGCTTCCCCTCGATCCTTCCATAGATGGTAATGTGACACTTTATAGTCCTAAGAGCACATTGGGAAGTCACTAGCCAATGTCACAACCTCCAACTGTAACCTTTTCTAAAAAGAATTTTAAAAATAAGGCTAACTTAGTGAAGGATTAAAAATCTTTTACATGGAACAGAATTGCTTTAAAATTTGAAGACATCTTTGAGTTTATTCAAATCTTTATTTCACAGATGAAGAAACAGCCACTCCAAAAGGAGAAGTAACGCACACAGGACCATTCTGTGGAAGAGCAAGCACAAGAATCCAAACCTGGACTCTCTCCCGGGCAGGTAAATTTTTCTGATCATATCATGGGGTCTCACTTTTAGAAATCTGACCCTTTTAATTATAAGATGACATCTTTAAGAAAATGAAGCTTCTGGTTCTCACTAAAGCAACCAACAGACATTTATTATATACTTGATATTGTAATGGCATTTAAAATGACACAAAAGAGTAAAATGTGGCTTTAGTAGTGATGCCTTGAAACAGTAGTTCTTAGTTTACAGACATTACAGGCTTCTCTGAAGTATATGCAGAAAAGTGCCTGTGCAAAATTTGCAAACATTTCAAGTTCTTAGATACCCTCCCTCCCAAGGCCTTGACCTCCAGGTTAAGAAGCTCTGGCCAATCCCAATACAAGCGCCAATGTCAGGATTGCATAGCACCATCTACTGTCTTATTTATGGGTCTGTTGGTTAAAGGCTGCTTCTGTTTCAGCATCCTTCATATTTTATTTAAGTGGAGCAGCATCTTACCCTGGAGTACCTTTCATGGAAGAGAGGAGTCAATGTTTTGGTAAGTTATTAGTTAACCAGATGGGACAAATTAAGAGAGAAATATGAAAAAATGAAAACATTTTCTTTCAAAAATGTTAACAATGAAAGTGAGGATGGTCAGTGTTCGTAATAAGACATTCATTTGCTTTGTTTCTTTTATTTTTAAGGAAGAAAGAAAATCAAATGAGGAAAAAAAGAAACTAGATTACCACTAGCTGCCTGCCCCATTTTTATTAAATCTATAGCAAATGGAAAAAAATAGTGGGTATAGATAAAAAAAAAAAAAAAAGATTTATCTTCTGAATGATTATTTCTTAATCCTTCCCTTTTGCTATAGTCTTTTAGGAGATTTATGGTTCTGAAATGATTGGCAACAATTTGTTCATTTCAAAACAGTTTGGGCAACTCCAGTATTACTGTAAAGTTATTGATAAGATGGCCTGATTTTACTATTTCAAAAAATACTTGTTAGACAGCATTTGTAAAGAACTGCTTCAGGAGGCAGTGTGGTGTGACAGACCATTTTGAAGTGAGAGAATCCAGGACTAAATCACAGTGTTATTTCCTCCTTGGCTTTGATCAGCAAGGCACAAAACTTAATGAGTCCCAGTTTCCTTGTCTTTGAAACAAGGTAATATATTTTTTATCTCCTTTATGACAGCCACACCAGAACTGAATAAATATTCTGAAGAATAATCTCTCTAAAAGTGGTTTCTAATTTGATAACTGATAAAGTTCACATGTTCTGCCTTAAAAATGATCTCATTCTCTTTTATTCTTTGCCTGGTATTCATAGCATTAGCAATAGTATAGTAGTATTGTGTGTAGTAATCATAATAGTTAACATTCATTTAGGCCTTCTATGTATTATTCTAATTACTTTTCACTTTCTAATATTCCCAGAAATCATATGAAATTCTATTATCATTTCTATTTTCCAGTTGAGAAAATTGAGTCCAAGTGGTTGAGGAACTTAGCCAGGGTCAAACCCAGACAGAATCCAGAGCCAAAGCTTGTAACTGCTCACCAAGCTGCCTCTTACCAGGATTCGCACTCAGTGACCCTTGTGTCCACTGTGAGACTGTGGGCCTCAGTTTCATCTTTAAAATAGGAATTATTTAGTAGAAGATAACATAGGCATTAAGTTTCTGGACATTGGTCTTAGAGGTAGCTATTTTTGTGAATTTGACTCCAAAGGCAAGGGAAACAAATGCAAAAATAAATGAATCAGACTACATCAAACTAAAAAGCTTCTGCACAGCAAAAGAAACTATCATCAACACAAAAAAGCAACCAATTGAATGAGAGAAGCTATTTGCAAATGACACCTCTAATAAGGAGCTATTATCTAAAATATATAAACAACTCATACAACTCAACAATAACAAAAAAATCCGATTTAAAAAAAAATGGGCAGAAGATCTGAATAGACATTTTTTCCAAGGAAGACATACAGATGTCCAATGGACTATATGTCTATACTCTATCTACATGAAAAGATATTCAACAACCCTAGTTATTAAGGAAATGTAAATCAAAACCACAATAAGATATTGCTTTGCACCTGTTACATGGCTTTGTCAAAGAGACAAGAAATAAATGTTGGAGAGGTTGTAGAGAAAAAGGAACCCTCGTATACTGTTGGTGGGAATATAAATTGGTGTAGTCACTATGGAAAACAGTATGGAGGTTCCTCAAAAAATTAAGAATAGAACTACCACATGATCCAGCAATTCTTCTGGGCATTTACCCCCAAAATATGAAAAGACTAATTTGTAAAGATATATTTTGTTCATTGCAGCATTATTTACAATACCCAAGACATGGAAAGAACCTAAATGTCCATCAATAGATTAATAAAGATATGTAGGTATAGATTTGGATACACACACATATCACATAGAAACTAAATTTTGGTGGTGAGCATGCAATCAAGTATGCAGATTTTGAATTATAATGTTGTACACCTGAAACTTATATAATGTTATTAACCAGTGTTACCTCAATAAATATAATTAATTTTAAAAAATACGAATTATTTAAGTATCTAGCCAGCGCCTGCCACAGTGATACTTCATAAAGGCTGTTTCTGTTCCCTAAAGAGTTCCACATTATAAGATTCTAGTGTTTTTAAGGAAGAGATCTGAATTTGTTTCCTAGGACTGATGTACCAAAATACCATATTTTGGTGGCTTAAACAAAAAAAGGGTATTCTCTCGTAGTTCTGGAGGCTAGAAGTCTGAAATCAAGGTGTCAGCAGGGCTGCACTCCCTCCAGAGGCTCTAGGAGAGAATCTTCCCCTGCCTGTTCCAGCTTCTGGTGTCCCCAAGTGGTCCTTGGTTTATGGCTACATAACTCCAATCTCGGCCTTTGTCCTCTCATGGCCTCTTCCTCTGTGTCTCTCTTCTGAGAACACTTGTATTGAATTTAGGACTGACCTGGGTAATCCAAGATGATTTCTTCTTAAGATCCATAACTTAATTACACGTACAAATCTCCTTTTCCCAAATAAGATCACATTCACAGCTTCCAAGATGTAGACATACCTTTTTTGAATCCACCATATGATAGCCAATTTAAATATTTTTATATCTTGGGATATTCCTTCTGATATTCTTGACAAACAGGGAAAAGAACATTTTATTTATTCAAAGAGGGAAAAGAATATTTCATCTCACCTAGTTTAGGCCCGTTGTTAAATTGGTTACAAAATCAGTTGGTTGAAAATACTTTTCTTAATATGCCCAGCTGTCATTAGCCTTCTCCACATTTACTTGAGAATTAACAAAACTTTTAGGAAACAAACAATTGTTACCCATTTAAAAGAACAAGCTTGGAGTTCAATACTTCTCTACTTTTTGCTACAAATGTACAGGTAGCCACATACTTGGGAAAAGGAGAAAGAGAATGAAGCCAACAGTAAGTAGTCAGTCCACAGCGCTCTTCCCAGGAAAATAACACACTCAGCTAAATTGTCAGTAAAGTTTTTTCTTTTAGTACAGTTTACCATTTGAGTAACTTTTAAGTACAAGATTACAAAATCTAATTAGAGTATGTAATTTGATTGCCTAAAAGCAAGTTTTGACATAACTCTATAAACTCCTGCCTTTCCATTCTCTCCTCCCCTTACCTCACCATCACCCAAATCACCACTCCAGAAACTAACTGACCTAGAGTGCTAACCAGCCCATAGGGAAACGTCCCTTGATCTGGGAGTTGGCAGAAAGAACACTTCAACAAAGGATCTATCTCCATGACTCATGGAGTCAGCCTAGCTCTCCACTCATTTTCCTAAAAGCAGTAATAACTAGGAGACAGAAGCGGGTAAGGTAAGGGCAGTGAAAAGCAACGGGCTATATTACTATTGCCACAAAAATCACACCTGTGAAACTTCAGTGTTGCTGGTCACAAAACAGGAGAAACACTGCTCATCACCAGAAGCTTTCCAGACAGTGTAATAAGGAATAAAGAATAAGCCAGAAGAATGAGAAAGAGGAAGACAAGAAAGAGGAGGACAAAGGACAGAAAAATAAAAAAACAAAAAAAAGTTTTATGAGCAAATCTATGCATTGTTACAAAAACGAAACAAAACAAAGAAAACAGACATTGGTATTAGAAAATACTATTGGAAGAGTCTTGGCTGAGTCACTGCCTATACAACCAGATTTCTTCTGGCAGAACTCTGGGAACGAATGATCAGCAGATATGCTTTTGACAAATCAGTATTGTAGTAGCTCGCTTTCCTTGCCTTCAAGTTGTTCCTTGGGGAAAAAAGTCTTCTGTTTCTGAAGACATATCAAATATAATGATAGTTAGGTATGAGTTAAAGGCTTGATTTTTCATGGTCCGATTTCTAGCTCCTAAGAAGACCAAATCCTTAGAAATGAACAGTAAGCAAGTAGTTCTTTTACCAAATTGTGGGTTTGCTGGCCAAGAAGAGCTGGAGATGAAAAAAGAAAAGCAGAACTGTTATGATATGCATGGAACACAGGTTTTCAGGAAAGGGGTTTGTAATGACAGTAGACAAGTAATTTCAGCTGACCAATTTAGCCACTTTTGCACTCCCTTTTAAGTGCTCTCAGTATTGGGGTCTTATGAACTCCTTATTTCATATCTTTAGAATTTCATATCATAGAATTTATATTTCCCACATGTACTGTAGGAGATTAAGCTACTAGAATTTCACTGATGCCAAGAATAAACCTAAACATGTCTATTCTTCTCTTAGAAGTTTTTTTAAATAGTTTGACAATTCTCAATTTTCCTTATATCCTGAAAACCAAGAAGGAAACTCCATTTGGGACCTCACAATTATTAAAGATCTTTGGGATTATTCATTTACTCAGCTTTGGATGGTATATCTATATGATTTTGCTAGAATGGTAATGGCCCATGACAAACTGAGAATCTCAATGACGTTTTAAAAATATTATTCAGATTATTTTAACGTACGGTTTTAAATTTCGGTCCTTTATAATTTTTAGAGATATTCACTGACATTTAAATTTTTTCAATTCTAGTAAAATATATATAACATAACAGTGTATTACCTCCATCAGTTTTAAATTTACAGTTCAGTAGTGTTAAGCATATTCACATTGTTGTGCGACCAGTGTCCAGAAAGTTTTCATCTTGCAAAACTGAAACTCCGTACGCACTGAACAACAGCTTCTAATTTTCTCCTTCCTCAAGGCTCTAGAAACCACCATCCTACTTTGTTTCTATGAGTTTGACTACTCTAGATATCTCATAGAAGTGAAATCATACAACATTTTTATCTTTCTTGTTTCACTTAACATAATGCCCTTGAGGTTCATCTGTGTTGTAGTATATTTCAGAATTTCCTTACTTTTTAAGGATGAATAATATTACATTTTGCTTATCCATCCCTCTGCTGAAGGACGTTTGTATTGCTTTCACTTTTTTGACTATTGCGAAAAATGTATGTACATTTAATGAATTTTATTGACTTTAAGGCCACTGTTAGTGTTGCAGCTCTGTTTACTTTTTACCTCTAAAAACAATTTTGCATCCCTTGGGGACAGTATCTTCAGAAGGAAAATGCTACCCAGAAGCTATGCTCTTTTTTCTTTATTTATTTATAATAGGGTTTCTTTTTTTTTCTCTCTCTCTCATATAAAATAGTTATAAAGAAGCTCATCCTAAGAAATGACATGATAGTTAAAAACTTGGCCCAGAAGCCCTACTCTCCACTCTAATATTGGCAGAAATAAACAGGGATACTTGCCCTGTTTCAATATGAGTAAATGAAAAGACAGCAGGAACAAGACATCTTACCCCCCATTACAAATTTCTCTTTCTATTTATAACATCTATTAACATACTTGCTACTCTAGATAGATGATAGATAGATCTTCTTTTTGATAACCACACAACACTGAGATTAATCTAATCTGAGTTTAGTATTTCTTAAATTATTATAAAATTTTCTGTTAAAGTCAAATTCCAAATGTTCTTTGCCAGCCAAGAATCCTTCATTCATAAATCCTTCTGGAGTCTTTCAGAAATGTCAAACAATAAGGCCTGCTTTGAAATTGCAGTTACTCAGCGCATGCCATTTCACCCAATGACCTCAGCTGATAATTGAGCTAGAAATACATGTTTTCTATTGTTCTCTTTTTGTTAGTGTTAGTAAAAATTGGAGACAGTAAGACTGGTTCAGATAGCCACAAAAACACTCCGCTCTCATGTATAACTCAAAGCAACACTGTACCAACGATAACTTAAATTATTGGTGAGACTTTTTCCTTTTAGTGCATTATTTCACTCACTTCTAAGTACAAGATTATAAAACTTAGAGTAAATAAATTGCCTAAAAGGAGTAACATGGATTGATCTCTGTGGGGGGGTCTATAGAATTGTCCAACTATTTTATAAATGGATAAAGAAAGTTCTCTATGGTTGTTTGATTTTCTTCTTTGGCTTTGATTCATTTCAAACTTTTCAGTTTGTTGTTCTTAACTCCCTCTAAACACTTGGACTTCAAATCCATCGCTTCTGGTCTGACTTCTAATATTCACCCTGGTATCAGCATGAGGATTTACTTGCCAAAGGATGGTTGGAGGAGAGTATTCTAAGATTGAAAGGAAATTTCCAGGAAAATGTTAAGCAAGGGTGGAATTTTCAGTGGGGCACAGAAAATATTGGAGTCACCCACAGAAAATTTAGAGCACGATATCTGGAAACAGGGAAGCCAATAAACTAATACTGTGCCTGATTCTTACATAGACACAATGTGAGGTTTTGCTCTTAATCATATGAACTGATTCACATTAAAGCAGCGGCTTACGCAATGCACAGTCCACACAATGGCATATGGTGGCCCTGCCCAAGACACATTTAAAATTCATCTAGAGATTGCAGTGTCTTTCAAGTAGTGGTTTGTGGTAGTGGCTATATACCTGAATTGTTTTTGTTTGTTTGTTTTTCAATGTACTAGGCAGTTCAATTAGCAAACATAAATAAAGGCTGAGGTGTTTTTTTTTCCTATAAAATACACAAAGCACTCCATTACTGAGGTAACCATTATAGAATATTACACAAAGACTTTTTGACTTTATAATATAGTAAAGTCTTACAAATAATTTAAATTTATACCAATTCACAAAGAACAACAATAAACACCACTATTACTGTTACTTCTAAAGAGCTCAAAACCTTTCCCTATACTCCTAGCCATGCCACTGAGACAGACTTAGAGGCAATTATTGATTGCCTTCATTTTACAGAGAGAAGCCGTGACACAGAAAAGTTTTGGAGCTTGCCCAAGGACACACAGTAAAATGAATGCATGCATGCATGAATGAATGAATGGATGGATGGATGAAGAAAATAAAGAGAAAAGAGTAAAGATAAGAGAAAAGTAAGGAATGAAATGAAAGTAAGGAATGAAATGAAAGTAAGGAATGAAAGGAATGAAGGGAAGGGAGGGAAGAAGGGAAGGGAAGGGAAGGGAAGGGAAGGGAAGGGAAGGGAAGGGAAGGGAAGGGAAGGGAAGGGAAGGGAAGGGAAGGGAAGGGAAGGGAAGGGAAAATTCAGGTCTCTAGAGGTTTCCATACTGGGATTTTTTCCCATTAGAACCACTTTTCTACCTACCAATCTTAAATTATTGCTCACATAGAGTAAGCACTTGTAAAAGCCATTTTAATGGAATTTAAAACCACTTCACAAGTGTTTTTTTATTCCCCAGAAAGTCCATGAATTTTTAACAGTGTGAAAAAGTAAAAAAGCATTTGTTCTATTAAAAATATATTTAGTACCAGCTCCCTTCTATCCTACAAAAGACAAATTGTATTGGATTTTCAGAAACAATCTGTCTCAAACTAATTGTCTGAAAGCATAGAAAGAGAATTCATAAGAATCTTTTAAGTGTTCAACATTGTGCTATAGAAATATTAAATAAGTACAAGTTCAGTTCCTGCCTTTGATAACTTTGTAATTCAGTCAATCAGCCAGCCAGCCAGCCAGCCAGCCTATCGGCTCACTAGCCATCATATAAGTATCCTACATCCCAGGCATTGGGGATAAAGAGATGACTGTGGCATATTCCTGGTATTCACAGACTTCATACTCTAGTGGAGAAACAGATTGTATGTGGCTAATTATAATACAGTATAAGTTCTAAAACATTGCTACAGTGGTAACACATAAAAAAAGCAATATGTTTTCCTTGGGAAGGGCAGTCTCTTGAGAGATCTCCTTTCTAGAAAGGAAACCATTAGGAGCTATGTCTTGAGAGTAAATAGGATTTTATCTAGATGAGAAAGGGGCACAGAAACATTTCTAGAAATGAAAAGAGAATGAACTAAAACATGAAACCTCAAAACATGGTATTTAGCAGGAGAGTTCAGAGATGATGCTGGAGAGGTGAACAAATCAAACCGTGAAGGTCCTTAAGGCCTCCCGTGTTTGAAATGGAGAGCCATTAAAGGATTTCAAGCAGAGAAGTGAATGTGTAATTTTAGAAAGTTAATTCCAGCAGCAGCATGGAAGATGGTAAGGAGACAAGTTGGTAGGCTATTTCATTAGCCCAAGGAAGGGATGGAGAGAGTCCACAGCACTGACAAAATTTTCTGCATTGATGAAAATACTCTATCTCTATGCTGTTCAGTATGGTAGCCATAAGCTACATGTGGCTATTGAACGCTAAAAATTTAAATTGCCACACGTGACTAGTGGTCCCATATTGGACAGTGCAGAGACATTTTAAGAGTTGCATTTGAGTTAAGCTTTAAAATAGAAGGATTAAGAAATCAATGTGGTAGCTCACAATTGGGGTATTTTTTAATGAACAAAGAGAATAATATAGAATACAGTAGAATCAAATAAAATAGAACAGAATGAAAAAAAATGCCAGCATGTACCTCAAAATATTATTTTAAGAGATGTTTATTTTAGTTATATGGCTATTTGGGTGTATGTACACTGGATCATAATGTAAAATGTACTTTTCTTCTCGGTCGTGTTTAAAAATGTTTGAAATCCAGTCCTTTATGGAAGGTATTATTTAACTATGTTCAGAGTTTTTAGGAAGAGTTTTCAGAAGGTCAGAACAACATAGCAAAGTTCATTGGAGTTTCGAATAGGGATAACTCTGGACCTTGCAAGACTTTCTCTTTTCTTTGCCTTCAAAAATGTTTAATAGACTTTATTATTTAGAACAGTTTCAGACTTACAGAAAAAATGAGATAGTATAGAAAGTTCTCGTATACCCTGCATCCAGTCTCCCCTATTAACATCTTAAACTAACATATGACACATGTTATAATTAATGAGCCAATCTTGATACATCATCAATGACTAAAGCCCATACTTTACACAGATTTCCTTAGTTTTTACCTAATATCCTTTTTCTGCTCCAGGATTCCACCCAGGATCATATATTACATTTAATCATCATGTTTCCTCAAGCTCCTTTGGGCTGTGACAGTTTTTCACACTTTGCTAGTTTCTGATGACCTTGAGAGTTTTAAGGAGCACTGGGCAGGTATTTTCTAGGATGCTCCTCTATTGGAATTTGCCTGATATTTTATTTGTTTCTCATGATTATTAGACTAAGGTCATGGGTTAGGAGGAAGACCACAAAGGTAAAGTGGCATTTTCATGTGAGGAGCTCATGGATACACACTCCCAAAAGGATTGAACAGTTGATGTGGGCCTTGATCAGCTGTCAAGGCAGTGCTTACTAGTCTTCTCTACTGTAAATTTACTTTTTCTTATCTCCCTTTCCATGCTGCACTCTTTAGGAGGAAATCACTCTGCTCCTTTTAAAAATAAATTGCTTAATTAAAGGAAGGTTTGAACGTGAGTAAGTCATGCTGAGTTCTTTCCAAGGAGCACTGCTGAGGACAGACACGGTCTCTTTTTAGACACAGCATCTCTTTCTGCAGCAGGACACTTTTTTCACAGATTTTCAGGTTTCAGATATGAAGCACACACACACAAAAAAAAAAGCGCTGAGCGATTGATGTCGAATTTCAAATAAGTTGGGAAGGAGTTAACCCAAAATTAATTGCAGGTCCTTCTGACCTTTCTCTTCAGCCCCAGATTCTGACATTTTGGAAGTAAATTTAACCCAAAATGTGTAAAGCTTTTTTCCCCCCAGGAGGGAAGATTTACTTTTAAAAGCTAGTGTCTAGAAAGGGAAATCCCTTACTGAGAAAATCCAATAGTTTGGAGTACTTTTTTTTTTATTAGGTGGTGGAGAACTGTAGAATCAATTCTTCAGCAATATGCCCCAGGTAAATTCTCACCTACCAAAACACCTGCTACTCTTCTCTCATTCCAGTTGCCTAACATTCTACCATTTCAGTTTCCAAGGACAGAGAACACCAACAAAGAACTTCCTGAGCAAGACTGTGAGTTGTCTACTCTCTCTTTGAAGCCCTAGACCCCTGCCTCTCTCTCTTTAGTATAGAATGGCATATAAGCCTCAACTGCCTGATTTGTCCTCAGGTTCAATAGTCTTATGCAATCCTCATATGTACATAAATAACAAATTGGGTTACTTTCTCCTTTTAATCTGTCTCATGTCAATTTGATTATTAGACCAGCCAGAAGAACTTAGAAGGGTAGAAAGAAATTTATTTTTCCTCCCCTGCATTTTCACGGTCTAGTTTGCTGCTGCCTATAAAAGCGTCTCTTATGCAATGGGATAGATTCTTTCTGAAACCTTAACTACTCAGAAGAAACCATATAATTAGTACTCAAAATGTATTTGTTTAATGAATTAATAAATCTCCTATCCATGTTACTCATTTTAAATTGTCTAAAGATTTTTTTAAATCTTTCATGTAGTCTCAAAGGAGATTAAAATATGGACTCAAAAGGCCGTAGAAATATATTACTTAGGCAGATCTAGAGCCTAAATGTAGTGCATATTTTAACAATACATTGTAGCAGATGGTTTACAATAAAAACCAACTCTCTCTCTTCTCACCCTTTCCTAATAAGAAACAATAAACAATCTTTAAAATTACTTTTCATCAATAAGGAAAAAAAATCAAAGAGGAAAAAAATCAGTGCTTCTTATTGGCTGACTCTTAGACTTCATGAGACTAAAGTGAGATGTGACAATGAAAAGCACTTTTTACGTGTCAGAGCTGGCTACTGAGAAGGCTGGGAAATGATACCGGGGACTGTGGATACTGGCAGGAAAAAAAATTTTTAATCTTAATTCTTTATATTTTTAGCAGTATGTCACCAAGGTATCCACCTTTGGTGTAATGCATGTTGGTATGCTTTATATCTGTCATTTTCTTGATAGGTAGATGATAAATGATTGATAGATGATTCATAGATGATAGATGATAGATGATAGATGGATTGATTTTTACAGCTAAAAACAATAAACATTGACTATCTCACAGTTTCTATGGCTCAGGAACCTGGGCACAACTTAGCTGAATGCCTCAGGGTCTCTCACAAGGCTGCAATCAAGGTGTCCACTGGGGCTGTTCAAGCAAGAATTTAATTTTAGAGTAGAAATCAATTGCCAGGCAATTGACTGGTTCATTTTTAAAAGCTAAAATGTATAGAAAAATTTAATAATATTTCTCAATGAATCATTTAACTCATTTATAAAAGTTAAAAGAGTATTAATATTTTAAATAGATTGTCAGTACATGGTTGATTCTGAGCAAGTAATACCCATAGGTAAACAAAGGCATAGATTTTCTGAAACGATTGGTATTCAAAGTCATTTCAATTTGGTTTTAGAGTGTAAGGAAGGCAACATGTCCATAGGAGCTTAAAGCCTCACACCCACCTTCTCACACCCACCACAATATTCTCCTGTTAAAAACCTCTGGAGCCCCCACACTCACAGGATAAAGACCAAAATACTTAGCCTATCCATCTAGGCCCCACAGTGCTTGGCCTCACTCTGATCATTTCCTCCTCTTCAGTCTTCTCATACCCCCAGCCTCCCTCGCCAGATCTCTGTGCTCTATTGTCTGCCCCGATCCACCACCTATCAAGCCCCTTCCCACCTCTAACCTTTGCACAAATATGAGTTGATCCCTCTGTCTTGGCCATTCTCCCTACCTGACTATCCATTTATCTGTTTGACTCGCAATTATCTCTTGGATCTTATCTCAAATACCTCTTCCTCAGAGACGTGCTCAGACTGGACCAGGTTTCCCACAGCCCCTTATACACTGCTCTTTTCCTTTAGGGTATAACGTGGCTAATAATTAAATATTTGTCTATATTATTTAATTGCTACCTGGCTCCCCAAGTGGGCCAAGCTTTCTAAGCAGCGAGTCTCCACCTGTCTGAGCCATCATTCTCCTACCTTAACCTAGCACAGCCTGGAACTTAACAACTGATGAATGTTCTCTCTAATCAGTTATCTGGCATCGCCCCAAACTCTGTCTAGATAATGCAGAGGAAGCAAGGGTGGGTAGCTATGAATGAGATTTTTAAAAATTAAGTTTAGTTTGAAATATACAGTTATCTAGTGGGACAGCCTAAAAGCTCAAATTGTGATCAGTTCTAATTTTCTGTGGAAAATCTCTATGCTTACACATTTTCACTCACTGAAATGATCACTTCTGCTGTCACTCATTACCTTCAAGACCTAACACTACTGGTCATAGCTCTTTCTCTGCAACCAGAGCTTGGAATGAAAAAAAGAATTGTTAGAGGCAACTTCTCACCAAGGTCCACCTACCAGGACAAGGCATTTCAGTCCAATTACTTCGTTCCTACTCCGGCTTCTAGGAAAGAGAGGAGGCTGACTTTTCTTTTTGCAGGAAAGTGAAACAACTTCAGTTGTATTATCTGCTTATTTGAATTATCCTGGCCATTATTACAGATAATTGTGAGCTGATAACACAAAGACTTTCCATTTTAAGTTTTTGTGGGAATTATCCATCTCAGACAGTGTTACTAGTCAAAGCCAAGCTATTGAAAGTCAACAATAGCAAACCATATCCCATTTAGGCTGGGAGTAAGAGTGATCTATAATTATTTTTTTAAGTTGGTTATGTAACATTCATCCCTTTGCTCATTCATTCAGCAAGTATTTACTGATTACTACCTTTGTGCCAGGCATTAGGATCATGAGAGTCTCCCCAAAGCCTGAGGATTCCACCACAGCCTTATGGAGCAAAAACATCTTGCTTTACTCAAAAGAGAATCAAAGAGAGAAAATTTCAGATCAGAAGATAGAAAAAATCGTCAAAATTTTTTAACTCTGATTTGAATAGTGAAAATTACCAAACTGGACCTAGATAATGTGGCACCATTATATTCTTAGGAGTAAGCAAAACAGGCATAAAAGTCAGCTAGTATCCCCCACAGACACCCATTGTGTCTATGAAAGTCCACAAAATCTTCTCAAGAATCATCTTAAATGATAGATGTTCTTCATTCTAGGAAGATTTTCATGCGATTATAACTGTCCTATCTGAGGGCCAACAAAACATACTTATACGGTTTTCATGAGTTCCATATCAAAAAAAAAAAAAAAAAAAAAGACCACCCAAAGGTACACTTGGGGCTTCCCATTTGTTTCAGAGGCCCCCACTGAGTCTTTCAGTGACTCACAAGAAAGACTTGCAGGACTCAGCATATAGTTGTACTCACAGCTATAGTTTATTACAGGATCAGCAAGGAAGAAAGACACAGGTGGAGTCCGAAGAAGTCCACTTACAGGCTTCCTATGCTCTTTCCTTCCCATAAGCAGACACACTAAGTACGCTCCCGTCTCTACTAGCAAAAAGTACAGTGATACACGTGCAATATTCCCACTCGGAGGAGCCCATTAGAGACTCAGCAACAAGGTTTTTATTGGGACGGGTTATGTGGACACTCTGGTAATTACCAAAATTTCAGACTCCCAGAATAAAGCAGATGTTCACTATTAATTACAGAGCTTGCACAGTCTAGGCATAGTGAATCATCCTATTCATTAGAGAATGGATAGATCATTCCAAAACCCAAGATCCCAGATGCCAGCCAAGGGCCAAATTTGCCAGTGGGACCTTCTAAAGATAGCAGCCGCAGGCTTGCTATATTAAGTCTTTTCTGTATGCAGTTCTTTAAATATTCTTCCAGAATATTTGTTGTAGGAAATAGTTTATCTCTATACATGAATAAAGAAAATGTGGTTAGCCTTAATTTGTAGATACTAATATCACTAGAGTTATTACTAGGAATTATCATTTTTAGATGAAAATTACTATTAATAATATTGTTGCTGTTAATTATAGTAGTAATTATTAGTAGTGGGAATATTATTAATTTGTATGATTAAAATATTGCATATTATTTCCAAATAATATTAGTATTAAGCCATTCAGTAATCATTAACATTCTTTGAAAGATTTTAACATGTTGAGATCATGAAAATCTAAGGAGATTCTGGGTTTGGTTCCTTGTCTTATTTTTCTTCTAATCTGCTGTCTTTTTTTTAACAGGACAGACTTTCTGCAGCTTGAAGGAGCCAACCATGGATTTCAGGCGTGTGAAAGACTATTTCTCCTGGCTCTACTATCAATACCAAATCATTAGCTGCTGTGCTGTCTTAGAGCCCTGGGAGCAATCCATGTTCAATACCATCTTATTAACCATTGTTGCTATGGTGGTGTATACTGCCTATGTTTTTATCCCAATCCACATCCGCCTGGCTTGGGAATTTTTCTCCAAAATATGTGGCTATCACAGTACAATTTCTAATTGATCTCGTGTGCATTCTGTGAATTGGCACCGCACTTGTATATGTTGCTTACAACATTGTTTTAGCTAAATACTGTGTCTTCTTTCACTATGTGACCTAAAAAGCTCTCTATTCTCTATGCACTCTTATATCTTGCCTGAAATTTGAAATAGATGTTTCTCTAGGTTCTTTTGTACATATTACATTCTGCATCAGACTATAGGTACTTCAATGACCTTACCTCACATACAGCATATTTTCTCAGCTTAAATCTATCCTTTAGGTTTTTTGGGTTTTTTTTAAATCATGAAATGTCACATAAAAACTTTCTGGAAAGTAGGCTCATAAGAGATCTACCAGAATCATGTTTAAAATGTTCACTTGATACCTATTCTATACTAAAGGATATATTTTTAAAAATTTGTTCATGGCTACTATCGAAAGTATTATATCCTTGTTTACAATATAGAAAAAGATATGAATACATTATATAGGCCCCCTAAAGTCATTTTCTAGTAAACTGCTGATACCTAAAATTCTTTTACTTCAAGTGCAAAAGAATAAGTTGGAGGCAATTATCTCCTTTCGGACATGGTTCATGACTTGTTTCAAATGTCTCTAAAAGTCTGGCTTTATAATAGTTTAAAATCAACAATGTTGATTTTAAATAACCCAGTAAGTATTATAATACAAAATAATTTTACGTATAAGAAACAAAATATAAATTCAGGTATTGTGACTTGTGATGTTGCCTGGCCTTGCATGATGCTGGCAGGGAGGAGAGAGAAAAGAAACTGCTTTCTCTCTGTGTTTTCACTCAGTGGAGTGAGTGGGGGTGGGGAAGCGTGCATTGGGCCACAGGAAGAAAAGCTAATAAATAGGCTGGAAGTAATATTCTACCAGCAGGAACTCAACAGATCCAGTTAAATGTTTTGATACAGTGGCTCCTCTGCAGAGAAAAAAACAAGATTTATTAAATTTCCTTCAAAGTGTTTATCTTAAAAACAATTATGTTTTTAATTATACTGCTGAATCAAATGTGAATGCCAAAGATCGAACCTTGCAGTTTTTCTTTCTTCTCAATAAATATTAATGTTAGTAATTCTGGAGGGTAAAAATGTAAATAGTTTTTAGACAATATTTGCACCCTCGTGGTATGAAAAAAAAAAATTTTTCCAAAGACAGCTAGAGAGAAAGATGTTTGGCATGCCAAATTAACTTGCATGTTTGTTAAAAACACAAAAACAAACACGTGTTTTGAAGATAAACCAGATCTTGCTTTACTCAAAAGAGAATCAAAGAGAGAAAATTTCAGATCAGAAGATAGAAAAAATCATCAAAATTTTTTAACTCTGATTTGAATAGTGAAAATTATCAAACTGGACCTAGATAATGTGGCACCATTATATTCTTAGGAGTAAGCAAAACAGGCATAAAAGTCAGCTAGTATCCCCCACAGACACCCATTGTGTCTATGAAAGTCCACAAAATCTTCTCAAGAATCATCTTAAATGATAGATGTTCTTCATTCTAGGAAGATTTTCATGCGATTATAACTGTCCTATCTGAGGGCCAACAAAACATACTTATACGGTTTTCATGAGTTCCAAAAAAAAAAAAAAAAAAAAAAAGACCACCCAAAGGTACACTTGGGGCTTCCCATTTGTTTCAGAGGCCCCCACTGAGTCTTTCAGTGACTCACAAGAAAGACTTGCAGGACTCAGCATATAGTTGTACTCACAGCTATAGTTTATTACAGGATCAGCAAGGAAGAAAGACACAGGTGGAGTCCGAAGAAGTCCACTTACAGGCTTCCTATGCTCTTTCCCTCCCATAAGCAGACACACTAAGTACGCTCCCGTCTCTACTAGCAAAAAGTACAGTGATACACGTGCAATATTCCCACTCAGAGGAGCCCATTAGAGACTCAGCAACAAGGTTTTTATTGGGACGGGTTATGTGGACACTCTGGTAATTACCAAAATTTCAGACTCCCAGAATAAAGCAGATGTTCACTATTAATTACAGAGTTTGCACAGTCTAGGCATAGTGAATCATCCTATTCATTAGAGAATGGACAGATCATTCCAAAACCCAAGATCCCAGATGCCAGCCAAGGGCCAAATTTGCCAGTGGGACCTTCTAAAGATAGCAGCCGCAGGCTTGCTATATTAAGTCTTTTCTGTATGCAGTTCTTTAAATATTCTTCCAGAATATATGTTGTAGGAAATAGTTTATCTCTATACATGAATAAAGAAAATGTGGTTAGCCTTAATTTGTAGATACTAATATCACTAGAGTTATTACTAGGAATTATCATTTTTAGATGAAAATTACTATTAATAATATTGTTGCTGTTAATTATAGTAGTAATTATTAGTAGTGGGAATATTATTAATTTGTATGATTAAAATATTGCATATTATTTCCAAATAATATTAGTATTAAGCCATTCAGTAATCATTAACATTCTTTGAAAGATTTTAACATGTTGAGATCATGAAAATCTAAGGAGATTCTGGGTTTGGTTCCTTGTCTTATTTTTCTTCTAATCTGCTGTCTTTTTTTTAACAGGACAGACTTTCTGCAGCTTGAAGGAGCCAACCATGGATTTCAGGCGTGTGAAAGACTATTTCTCCTGGCTCTACTATCAATACCAAATCATTAGCTGCTGTGCTGTCTTAGAGCCCTGGGAGCAATCCATGTTCAATACCATCTTATTAACCATTGTTGCTATGGTGGTGTATACTGCCTATGTTTTTATCCCAATCCACATCCGCCTGGCTTGGGAATTTTTCTCCAAAATATGTGGCTATCACAGTACAATTTCTAATTGATCTCGTGTGCATTCTGTGAATTGGCACCGCACTTGTATATGTTGCTTACAACATTGTTTTAGCTAAATACTGTGTCTTCTTTCACTATGTGACCTAAAAAGCTCTCTATTCTCTATGCACTCTTATATCTTGCCTGAAATTTGAAATAGATGTTTCTCTAGGTTCTTTTGTACATATTACATTCTGCATCAGACTATAGGTACTTCAATGACCTTACCTCACATACAGCATATTTTCTCAGCTTAAATCTATCCTTTAGGTTTTTTGGGTTTTTTTTAAATCATGAAATGTCACATAAAAACTTTCTGGAAAGTAGGCTCATAAGAGATCTACCAGAATCATGTTTAAAATGTTCACTTGATACCTATTCTATACTAAAGGATATATTTTTAAAAATTTGTTCATGGCTACTATCGAAAGTATTATATCCTTGTTTACAATATAGAAAAAGATATGAATACATTATATAGGCCCCCTAAAGTCATTTTCTAGTAAACTGCTGATACCTAAAATTCTTTTACTTCAAGTGCAAAAGAATAAGTTGGAGGCAATTATCTCCTTTCGGACATGGTTCATGACTTGTTTCAAATGTCTCTAAAAGTCTGGCTTTATAATAGTTTAAAATCAACAATGTTGATTTTAAATAACCCAGTAAGTATTATAATACAAAATAATTTTACGTATAAGAAACAAAATATAAATTCAGGTATTGTGACTTGTGATGTTGCCTGGCCTTGCATGATGCTGGCAGGGAGGAGAGAGAAAAGAAACTGCTTTCTCTCTGTGTTTTCACTCAGTGGAGTGAGTGGGGGTGGGGAAGCGTGCATTGGGCCACAGGAAGAAAAGCTAATAAATAGGCTGGAAGTAATATTCTACCAGCAGGAACTCAACAGATCCAGTTAAATGTTTTGATACAGTGGCTCCTCTGCAGAGAAAAAAACAAGATTTATTAAATTTCCTTCAAAGTGTTTATCTTAAAAACAATTATGTTTTTAATTATACTGCTGAATCAAATGTGAATGCCAAAGATCGAACCTTGCAGTTTTTCTTTCTTCTCAATAAATATTAATGTTAGTAATTCTGGAGGGTAAAAATGTAAATCGTTTTTAGACAATATTTGCACCCTCGTGGTATGAAAAAAAAAAATTTTTCCAAAGACAGCTAGAGAGAAAGATGTTTGGCATGCCAAATTAACTTGCATGTTTGTTAAAAACACAAAAACAAACATGTGTTTTGAAGATAAACCAGATCTGAACATGTATTTGTTGGTTTTTGCAAAAAAAATTTAGGTCTAATTTTATAAATAAAATATCTACCTCCAGATATGCTTTTCCCTCATAGTGTACTATATAGGTGCCTAAATCCATATTTCTTCCCAAAATTATCATTTCTCACTAATGCAGGTGGCAACTGATCTTAAAATGATAGGGTAAAACTAACATTTATCAAGGGTCTACTCCATGGTGGACATGTTTTACATTTTTGAAGTAGGTATTAAGGTCTACCAGTTACGGGGAAGGAACTTGGAATTTGGAAAAGATACATTCCTCATTCAAGGACCTTCAGCTACTAGTGGCAAAGCAAGGGAGCGTATCCAAGTCAGAACTACACGGGGCTCTGAAATATTTGCCACATGGGAACCCATGGGAGGTCAGCGTGAGCGAATGAAAGTTGAAGGGCTGGGAGTCACTAAAATGTTGGAAAGCAGTACACCAGCAAACAAAAGCAGTAAGAGGTATGAGGAGAGAGCTGAGGTCAGAAAAACAATAAGCCCAGTTCCCAGTTTTTGCCTTTTCTGCTTACCCTAGTACTGTGTTCACCATTTCTGTGCTGTCCAGGCACATATGCCTGTTTTGAAGGATTGCTTTCACTTTTAAATATTTAACAGAGGATTCTCAGTTAAAGCATAAACTTGGAAGTGTTCTCAGTTCACAATGATTCAATACCCTTATTACATGGACCCCTGCTAAGTACTCCTGGAATTTAATCACAAATATACTGCACTGACCTTCTTAAAATCCCCTCTCTAAAAATAAGAATTAGAACAATGTGAATAGACACAGCAAAGCTTAATAAAGGATATTGTAAACCACTGCCCCAGGATGTCGCTTTGAAGGTAAGTATTTCCTCTGAACAATCAAAATAATAAATAACAGGGTACGAAAAATATAGTCAAACACAATTTGGAAAAATATCTGCGTGCAGAAGGGAAAAAAGCTCGACCTGCCCTGCCTGCTCTGTCAGTTTTCTAGACCAGACAGAGATGTTCTTTACCTTGACCATATTTAGTCTATATTAGGAACACTTTTTATATGCTTGTCCTTTGCTTCTATTACTTGTATGTTTCAATGATGTGTACAGAACTTTAAAAAAAAAAAGAAAAGAAAAGAAAAGGAAAGCCAAAAGTTTCCTGGTTTAAATATGCTTGCATTTGTCACTCACTGAAGTAGGACTCATAAAATGTCCCTTCACTGGTATTAGCCAAGTCAACAATTGATTTTATCTACTTGTGCAACAAAAACCACAAAATGTCAAGAAATAAGTCAGTTTTAACATCAAGATAACACTGGTCAGTCTTTATTAATAAGTCATGTGTGCAAAAAAAAGTTACTAATCCACATTTTCTACTTCTTTCTTCTTCCATCGTTAACACATTTAGTTCCTCTCTCTAGCAGATTATGTGCCCCTGGAATCAGGAAATTTGTCCTTATTTCTGAACCCCCAGTATCTAGCACAGTACCTGGTACAGAGCTCAGCAAGATACATATTCTAGGGAATAAAACAGTCCCCCATACACTGTGACCACACAGAAACAAGGAAGCTCTCAGTATTTGTACGGGCAGACCAGAATGGACAGCTTCAGGCTATCGACCAAAGGAGTAACACTAATTCATTTATTCATTCTTTTAACAAATATATTAAGAACCCACCATGTATTGGTAGAGAAATTGAGAGATGAAAAGATATGTGATGAAAAAGTACAGTAGAAACAAGGTGGTAGGTATTCAGGTATTCATTGCAAAATTCTCTTTAATGGATGTTTGAATGTTTTTTATTAAAAAAACCTCTGGGGAAAAAGTCTACCATATACTATATGTTGAGCTTGCCACTAGGAAACAAAGATGAACAAGACAGAAATAGAAAAAAATCCCTGGATTTGTAAATCATACAATCCTGTAGGCAATAGGATACAAGAATAAAATAAGCAAACAAAATAGTTACAAATTCTGGTAAGGTCTTATGAAACAAATAGCAGAGTACTGGAGAGAAAGCGGAAGGTTTGGGGAGGGTGGAGTACTTGGGGGGCTGCATTAGAGTAAAATCCAAACCTCTCTCAATGCAGGACTTTAAGCAGTGCGGCAATGTGAGAGAGAGGTGATGTTGTTTACACTATAAAATGCTAACACTGGATATTATGTGAGAGCTAGTGGGACATGGGCATGAGTCTGAGCAGGAAGACCTGATACAGGTGATGAAAGCTGAACTAAGGTGGCATCATTGGAGACAGAGAAAGATACACGGTCTGATATGACACATATTTTGGAGCTAGAAAGTCAACATGTCTTGCTTATGGGTTGATTCAAAGTGGTAATTCCATTAAATACACAAAATCTTTGTCTTTAAATATCTAGCTCACCCAAAGGAAACTTATTCCTCACTTTGGGAGTTATTTGAGAGTTGATTGGCTACCCATAAGAAAAGATAGAACCTTTTTGAAAAGTTGAATTCTTTCATATACTTTGACTTTTCTTCCAGTATTCAAAGCTTCACCAATCTCATCAAGAGTCCTTATACTTCTGATTAGAAGAAAGGACTTCTATTTTTCACCATGAAACAGAATGTTATTTCTAGGTACTTTGAATCATCAAAACTAACTAACCAAACTATCAGTATCATGATTGTTCCTAGGGATTAAATTTTCCAACACCCATTCTAGAGCTTGAAAATGCTTTGAGAGCAAACTCTAGAGTTTGGGTTCTTTTTGATTCATTCCTCAATTATTATGCTGACAATAATAAAAGTAATAACATTGAGAAGATTTAATGGTAGGATTAGTGGGACAAAGCTGATCAATTTTTAATTTTAGATATTTGCTTCGAAATTATACGAAAACAGGAGGCAGAAGTTCCAAAATAAAATTACAGTGCTTTCACTATGACCGTCTATTTCTGTAGATTTTTCATTAACAATGAGATGTATTCTATTGATGATATTCACACTTTTAATCATTTCCTTATGAAATTCAAAATTTGAATTGTCCCTTTTTATGAATGGATTTTTGTTTCTCTCTAACAGAGGCAGCGCTTAATCCTGATGTCTGTTTGTGAGGGTTGGGGAGACTGCAAAATAGAGGTGAATGCCCTATGTCCTACCCTCCCAGTCTCTGCCTGGTGCAGCTACCCCCACACACAGCAAGTAAATTCATAAACTCCCTGGATAGCATCCTCCTGATCACTAGGGACACAGCAATTGAGGAAAGCTCTGTGTCACTCAGCTTGGATTCCCGCTCAGTGATAATACAGGAGAAAGGAATGAAGAGGAGGGGGAGAGAGAGAGATTGGGAAGAGGGGAAAAGGAAAAAAAGAAGCATTATCCTTTTGTTTTCTAAGTTTATACTGGAAAAGCTTCATTTCCAAGTAAATTGTA
>NW_011888793.1:6129538-6170828 GCF_000151845.1 Pteropus vampyrus | reverse complement strand
TGCTTCTGGAGAGCACAGACCATGTTTTTCTGCCCCATGTATTTTTGTAAAAGCCCATGAAATAAATGAATCAATGAATAAATTAAGACCTTTTTACTATTCCAGGTTAGAAGGCATATAGAGTCACATTCCACACATGATTTGTAATTAGAATTTGTAATGAGCGACTCACCTACAAGGAGAGTTTTCAGACTCCGAATGTGTAGGTGAAGATTTTGAGGAATGACCGAGCCTCCCTGGTATTCTTCTACCTGTTATCCTTCTCTCTTGCTCAAACACTTACTCTTACAGCAATTCCCACGTGAAAGAGCATTGTTAAAAAGGAGGAGGACCAAAAAAGGCTAATTGATGTATTTGCTCCTCTAGCACCAAACCATTTGTTCTCAGCTGTGGCTATCCATTAGAATCAACTGGCAGTTTTAAAAACCAGCAATATCTGGCCTCACTGGAAAAGTTAAACCAAAAATCTCTGGAGCTCCCTATCCCCAGCGTGGTAGCTTAAAAAGCTCCCCAGATGATTCTAATATTCAGCCGAAATGGAGAACTAATTTACCAGGGTTTCAGTGAATGCTAATTAAGTCACTAAAATCCAGCTGAGAGCTGGACACACCACTTACTCTCTCCCACTTGCCGGGTTCCCTGAACATGTCTGTGATATGGTCAAGGCTCCGCTGTTTCTCTAGAGACAGTCTTAATGCAACAAACACCGCTTCCCCACAGTTCTTCAGTAAAAGTACTTAACAATCCCCCATAAAAGCTCAAAGTACCAAGTAGTTAAGAATATCGCACTCGCGACTGGATTTTGTTCCACGTAATAACGTCTTCAATCATTTCATCCTGCATCATTTAAAAGCAGTAAAATGTCACAATTTATACTTATAAGCACGGAGCTGTAAGTACACTCAGTCTGCCACTGCTGAGCCTGGTGGAGCTTTTTCATTTGCAACCTGAACACAAGTACATGTCACAATAATTTGGTTAAGCCAGATAGATAGGGCCGTCAGTACTGCTGCAGAACGTGCAAGGCTTAGTCATTTCATGGTTGTAGGACATCTCATGGGGGAAAAAACATACTTTGCTTCCTTTTGTTTTCAATTATTTGCAGCTGTATATCTTTAACGTAATATATGTTATATATATATCTCTCATATATATATATGATATTTTTAAAATCTAAAACAAATGGAGACCAGCCTTGAAAATTTCCTGAGCAGAAAAAAACTAGTTTAGTCATACAAGCAAAGCTTAATTTAGCTTGTTTTGCAAGACTAACTTGACCTGGGTCATTTCTTGCTTTTGCCTCCGGAAATCATAAGCAAAACTTAAACTGTTCCCCAAAATTGACATAAGGCAAACCACTAACAAATTCCCTGTCATTTAAGAAAATTCTAATGTAACTGATCACTTGAAGAATAAACAGTCACCTTCTTCCTGTTATATATGTCGCTTCATAACGATATAACCTGAGCCTCACTCCATGTTTTGGTTTGAGCGCTTCTGGTTCACAAACTGTCTTTTTGGTGTGTGTACAATAAACTTTTACTAATTACTACTTTGATGATTCATTAGTTTTACTTCTGTTATTTATAAACTTTTGACTATATATATATGTGTGTGTATATATATATTTTATATATATATATATATATATATACTCACACATACACATACACACACACATATATATGTATATTTAACCATCTAAAACTACATCAATGTAATTGTGGCAGAAGCCATTCTAATTAGAAACTGAGCTAACCAAATGATATGTGTGATAGAAAAATAAATATCAGTCATGTATGATGAAAAATAAATATCAGCCAGAGAGTAGTAAAACCTAAGTTCTAGTTCTTGCTCTGGCTAGCTGTGTGTCACCTTGGGCCAGCCACGTCACTTCTCTAGACTCCAGGTTTCTCCGCTATGAAATGAAAGACTCACCTGGGAATGGCATATGTGTGTTTTTTTAATTTTAATTAGTTTCAGATATACAGTACATTGGTTAGACATTTATATAGTTTATAAAATGATCCCTCTAATTGCTCCTTCTCTCCACCGGCTCTCCACCTTGCCATTACATTAATGCTAACTGCATTCCCTCTGCTGTGCTCCCAATGCCCGTGTTTTTATCATTTTGTTTCCTCCAATCACAGGCTGGACCTTCCTTGAAGGCTGTGTTGAGAAGCATTCTGACGCTGTATCTGCTCACTGGAAAGAATATCATTCTCAACAGATCGGTGTTTGTCATGAGGTCAAGAGACAGGAAGTGAAGTTTAAGGTCCACTGGGCCAAATACCAGAGAATTACTTTCCCAACCCAATGTAGTGGATGAAAACCAGTAGAAATAAAATGAAAGCAACATTTATACCACCTTTACTGCTAATCTTTATAGCCATATAAATGTGTGCACACATACTGGTATATAACTGCCTGTACCCAGTCATAATTATCCTTCAGCTCCAGTTCAAATTCTACCTCTTCTACTAGGTCAACCACATGTTATAGTAATAAATGGTAATACTAATGTAGCATGGACTGTGTGTTAGGCACTGTTGTAAGAATTTAATCCTCAAAGCAATCCCGTTAGGTAGATACTATTATTATCCTCATTCTACAAATGAGGAAAGCTAAGTCATAGATTAAGTGTCCCTCTTACGGTAACACAGTCAGTGAGAGAGCTAGACCTTGAACAAAGGCAGTCTGCTCCAGAGAAAATGTGTTTAATCATTGGATGAATGCTTTCTTCTTCTGAATATCCATAGCAACCACCCTCTGCACCACAGTATTTGCTTTGTTTTTCATTCTATTATTTACTTATTCTGTGTAATTAAAGATTAATCAATATGGTAAACACTTTGAGATTTAGATAAAACTTTTTATACCCTTTATATAGACCATATACCCTGGTTTGCACACCCAATGTCTTTGGGTGGGGGTGGGAATAGTTAAAGAAGGCATCCAATGTAAAGTGATGCCTGAGTAAATATTAAAGGCTGCTTTAAAATGAGCAATTAAAATCAGTTGGTTCTCTAATATAAACATATTGACAATTGACAATTGCTTGGGCCACAATCCTTTTGTAAACAGAGTTGACCACCCTTTCTCAAAACTCAAAGAAAACATTAAATGTCTGCAAGAATAAAGTTCGGTCTTATCAGAATTGTGGTAACTTACTTTACATGTGAAATTGTGGTAACTTACTTTACATGTGAAATGTCACTTCCAGGTGATGTTCTTGGATTATTAGGAAGGGAGGAAAAAAGTTAATAAAACTCTTGATTAGGAGAGGAGAAAATATGTCAGGGCACCAAAGAGTGAGGAAAAGAGTTTCTTCTTAACAGTTGAGAGCTTCAGACTCTCCAATAAAGCAAAGGTAATGAGCTGGTAACTCCATAAGGATGTGAGGGAAAAGATGCTACAGTTTGGTGAGTTCTGGACAATCAAAGATTGGTTTCACTTAATATACTCTGAGACCTAGTTTAGGGATGGTTGAGCCAACAGGAAAGCACACCAATCAGAGAGAACAAAAAGGACGATATTGGAATCCTACTTTTGTTTCTGGTTTAATGATCATGCCTTTTATTTAACGGTCATATTTTTCAAATATATTATAATAATAATTTTCAACCTGACCATGATGGTGACTTTATTCCACAGACATACAATGATACAAGCTTTGTAAGACACATGTACCTGTAAAACCTAAAAGCACTTAGAAGCTCAAACAAAAATGTCCAGGAGGACAGAATTGCTTCTCACTTCTTCAAAGCCATGCCAGGATGACTCTGGGTTGATTATCATTATAGAACACTCAAACCAAGCTCAAAAGCTCAATAAATGTTTGTTGAAGAAATAATATCCACTCAAAACATTATGAGGATAAAAGAGAAAATATATGTGAAGTACCCATCACAGAACCTGGCAACTGAATCAACATTTTTTGAATGGAGAAGATTTTATTTCACTCGCTCTTGGTGCCTTTCTATTTTTAGCTTTATTTTATTACTGTACTTTTTAATTGAGTGTTCAATGCTTTTATTCTCTCTCTAGTTACTCTCCAACTTCTGCCCTTTCTCCTCTTAAATTTTCCCATCAAAGCTGTCTAAAAAATCCAAACAATTAGCAAACTCTTTACTCCTTGAAACTGTCTCCTCACTGTCTGTGACACCGCTACAGATTCTCCTGCAACTATCCAGTACTTTCTCCCTTTCTGTCACTGATTCTCAAGTTTCTACTATTCTCTCAGTGTGCATCTCAGCAAGGCACATCTGGATCTTCTGTCTTATTCTTTCCTTAAAATTGGACTTATCCAATCTAGGTTTCCACTTACCACTTCTTGTTGATGACTCCAAAATTTTCAGATCTTTCATATTTTGCCTTGGGAAAACTGTTCCTCCTTTGTGGGCTCCTAGATTTTCATCCTCCCTACAACTCATAGCTTATATGTATATCTTTACCATACTCCCTTAGGATAAGATCCACATCATAGGGTTTTATATCTCCAGCACCTGGCACAAATCCTGGCACAAAGCAGATGATAGTTTGTTGAAGGAATTAATGAGTATAAAAAACTATTACTGAAATATTTTCATTTGAATCTCTTGCAATAGCTCAAACTTTACTCCAAAATGATTATCCTTTTCCCTAAATTCTTTTGCCTTCTGAATTTCCTGCTGTCAATGGTACTGACATCCACTTACCTGAGCCTAAAATCTTCAAGTCTTCTGCAAATCCTTCCATTTCCCTCATATTCATCAAATATTGAATGTTTCCTATTCTATGTCATATTCATTTTTCATCTGAACTATTAATATGCAAACTTAGTAAGGCCTCAGTCTCTGGATTATTATAATCCCCTCCTTATTCCCAAACATGCAAAGACTCTCTATTATCTGCTGCAGGTTTGTTATCTAATATCCTAGATTTGGTTTTCAGGCATCTCCATAATCCACTCTCCCCTCTTCTCCTACTACTGGCTACTGACCCTACCCCAGGTCAATATCAATGCCCACTCCAGAAAGACTGTTCTTGTCATTGGCCACTCGAGTGGTGACATGTTCTATTTTAATATGGGATCCCTTCCTTCTCCACCATCTATGGAATTCTGCCCACAATTCAAGGCTGAGAGAAAATAATTTCTTTTTTTAAAAGCTTTGAAATGTCATTGACATAAAAAAAATGCATATATTTTAGGTATACAACTAATTGTGACCATTCCAGTTTCCTAAACACCTCTCCTCCCATAGCACTTAAATTCTGCATTAGAATGATTTCATTCAGGCCTTCTTTTAGGGTTTTGTCTGGATTTCTCTATGTTTGCCTTTTTTTCTCCAAAGAGATTATGAACTTATCGAGGACTGTAACTATGTTCTGAGTTTCAGCAAGTGATAAGTAGACATTTGTCTATTGATTAATTTTATCAGATTTAGATACAACTCATTTAAAAGGTGAGATACAGTCCCTAAAAGCAGACTACTACAGATAACTGGGGGAATCAAAACTCATTTTATTTCCTTGTAAGATGGAAATGAGTTCCCAATAGGAAAATATTTGTCCTCAGAATTATATAATGATAAGATTTAAAATACAACACAATTTTCAAATTGCACTTGTCAAGGAAAAGCAAGATATTTTGTTGACAAATGGGAAAGGGAGGACAAAATAAAATCAATAAAATTCCTCACCCAAACTACAATATACAAATGTTTTCAAAGATCTTTACCCTTTCAGATTGCCTGGCCCTCTAAAGATGGTCCTGAAAATTTCAAACCTCTCTGTCAAGAGGACAGAGTCTCTGTCCTGAGTTTTCTGGGTTTTTTTCTTTCAACTTTTTTAAAACTTCTTATTATTAAATAATTTTAGACTTGCCAGAAAGTTGCAAAAATAGTTCAGAGAATTTCCATATACTTTCTTCACTCATCTTCTTCTAAAGTTAACATGTTATATAACCATAGCACAATTATCCAGACCAGGAAGTTAATATTGGCATAATACTATTGACAGAACTACCAATCTTATTTGAATTGCTCTAGTTTTCCCCCTAATGTTCTTTTGCCGTTCCAGGATCAGTTCAGGATCCCACATTGCACTGGCTGTCTCCTTAGTCTCCTACAATCTGTGACAGTTCCTAAACTTGTCCTTGTCTTTCATGACCTTGATGCTTTTAAAGAACGTGGGGCAATTATTTTGTAGAATATCCATCAGTTTGGGTTTATCTATTTTCTCATGATTAAATAGTGGTTTTATGCCTTTGGGGCAAGATTACTACAAAAAATGACGTTGCATCCTTCTAGGTGCATCGTTATCAAGAGGTATGTGATAATTGATGTGTCTCAATGCCAATGACATTATTAACTTTGACCACTTGGTTACTGTGGATTTCTCTATTGTGAGTTACTATTTTCCCTTCATAATTGATAAATATCTTGGGAGACATACTTTGAGATTTTGCTAATATCCTGTTTCTACTCCAACTTTCACCCACTGATTCTAGCCACCAGTGGATCTTGCTTGTAACAGCTATTGCTGTGGCATTTGCCTAATGGTGGTTTTTATATTCCCTTCATCCTTTCTATATTTATTAACTGGAATTATGTAAGGTTGAGTGTTTCTTAATATAGTATTGATTTACATTCCTCAGTAGATGTCTAGTATGGGGAGCACAGTCCTGGTGGTCCTGAAGATCCCTGTCTAGTAACAGCTCTGACCATATCGAGATTTATCAATTCGGGAATATGTCTGTTGTATACTTCCCAGTCAAATGAGGTAGCCTAAAGCAGAGAGGGGATTCACAATTACCTTGAGATTATCTTAATTCTTTATTTTCATATGATTGATATTCTTGAAAAAATTACATAGGTATATTCTGGATCAATCTGGATCACCACCTAATACCCACAAATGGCCATTCATTCCAGTGCCTGCATTTTTACACTGCTGTTTGTGATCAGGTTATTATCAATTGATTATTTGAAAGGACAGCATTTCACTTCTATTGTTAATAGGCAAAACTGAATGCATTTGATCTGGCACATCCTATTATCCAAATAATAACATTCTATAGCTACTATTATACTTAGGTGATTTATTGTAACCAATTATAAAGATAAATCTTGAGATTTGCAATGATACTCAATATTGAAAGACATTTTCATGGACTAACACTTCAGTTTCTTAAGTTACTTAATAAACTGGGCTTTTGACATGACATCATAAAAATGACTGTGCAGTAATGTACTCTAATGGAGCAAGCTAATAAGAAAAAAATTGAGGCAGACCTAGAAAGGAAATGAGCCACCAAGGTCAACTGGAGGCCGGATTACCTCATTTTGCGCTCTGCTAAAGCTTAACAATAGTTTGAGGAGGGAAAAATTTGATGGAGAACTGAGTCATATTATACACAGTAATTCAGATGTCGTGGTATAATTTTTACTATCATTCAGGAAGTAAGTAGATTCTTCACGTTTATCTCCTTCTGGAAGTAAGTGGATTCTTCACGTGTATCTCCTTCTGTATGAATCAGTTTGCAAAAGTTTATTAATAAAACATATAGTTGTAGAGATACATGGAAAATATTTTTGTTAAATGTTCTTTTAGTTTTTCATTGTTTTGGGATATTACACTGATTGGTCATAGGAATCATGTTTAAAAGGAAAAATAATAATAATGATATGATGATAAAATACTCAAAATCAAAAGATCAAGTCAAGTAAAAAGTAAAACATCTTCCTATTATTAAACCCAACCATCAATAATTTTATTTTAATCATGTTAAATTATATTATATTAACATGGATAACATAATTTTTTATTTTGAAATTTGTTGATCCTTAACTTATTTGGATTTTATAGCTATGTACCACCTAGAAGCACAAGTCTTATATTTAATATATATCTGTATGTATATGCCGTAGGATAATAAAATAATTTAAGTCACTATAATAGGAAAATATCTCAAGGGAGGGACTGAAAAAAGTCCAGAGTAAAAAGAATTTAAAGAAAATTATAAACAAAATTACTCTATGTAAAATAGAATAGCTATATATGTGTTTATGTACATGTAAATTTGTAAATGCATAGGAAAAAAAAGTCTGGAAGGAGATATGCCCCACTATTAACAGTGATAATTTCTGGGCAGGGAAGTGTTTTGAAGGACAGAGATGGAAAGGACTAAATTGAAACTCTGACTCTATCATTTCTGTATTGTTTCAATTTTCATGCAAATATATTCACCTGACTGAGCAGAAAATACTTTAAGTGACTGTATAATTAAAAGAGATCAACAAATTACTCAAGTGGTAAAAAAGGGTGTAAACTTTGCTGCAGAAAACTTGGGACCAAACTTATTCTGGTGCTCTTCGTGAGCTACGGGACTTTGGGCAAGTCACTTAACTTCTCTAAGCCTCGGTTTTCCTAATCTTCAAGATAGTAGTAATACTAGATATGGGAATATTGTGAGGAGTCAATGAAATAAAGTATGCAACGGACTGAGCACAGTGATGGCCTGTAGGGGATGCCCAATAGATAAAAGCTACACTTTTACCATACTGATTATTACTATTAATATGAGATTAGGCTAACTGATTATTACTATTAATATGAGAAAGCAGCCAAATGTACTGCCTAGCCCATGCCATGGTTCTCTGTTTCTGCTGGACGTCCATTACTTGCACCTTCAGGTCACATTTCTGCCTTCTCCACCTGCTCTGTGCCTTGGGAGACCGATAGTCATAAACTGCCTCAATGGACTCCTGCGCCTTTCAACTTCCACACAGGTTCAGCCAGTGGTGCACTGGCAGGGGGTTAGAGGGCGGGGTAGGAGGAAAGTTTGCTATTCACTCCCACAATTCCTTTCTTACCAGGAAGCCATCTGTTGGATGCCCCCTCTTTCAATGCCCACAGCTTCTGTCCTCAGCCCTCTCTGGGTCTGGTAAGCCCTCCCTGCCACTGTCCCTTCAGACCTAGGGTGGTCAGGTCTTCCCAGGTTGCTACTCTCGAGGCTCTGCACTGTCCTTTGTTTTGCCTAACTCTACAAATAATCCTTAAACTTTTCAAATTACGCAGTTGGAGTGTAGCATCTGTTTCTTTCCAGACTCCTAGATATTCATTGTTCCATAGTTCAACTTCAGTGGGAAAATCTAGCACAAAACAGACAACTTCACCACAGGAAATTTCCACTAGAAATTCTGGCAAATCTTAACAGACCAGCCTTACACACAGGCAACAGGGGGAGATGCTTACGTTGTGCCATTTCAGTGAGATGGAAAATAATCCCTTCCTGCTGCTCTGAAATTCCATCACTATAATAACTATAGGTTGCTCACTAACTGATGGTTATAAAAGATGAAAATTTTCTAATTACAAGTTATAATTTCAAACTGCCCATTCACAACTTGTTTATGGAGGCTAAGGATAGAACCTTTGAAACATAACTTCCTCATCCTTGTTTTTATGATTTTTCTCTGCATGTGAGTTGCTCACCAGCATTTCTAGTACAGAGGATGTGCCGTGGGTCCGTGAGAATCAGCCCTCTAACAAAAACAGTAACAGTAGCTGGACCACTGGTCCTGCCTTTATTACAACCTCTCACCCTGCTCCAAAACCGCCCCTTTTCTGTTCAAAACCTACAGTGGACCCTCGATTAAAAATTACTGTTGAAGAACTTACTACGTTCTGGGTAGTACTGTTCTAAGCAGTTTATAAGTACTAAGTCATTTAATCTTCACAATCTCCCTGTTATAGCTATTTTTTTAAAATAAAGAAACTGAGGCACTGAGATATTAGGTAAGTTGCCTCAGGTTACACAGCTAATAAGTGCTAGAACATAGAACTGGCCATGAGACCCAGATAGTCTGGCTCCATAGCCCATGCTCTTAACCTCTCCTCCATGAAGCTTCTTTACCTGTGAAATTAGTCCAATCTTTTTACCAGACTTTTATATTTCTCCACAATATGGCCCCAACTAGCTTTTCCAGTATCTCAAAACACCTACTCAATATGCTCTCATCCAACAAAAATCTATTAAACGCTGCATGGAGATGCAGTCTAATGGAATGACAGATGTTAAAAAAGAATCCATCAACAGTAAAACAGATAAGTAAAGTGTGGCAGGTTCACACAATGGAATATATATAGCAATGAAAATGAACAAACTACAACCACAGGCAACAGCATGGCCCAGCTAAGATGAAGGCTGTCAATACTGGTGCAGTAGTATCAGTTTCAGCTAAAGGTAAATGTACTCAGTGAGGTGCTAGAAAATGCTCCTAAGTAGGGAAGATGCTGCTTCCAATGTATCCTAAATCGTCTCAGCCCCTGGGAGCACACAGTGTCAGAATGGTTTCCTTCACTGCCTTGCTTTGGTAATTGCCTGTCCCAGTAGCCAAGTGCACCACTTGCCTACCTTGCAGCCCATCCATTACTGCCAGAAGGATAGCACGATCCATCTCAGAAGGAAAAAAGGAGAAGCCAAGTAAATGAAATCAACATTAAAGTCCTGGGTCTTATTAAAGTAGCCTTTGACAACTGTTGATATTCACAATCCATCCTGCACCCATGCCTGCATTATGGTTCACATAATAAACCTAATGAATTGACAGGAGATAATGCAGGTTAATCACTACTGCGGAAGAAAGGAATATTAACAATATTTGAACTAAGATCAAATGCTTTTGTATGCTGCAAAATTTTATGACAACATTTTCTCATTCTTTATGTATCCAAAATCCTTAGAAAGGTAGTCTAGATTATTGCTACCAGTTAAATAATTATTATTTTCTTTTATTTTCAGTTTTATTGAGATATAATTGACATACTTCACTGTGTAAGTTTAAGGTGAATGGCAAAATTGTTTTACTTATATAAAATGTGAAATGAAACCTTCAATAAATTTAGTTAGCATCCATCATCTCATACAGATATAATTTTTAAAAAAGGATAAAAAATACTTTTCTCTTTATAATGAGACCTCTTAGGATTTACTCTCTTAACAACTTACGTGTACATTATGCAGCAGTGTTGGCTATAGTCGTCATGTTGTACATTACATCCCTAGTACTTATTTATCTTATAACTGGAAGTTTGTAGCATTGGACCACCTTCCTCCAATTTCTCCTCCCTCCACTCCCCACCCTTGGTAACCACAAACCTGATCTTTCTACGAGTCATTATTTTAAAGATTCCACATAGAAGTAAAATCAGGTAGTATTTATCTTTCTCTATCTGACTTATGTCATTTAGTATAATGCCCTCAAGGTCCATCCATATTCTCCCAAATGTCAGGATTTCCTTGTTTTTTTATGGCTGAGTAACATTCCATTGTACATATACACCAGAATTTCTATATATTCATCCACTGATGAACACTTAGGTGTTTTCCATAGTTTACAATCCAACCAACAGTGCACAAGGGTTCCATTTTCTCCACATCCTCACCAGCATTTGTTATCTCTTGTTTTTTTGAAAATGGCCATTCTAAGAAGACACGAGGTGGTATCTCACTGTGGTTTGGATCTGCCTTTCTCTAATGACTAATGATATCGAGCATCTTTTTATGTACCTCTTGCCCATTTGTATACCTTCTTTGGAAAAAATGTCTCTGAGTTTGGCTACTCAGAAGAGATATCCTCTCTAAGGAAACAACTTTCCCAGGATGGCCAGCACACAGGAGAAGAGGGGAGCCCCAGAGCAGGAGTAGAAGCACACGTGAGGGCACAGAGCTTGGAGAGAGGCCAGTGGGCCTGGAGCGCAGGAGCAGGGGGCTGCAGAACCCATGCCCCCCAAGATGTTCTATTTGCTTTTCTGCCTCCATACCTTTCTTCCTGCCAGTCTCTCTTCCTAGAAGGCAATTCTCTAAAATTTTACTCAACATGACTCATCTCAGATTCTAACTTCTCCAAGAAATCTCTCCAGACAACTCCAGCCTGAAATGACGTGCTATAGCCTTTAGTTCACCCACTTCGAACTTCTGTAACAACCTGCACTTTTTCCATGACATTGCCCTTGTTCTACTTTGCGTTGCAATTTTATGTGCATGTATTTAATTTTCTCTTATAGATAACAAGCTACTTAAAGACAAGGAATTTGTCTGACTCATCTTTGTAGGATCCACATTCCAAATGCTAGCACCATGCCTTACAAATATTGTCCAATAGGAACTGAATTGGGTGGTGGCTTAATTTTGCAGATGTGGGGCATACAGAAACAGTGGGGAGTATTGTGTATATATCAGTAAAAAGCGGGTGGAGAGATGTATCAGTCAGAAATGTCTTTGTCTGCAAGCAACAGAAAAGCTGAACAATCATGATTTAAACAATGTAGGATTTATTTTTCTCATGTAACCAAACCTAGATTGTTAATGGCAATTGGTTTAGCTATTCAACTACACCCAAGGGCCAAGACTCTTGCTTTGTTTCTGCTCAGTATCCTTTACAACTTGGCTTTTGCCCTGTGGCTATCTTCTTATGGTTACAAGAAGGCTTCTGCATCTTTGGAGAAAATGTGTCCATTTCAAAGCAGGAAGAAAGAGGGAGCGGCCACAAGCAAAACCAACTGCACCCATCCCCTTTTCAGGGAAATTAAAAATTCTGTGGCTCATTAACATGTTCTGCCTACATCTCATTGGTCAGAACTGTATTACTTGGCTAGCAATAAGGGAAGCTGAGAAATAAGGGAATGCAATTAAAATTTGGGGCATAGACCCCACTGTGGGCACTTTACCGTCATAAAAACTCAGCGTTTTACTGAAAAGAAAGAAAAGGACTTTCTTTTCTTTCTTTTGGGATAAGAAATGTATTATTTCAGTCTCCGGGATGATCTATGCCCAAAGATGAGATCACAGGTACAAAAGCTAAATAAGGCATCTTAAACCCAAAGTCTACAGAGGAGCAAATGAGTAAAAAGGCAGGTGATTTTTGTAAAGGTCTATCTTACATGCACATAAATTCCTAGGATACTCTTCACTTCTACAAGAAAATATACTTTCTCCACTATTCTTGAATCATGTGACATCTTGGTCTACATCACACTTAATACAGATGAGGTTATAGGATGTAATCTAATACCCTATCGATTCTACCTTAAGACAAACAACTGTGGAATCACATAGATGGATGGCAATTGATACTCAGTCTTCATGTCTAAAGAAAATCGAAAGGTAGGAAGGAGATGGACAATAGGGAGCCTTCCTTGTCTCAGATGAGCACCACTATTCTGTCTCACTCAGTGATAATTGCTATGGTGGAAGGCCATCAGAGTTTTCCAAGAGAAATTAGAAGCGTCGATTTTTACGTGAAATCTCATGATTAAATGTTAATTAATAATGAATATAGAAGTTTCAAATGTTAAGAGGGTTAAATATCAAAGACAAGAACTCCCACTACAAGCCAAGCCCAGCCAAGCCCCTGCCCCTCACAGTTTCCTTTCCCACTACAGATCCCAGCACTTCCCATAGGCATGCTCCTTTTCCCACTTCTCAATATCTCAATATTCTATCCACTTTGACAAACAAAAACATTTTAAATGAGGAAAGTTTTCACTCAAAAACTGAACTTCATTTATAAGAGCCAACCTCTTCTACTGTTAGAAAGTTTCTTCCAATTGCTTACCAAAGGTTGAACTGCCTTTGTTTAACCTTCGGTAAAAGTTTATAAAATTTTATGCCATCAGAAATAAAAAACGAAACCAGGTATTTCTGGTCACCATAAAGAGCAAATATTGACTCACAGAATGGTGAGATGACTGCTTCATTGTTGACTCTTTCATTTTTTTGTTTTTGTTCAGAAAGTGCTGTTTGCTTTATAAGTAAGACCAATGGTATATTTTTATCTCAAAAAAAAAAAAATGCTGAACTTTTTTACTTTCTCAAATTTTCCAAAGCAAAACTTTAATAAAGCTTTGCCTTGTCATCAGCATTTCGATTTTTCTTTTCTCTCCTACTGTTTCCTGTTTTTCAATTTCACTCTAACCTTAGGACTTTTGGTAAGCCTGTGACAAAATCAAGAGTAATTTGACAAAGAATATCCTCCTCACTTCACAAAATAATGTACTTGTTGATTTATGTCAATATAACTACCCAAGGCAATCATTCCCTGGTCTCAAAGCTAATACTGTTTTTCTGACATTGTGATAGAGGTACACCTTTCCAACTTGGCTGTCTGACACTAGTCCATGTATCTTACATCTGCCTTTCTCATGATTGGACCACTATGCAGCTTTCTCATCAGGTTTATAATATTCCCTTTTCCCTGAGAAATCCTATTGAGTTTCTATATTCTTTTCTCAGATATATATATACATACACACACATATATATATATACACACATATATATACATATATACATATATGTATATATATAGAGAGAGAGAGAGAGAGAGAAATTATATATATATATAGATATAGATATAGATATATATATATATCTCCATCTTACCGCTAGATAGATAGATAGATAAGGTAAATTTTTCTACACAGGATTCTTCGAAATTCATAATACGCCATCCATGCCAAGTCAACTTCAGCAACTCTCCCCTTTTAAATTTTAGTTCATACACCAGCGGTCAATTCTTTGAGTTATCCCTATCCACCTTTCCTATTCATAAGCATGATACGCACCACCTCCCCACATTTATCAAATAGTTACTGCTCCATGGTTTTTCTTAATGTTACCATCATGGTGGCATTGATCTTCCTTAAACATAAATCAGAGATGAACCAACATTTGCCAAATATGTTTATTTATAATTTACATTTTTTTTTGTAGTTCTAAAAAGCATTTGACATCAATTATAATAAAAATATGTGTCAGGTGAATTTAAAGAAAACTTAAAACAGAAGTCAAAAATCTTTTAGAATAGAGATAAGATAGTTATTGTCACAAAGCATAAAAGCTGGCTTGAAGTTTTCTGGCATTCAAGGGGGAAAAAAAAAAAACAGAAAATGATGCAAAGCTCTCATCATGTAACCACGTAAAGTACATGATTCCTCCTTTCAATAAATAAACGTATTTAACAAATATTTGTGGAAGACTCACAATACCTCAGACACCATTGTTGGATACAAAGACAGAAGATATATGAACAACTTCAAGAGCACATAGTTGGTGTAGGTACACACATAATGATGACAATGGAATGAATCAAATTTAGCAATCAAAATATGTACAGGACATTATAGGAGCACTCACTAGTGTCAGAAGTAGTCCTAGGAGGTGACTGCCTAGGACTAAATTCACAGACAGGAGTTTCCATGCACTAGTTGCCCAAGCTAGAGGACAGCACTCCACAGAGACTACCCGGGGTTTCAGGAGGGAAAAACAGTGCAGTTTGTATTAAGCAAACAATCAATTTGTGTAAATTTTTAATTGTTTCCTCTTTGGGGAGTGACACTATATTTGAGAGAGTTCAAGTTCAAAATTCAATAAATTCAAAATGGCTGGATATGTACCTAGAAAAAGAAAAACATATTTCGGGCTATATAAAACATGGGCCATGCTGTTTTATTCAAGAGCAGTTCATACAACCTGCAGTTTTAAGACTGTGCATCACTAATTTACATTTGAATCAATCCAACCAAGAAGAAATTTGATCAATAAGAACTCATCAATGCCCACTAGGGGACTTTCATGATGAATGGTTACAAACCCATGCTGGCACAGCCTCTCCTTCAGTGTGCAACTTGATTTTATGTGTCAGTTTGATTGGCCATGGGGCACCCAAATTAAATATTATTTCTGGGTATATCTGTTAGGGTGTTTCCAGATGAGATTAGCATTTGAATCAGTGGACTCAGTAAAGTAGATTGACCTCCCCAGTGTAAGTGAGCATCATCCAATCTATTGAGGGCCTGAAAAGAACAAAAGGCAGAAGGAGGAGAAATTCACCCTTTTTTTCCCTACTTCACAATTTGAGCTGCACACCTCATCTCATCTTCTATAGACCTCAGACTGGGATTAATACCATCAGCTCCCTTGGTTCTCAGTCACTTGGACTTGGACTAAATTATACCTCTGGTTTTCCGGGGCTCTAGCTTGCAGACAACAGATCGTGAGACTTCTTAGTCTTCATCATCATGGAACTCAGTTCCTCAAAAATCAATTAATCTCAATGGATTTCTCTTGATAGATGATAGGCAGACAGACAGACGGACAGATAGAGTCTACTAATTATATCTATATCTATAGATATAGATAGCCTCCTTGTCTGTTTCTTTGGTGAACCCTGACCAATGCACTTAGGAAGGGTGAATGTGAACACACACAAAGGAGGCAGCAGTGGGGAGCAGCACTGCCCGATTCTGAAGGGAAAATAAAACGATCGGGTGCATCGAGCTATCGCTGTCTCACAGTAGGCACTGGAGCTACCGGGGCTTCCCGAACAGCACCGAGCAGTGTTCTCACTGAGAGGGGCCTGCTGAACCTCCCAGCCTGGGATGTGCTGGAAGCTGCGGGATCCCCAGTTTGCCAGGTTCACTGTTGACCTTTGTGGTAGGCTGAATAATAGTGCCCCAAATATAGCCATATGCTAACCCCCCCACATCTGTGAATATGTTACCTTACATGGCAAAAAGAAACTGCAGATGAGATTAAGTTAAGGATTCTGAGATGAGGAGATTATCGGGATTACCCAGTTTGGCCCAGTATAATCACAATAGTCCACATTAGAGGGAGGCAGGAGGAGTCAGAATCAGGGAGAAGGTGATGTGATGTCAGAAACACAGAATGGAGTGATAAACTTTAAAGATACGGACGGGGCCACGAAAGACAGGTGGCCAAAGCAGCTGCAAGAAGCAAGAAAATGGATTCTCCCCGCAAGGTTTCCAGAAAGAACTACGCCTGTTGACATCTTGAATTTTGCCCAGTGAAACTGATTTGGGACTTCTGACTTCCAAGATCTTTTTCTCCTCTCTCCATCTGACACTGTGGGGTACCTTATGCCTTAGCTCACTTAGGAACAGATAAAGCAGTGTGATGGGAGTTTGTGCTTGGGCACACATCATGTCAGGAAGAGCAAGACATCTCCTCGGCACCTGAGATAATTGCTGAACTGGAAAACTGGAAGTCACTGGTTTCCTAACTGGAGTGAGTGCTGAGAGCAGAAAGCCAAATTTCAGGGGGCTGATACAAAAGCAGAAGATGCGGAAACCAGACAGTGAGTGAGTGCTGGGCACGGGTTCACATTGCTTGTCGTGAAATGAAACCAGTTTGTCTGTCGATAAATTCTAGAAGGAGCAAAGCACTGGATTCTCATATAAAGAGAAATTTGTAATATAACAGAGAATGTCTTCAAGCAGTTGTTTTATAGAGATGTTCTTAAAATCCCAAGAAAACTAGCATATTCTTCAGTTACAGTCCAGGGAAAGCATATTTTATAGGAGCAAGACAAATTGAGTCGGAACAATCCAACCAATCCAACTTGATAAAAAATCTAGAGAGTTAGAGCACCTGAATGAATTACCAGAAGCGATTCAAGGGAAATAGCCTCATATCTCATGAAAAGTTGGGTTTAAAAACCAATACGTTAGCAGTGACTTCTAACTTTTTTTAACAGGGAGGAATTGAACAGGCTTTATCAATGTGGACAGGACCTGTATCTGTTTACACAACAACTAAATCTCTGGATTATAACAAGTCAGATAGATTTGAAAATCTTTTCCCAGAGTCGGTAGCTGAGGGTGCTGACTGTAGGCAGTTCAATTCTAACTGCATATTGCTGGATTTACACTCTACTGCAGACCCTGATTTGTGTTTCATGAGAGAACCAAATAATCTGATATATTTGTTCTGATTAGAGAGTAATTATATTGCATATTGTGCATTTATTTGTTTTAATGGAATGTTGTTAGGCAGAGTATACCACATCCATAGAGAGTTCTAATAACTCATTTCTCTGAAAAATATGAGTACCTATTCTGACCTCCTTGGGTTTCCATCTTTAGCAGTCGTGAAATCTTAGGTCCCCTCTTTACAATGCCCCAGTACGAAGAGGGAAACATGGGATAGAGACTCGGATTTTAAACTCCTCCCACTGGCAGCTCACAGTTCTCTCTACACTTTTCACAATATGCAGGTGGATCTTTAGCCCACAAACCCTGGATTACAAAAAATAGTTATTCTTGCTCTTATTTTATTTTATTTTTTGCGGAGATGGGGGCGGTCATTCTTCCTGTTTACTTTCTTCATTCTTTTAACTCAGCTTAATTTGTATTTGGGGCTTCCATCCTGCTGGGCCCATGCCTCAGGTCAGGGTTCCTCCCTTCTGGTCATGCTGGGGTTCCAGAGTCGTAAATAGTGGAAGGCAGTCAGGGAAAGATGTTGGAAACATTTATCATCTCAGGCGGAGGCCCCTAGAACTTCAGGGTCTTTCCACAGCTTCCCTAACCTACCTGAGACATGGGTGTCTGTGAAAGTGCCCCAAGCAGCTTTCTCAACTCTAGTGTCTTGCCACCCTCCCTAAGCCCTGCCTGGAAATTAAACAAGCAGTTGAGAAAAATAAGGCCAGTGTGTCTGGGTTTAATATTCAGTTCTGATACTTGCTAACTATGAGATCAGCAAATTACGTAACTCTCTATGTCTCAATAGTATCTAACTCAACTAGTCATAAGAAGTAAATACGGGCCACCCACCTAGACTAGTGTCTAGCATATCAGAATCTCACACATCTTGATATTCACTAAAATGTAAGTTCCATGACAGCAAGGATCATTTATGCATTTGTTCACTGCTCTTAGAACAGTGCATGATGTACAGAGGAGTTGAATGAATGAATGAATGAATGAATGAATGTTGAAAATTTCATGGCATGTTTCTTCTCTATCACAGGACTTCCGGGTTCTCTGTTCTCCTCATGTTGCCTCTTTCCCGTCCTAGGAAATCTCTCTCTAGTCTCAGAGAAATCTTTTTTCTTTTGGGTTCTGGCTAATATTTTATTTCTGTGCTTTCTGACCCATATCCTCCCCACTTCTTCTCCTAAATCCTGAAAGACAGGCGGACTATGCTTGCTTTTCTCCCAGCACATCCCTCTAGAAGCAAAGAACAGTCATATCTACCTGCTTCAATGGAAGGAAGAGAAAGGAGGAAATACAAAAGAAAAGCAAAGATTAAAAATCTTAAAATAGTATCCTATCCCCCCCAAAAACTTTTACTTTAAAAAAAAAGCTTTCAGTTTCACATGAATGAGTCCTAGAGTTGTGCAAAATTATAGGGCTTTTTTTTGGTAATCATTGTATGAAACGCACATCATGTCTGTTCACATGTCAGCTGAATCTAACCCAGGTTTTGATTCATGGCCTCATCACCATATTGCCTTGTTGGTCTAAACAGAGTTTCCTCCTGGCTCCTTTGCATGGGATGGGCTGGCTCTTGGGTGGCCAAGTCCTTGGAGTCATATCAGTGAGCAATGTGCCTTCTCTGATAAAAGCTCTACTCGAGCTATTAGGTACACCCATACAGCCCACACCCAAGCATACCACATACGATTTCCAAACAGAGGCGGGGAAAGCACCATAACAGCATTTTCCTGCCAAGTCAGACTACATAGTAATGCTCTCCTTCTCCACCCTCTCTCCTACCTATTTTATCATCTTCAGCTCCAGGCAGTGCAGATAGTTATCAGCCTCCTATTTATTAGCCAAAGCAGTTTGGGTTTCTTTTCAAAAGACACACCCAGAAGGGCTAGCGTGCTCATATCCAGTTGCACTAGCCCTGATGCCAGCTGGACGCTTCCTCGTCTTTCACTTTCATAAAGAGCCCTAAAATCTGGACCCAAAGTTAACTGGGCTGCTTCTGGTACAGCAGCACTAGAGCCTACAATTTTCCACTAACATTTATGATGAGATTGTTAAACACTCAATTTCAAGACAGACGTGAAATTGGTTTAGGGTTTTGTTTTAAGCAAGATGTGGTTTCTGATTCTTTGTGTGTCCAGGTAGGGCTGAGACTGGATGTTAGTCTAATCTTGCTGCCTAGAGCTGACGATGGTGAACTCTCTTCCTGGCAACGACATCTCTTCCTCAGCCTAAATATTTTCCAGGGTTCACTGTTATATCGCACTTACATGGTAAATATTGTTCGGGATTGAAAATGACATAAGATGGAGGTAATAGTTCTGGATAAAGTTGAATATCTGCATTACAAATCAAGCAAGGCCTTGTCATTATTGCCCTTGGGAAAGTCGGCGACCTTGTCTAGATGCGGTTTTCCATCTGTATGTTATGAGATATTTATGAAATATTTTCATATCCTACAATTATCTTTGCCTATGATAGCTCACTCATTGACTCTGTAGCAACTGTCTCTTTGCAAGGGCAGATACCATCTAGAATGGACATGGTCAGCATCCATGCCCAAAGCTGCTTCTTATTAAAATGCATAGGGATACATAGTAGTTCTAAAATCTCTAAATTCTTTCAGCTTTCTTTATATAACAAAAGCAAACCTTGGAGTAGGGTGACCAACTCATCTCGATTTGCCCAGGATTTTCCCAGTTTTAGCACTGAAAGTCCCACATCCCAGAAGCCCCCTCACTCATAGGCAGATTAGGGACATTGGTCACTCTAGTTATTTAAAGGTATGGACCTACAGTTTAATTATGAACCACTGTGTAGAGATTATTTGATATAAAAGAAAAAGACAGGTAAAAATGTGAGTTGTAGGAGGAGTGAGTCCTCTACTCATCTACTAATAAACCAATCAAAAGAGTGACTTAAAACAAAAAATTTCTTTTGCTCATGAACAAAAAATTTATTTTGCTCATGAATCTGAGCATCAAATGGGCTAGGTGCTTCTTGCTCAGAGTGTCCCTTGAGGTTGCAGTGAGACAGTAGTTGAAACATATCATCCTGAAGCCTTAACTTGCATGTCAGCACCTGGGCTGGGCACACTTGAACAGCTAAGAGCGCAAGCTCCTCAGATCTCTCTTCCCCACTCCCACCCCACTCCAAAGCTCTCTCACACATGATCTCCCTGTATGGTGGCCTCAGGGTAGCCGGACTTCTCACACAATGGCTGAAGGCCCCCAGAACAAGTCCCAAGAGAAACCGCAATAAGCGCATCACCTTTATTTACTAAGCTGGTCTTATGTCGATGCCACCTCGCTTCCACCATATTCTTTCCATTAAATCAATCACAAATTTCTACCCAGGTTCAAGGGAAGTAACATAGACTCCACCTCTTGATGGAAAGAGTATCAAAGAATTCACACATATTTTAAAACCAACATAAGGAGGAAGAAGAACACTACGCTTTCCAGCTCAGAGAATTTGCTAGAAAGAGAAGAGAGATAGGGAAAGCAATTTGTCAGATGCCTATGGATCACCATCATACCGCCCAGAGTATAAGATCAGAGGGGCTGGTGTCAGACAGGACAAGGATCAAGAAAAAAGCCAGGAGTAGAGAAACTGCTACCACTTGCAGCTTACAACTCTGGAAAGATGTCACCACATAGGGCATCAACAATGAAAGTCTGAAACAAAGTAAAAATAGTAGCACCTCCCAATTAGGTAGTGAGAGCACTTAGTTACGCAGAGTGTTCCAGGCTTTCACATGGCACAGAAGAGACCTACAGGTTCCTGCCTGCCTCATGAGGAATGTGAGAAGATGATGTTGCTGCTGGCAAAGATGCCACAGAGCACTGATGAGGTGACTCTGAAGTACCTTAAATTGGGAGCCACAGGAGCCCTCAGACCTTAGGGAGAAGGAACTGTGGCATCAGAGTAAATGGAAATAGGGATGAGTCTGCAGGAAAGACCTCCAGGCCAACTGAGCCCAAAGAACAGAATAAGTGTTCTCCAGAGATGGTCAGCAAAGTGCCCTCAGCCCCGTTTCCTTGCTTTTCCGGGGCGGGGTTAGGGTTTTTGGTTCTTCTTTTCAAAATGGAGATAGGTGAAGCTGGAGGGCTGTGGACAACTGTGTGGGACCCGAGGCATCTCTCTTCCCTGCTCCCTTGCAAATGCAGTGGGGTCATCTGAAAGCAATAAACATACCATAAATCGACAGGTTTAAATCTCTGGTCACTTCTTTCAATCTTAACTCCTATGCATGCTGTCAGCTCTGAGGAAAATCAGGTCAGGTACAGAGGGAGAAAAAGCAATATTTCTTCTCACTCATCTAAGTTATAGTGTTAAACTTGCCCCTGAGCAATATGAAAAATAGAAAACACTCCCTGCCCTGCAAACACAATAGCTTCTTTTGTTACCTCTGACTTGCAAGCCATTTCCTCGCTTGTGCCTCTGCACCTGTGGTTCCCTCTGTCTGAAAGGCTCTCAGCTGGCTCTTTGTACCTTTCATATCTCACCTCAGATGTTAACTTCTGTGTGAGCCCTTCATTTACTGCTTTGCCAACATGGATCTGCTCTTGTTTTCCCCAACCTCAATACGTTTTTTTTTTTTTCCCTAATAAATGATTCCTCTCCCCACCAGCATTCTCTCCAACCTGCTCCTCTCCAGACTCCCCTCTTCAGCACATGGTCCTGCCCAATTGCTTAAGCCAACACTTCAGTCCTGATTCCTCTCATTTGGCCTCACGCTCACATCCAATCCAACCAGTCCTAACAGCAGTTCTGTCTCCAAACTATATCCTAAATCCATTCACTTCTCTCACTCACCTCTGCCGCCACCCTGTTCTAGGCCACACCTTCTTGCCTGGCCTGACTGCAGTGCTAGTCGCCCTGCTTGTGCTCTTGCCTCTCTACCATTCCACATCGAACCCAACAAAATATTGCAAAACTATAAATCAGATCCTGCAGTTCCTATATTTCATCCTCCGACACCTCGGAATTCTTTCCCTAGGCCCACAAAGCCTTCAGGGTCTCAGTTCTCAGGCTCTCCATCTAACAGCACATCTCCCAACCTATGCAGTGGTCTGCTTTTCACTCTTGGAACCTGCCAGTCATCTTCCCGCCTCAGGGCCTGGGCACTCCGATCTGTGACGATCTCCCCCAATGTCTTAGCACAGATGGCTCCTTCTCAACATTCAGGCCTCAGCTTAAACATTATCTTCTCGAAAAGGCCCTCCCTCTCCTCAAACTTCTTTTCTTTACAGCACTTAACACTATGATGAAAAATAGCACTTCGTTTGTTTATTTTTTAATTATCTAATCCTCCCTTTATAAACATACTCCCCTGGGACCACTTCCCTCTATCTCCAACACCTAGGACCATATCCTGCTCATAGGTGCTCAGAAGATATTGAACAAACAAATGAATGAATGAACAAACAGTTTGGAAATCACTTATTCTCTAAAGAAGAAGGAGCATTTTTTTTTTCTGGTCTCTGCTTCCTTACCGGCGAAATAAGGCTGCCGGATAAGGTCACCTCCAGAGCTCCTTTCAGCCAAATGTCTGCGGTTCTTTCGGTGATTGTGGTTGGCTCTGCAAGAGCATCTTTTCCCAATGCATGGTTTAAAGGGCTCTTTTAATCTTTTCCTAAAGTATGAATTCATTTCTGCCAAAATAGAGTAAAACTTCACTAGGTAAATAATACAGTTAACACTTGCCAATAAGGTAAGGCAGTGCCAAGTAAAATATAAGTCCCTCATTACAATAAACGATGGAATAAATTGCCTATGCTCTGGGTCTATTTATATCTGGCACTTAGCTTTCTTTTGGAATCTGGTTTCTCTGGGCTGAAGCCCAAATTTAAGTAAACGCAAGAAGATACAGAATCAAGACTCTATTAACTACAAATGGTTTGTTCTGTCCCTACGCTACCAGGGGTGATATACTTTATTGTCAGCAGTAACTTGGTTTTCCATTTTTATTCATTTTTCAAGTTCTTCCTAATTTAAAAAAAAAAAAAAAAAAACTATGAGGATAAAAAAAATACTCTTTCATTTTGGCAGGGTTCCCAGCTACATGACTATAGCTCGGTACCTCCAAGCAAATGGGAATAGGACCCAGGACTCCAAGTTCTCTCACAAAGTATTTCTCTTTGAAAAACTATAAAGTGACTCTAAATGCTCTTTGAACATCAAAACAAGCACATTTCAAGCCAGTCCCCATGGTGCATTTCTACCATATATAAACACATCTAGCTTCACAGGCTAAAGGCATGAAAGAATACATTTGGGAAAAAAAAATTATAAGTTTGATTAAGAAAATCTTAACCAAAAAAATATCTAAGATGTACATGAAAAACTTCCTTAGTCTCTTCTGTACCTTCAGGATCAGACCTGTCCTTCAAGGTCCACTTCAGGAACCACCTCCTCCAAGAAATAGTTCCCCAGTCTTTCAGGACACTTTAAAATCCCTTTCCTCTCTTTTTCTGCTATACTTTGCTTGGAATCCAAATCAATTTATTTGACTCAGAGATTACATGTGTTTGTATGCTCAGCTCCCAAGAGACAATGTGCCATTCACTGAATTTATCATCCTCACTGCCCATAAGCCCCTAGAGGGCAAGGACTCCCTCTGACTCACCTAGAATGTTTGAGAAGGCCAAAAATCACACTTTTGTTTTTATGTTCAACATCATTATTGTCTTTGTTCAAATTACTAATAAAATACAGATACTTCTCAGTTATTTATAAGCACTTTTACTCACTATTTTTTTTTTTATTTTGAAAATAAAAATAAAGCTCTTCATTCAGCTTCCCCCAATGGTGACATTTTATATACAATATCAAAACAGAAAATGTGCATTGGTACAATACTGTTAACTAAATTATAGACCTTGTTTGATTTTCACCAATTTTACATGGCACTAATTTGTATGTGTGTGTGAGTACATGTATAGGTTTCTACACAATAAATGCATATGCAATCCATGTATATATTTATGTAGCCACCACCATGATCAAGATACAGAACAGTTTCATCATCACTAAGGAATCCTCTCATGCTCTCCATTTATATTCATATCCCCTCCCAACACTAGTCTCTGCCTCACTGCTACCACTAATCTGTTTACCATCTCTGTTTTCATCATTTTGAGAAAGTTATATAAATAGAATTATAAAGCATGTAAAACTTTTGAGTGACATCAAAGGCATGGCAGTATGAGAGGTCCCCCTGGTCTCTCCCCTTGAAGTTATACAAGTTAAACACCTATAATTCAACAAAGGATTCCCTGCTTAACACACAAACACATCTGAGAGATCCACGTATCAAAACATCTGAAGGTGGGCAAATTTGAGTGAATAGGGAAGGAAGGAAGAGAGAAGAGAAGAGACAAGTGCCATGGACACAGTCTGAGCTCACTGTGGGTCTCAGGAGAGGGGGCGTGGAATCAGATTGCAGTATGCACTCCCTATACCCCAGAGCACTCCTGCCTCAGTGGTCAGCACATACTGTGGCTGAACCCAGTGACAGGGCAGAAATGGAACATGGAAGTATGGTAGCTGTGGACCAGCAGCTGCCATTGCCAGGCAGAAAACAAAGCCATGGAGCCTGGCCACCTCCCTTCACCCTCCTAGAGCTCACTTTCCCTCACCTTCCCAGAGCTAGGAGCAGGCTCAGTGAGTGTCAGGTTACAGAGCACAATATATGCAGCCCAGAAAACTGGAGAGAGTTCCTGAGCAGCAGACTCATGCTGTGGCTAATCCCAGTGATAGGGGTAGAGATACAGAGGCAAGAGGTCTGAAAGTCACAATTACTGGGAGGAGAACAAAGCCACAAATGCAGAAGCAGCCTCTCCCAGCCCACTCCACCTCCAACCATCGCAGGTGATCCCAGCAGGGGTACCTGGGACTACTTGGGCAGTGAAGAACTAGTTGCAAAGAGCAGCACTGGGATTTCGCGGGCTCAGAACTTGATCTCCCACCACATTCCCCTACGGGGGTGGTGCCCTAAGACCAAAGGGACCTGGTCACAGAGAAGATGCCAACCTTCTCAGGAAATACAGAGCATTTCCCACCACCTGCAGAGATCTCAGATGCTGGAGCAGTGCAAGAGAAAAGAAAACTCTTGTGTTCCAATGGCACCTACTGGAAAACAAAAGAAAGATGTCTTCTTATCAATCTGCTTGATAGAGGTATCACTCTTATTGGAAAAAAATTAATCCCCATAAATGTCTAGGCAGAGAAATAAGCCATCAAATAAAGTGACTAACCAAGGTAAAAAGGCAGCTCAGAGAGAAAATAAAAAATCACCAGAAAATAAACTTAAAGACATAAGATTATACAGACATACAGATGCAAAAATCCTAAACAAAATACCAGCAAATCAAATACAACAACACATTAAAAAGATAATACATCATAAACAAATGGGATTTATTCCAGGGATGCAAGGATGGTTCAACATACACAAATCAATGTGATACACCACATTAACAAAATAAAGAATAAAAATTATATGATAATGTCAATAGATGCAGGTATTTGATAAGATACAACATCCAATAATGATTAAAACACTCAATAAAATGGATATAGAAGAAAAGATCATATATGAAAAACCCTCAACTAATATCATACTCAATGGTAAAAAACTGAAAGCTTTTTCTCTAAGATCAGGAACAAGACAAGAATGCCCATTTTCACCACTGTTGCTCAAAACAGTACTGGAAGTCCTAGCCAGAGCAACTAGGCAAGAAAAAGAAATAAACGGGATCCAAATTAGGAATGAAGAAGTCAAATTGTCACTTTTTGCATACCACATGATTCTTTATATAGAAAACCATAAAGGCTCCACCAAAAAAAAAAAAAAGTTAGAAACAATAAACAAAAACAGTAAAGTTGCAAGACGCAAAATCAATGTAAAAAATCCATTGCATTCCTTCCTATATACTAACAATGAAATTTCAGAAAGAGAAATTTTAAAAATTCCTTTTGCAATTGCAACAACAACAAAAAAATAAGATATTTAAGAATAAATTTAACAAAGGATGTGAAGGACCTATCCTCTGAAAACTCCAAGATATTATTAAAAGAAATTCAAGAAGACACAACAAAATGAAAAGATATTCCATATTGATGGATTAGAAGAATCGACATAGTTAAAATGGCTTTATTACTCAAAGCAATATACAGACTTAATGTAATCCCCACCAAAATCCCAATGGCATTTTTTGAAGAAATAGAACAAAAAGCCATTAGATTTTTATGAAACCACAGAAGGCCCCGAATAGCCAAAGCCATAATGAGAAAAAAAAAGAACAAAGCTGGAGGTATCATACTCCCTGGCTTCAAATTATACTACAAAGCAACAATAATCAAAACAGCATGGTATTAGCAGAAAAACAGACACACAGATCAATGAAATAGAATTGAGAACCCAGAAGTAACCCCACACATATATGGGTAACTGATTTATGACAAAGTAGCCAGGAATATACATTGGAGAAAGAACAGTTTCTTCAATAAATGGTGTTGGGAAAACTGGACAACCATATGCAAAAGAATGAAACTAGACCACTAGCTTACACCATACACAAAAATTAACTCAAAATGGATTAAAGACTTGTATGTAAGACCTAAAACAATAAAATACATAGAAGAAAATATAGGCACTAAACTCCAATACATTAATCTCAGTGGGGTTTTTGTGAATTTGAATCCAAAGGAAAGAGAAACGAAAATAAAAATAAACAAATGGGACTACATCAAACTATAAAAAGGTTCTGCACAGCAAAGAAAACCATCAACAAAACAAAGAGGCAGCTGATCAAATGCGAGAAGATATTTGCTAATGATATTTCTGATAAAGAGTTAATATCCAAAATATATAAAGAACTCATATGACTCAACAACAAACAAACAACTCAATTAAAAAAATGGCAGATCTGAATAGACATTTTTTTAAGGAAGATATCGATGTCCAACAGACAAATGAAAAGGTGTTCAAAATAACTAATTATTAGGGAAATGCAAATCAAAACCATAATGAGAAATCACTTCATACCTACTAGAATGGCTATTATCAAAAAGACAAGAAGTAACAAGATTAAATTGAACATTTAAAAAAAAAAAAGTAACAAGAGTTAGAGAGAATGTGGAGAAAAGGAAGCCCTCATACACTGTTGGTGAAGATGTAAACTGGTGTAGCTACTATAGAAAACAGTATGGAAGTACCTCAAAAAATTAAGAATAGAACTACCACATAATCCATCAATTATTCTTCTGGGTGTTTATCCAAAGAATATGAAAACAATTCAAAAAGATATATGTACCCCTATGTTCATTACAGCACTATTTATAATAGCCAAGGCATGAAAACAACATAAGGGTCCATCGATGGATGAACAGATAAAGAAGTTGGGGTATACATAATACATATATATATATATATATAATGGAATACTACTCTGGCATTAAAAGATAAAATATTGCTTTTTGCAACAACATGGATCTTGAGAGTACTATGCTAAGCAAAATAAGTCAGATGGGAAAGGACAAAAACCATATGATTTTACTCATATGTGGACTATAATACAAAAAAGTAACAAATGAACAAAAAAAACTTAAAAGACAACAAAATGGTGGTTACCAAAGGAGATGGGGTGGGGGAAGAATAAAATGGGTAAAGGGGTCAAATATATGGTAATGAATGAAATTAAACTTTAGGTGATGAGTACACGATAGAGTATACAGATATCAAATTATAGTGTTGTATACCTGAAATTTATATAAAGTTATTAACCAGTGTTACCTCAATTAGACTTTTTAATCTTTCTATTCCTCTCTAGAGTAAGAGTGTGAATTACTAGCGTATCAAGATATTTAGATTTTTACAGCTTTATTTAATTCTAGGTTTTACACTTCTGAGAAAGCTCCTGGTAGGCATTTCAAAGACACCCATAAACTGTCACCAAGAGCTGTACCAGGGTTAGAACACCCAGGAAGCTATGAGACACTTGAGCCTCCCACTTACAAAAGGTGAGGCCTATAATTGAGTTTCTTCACCAGTCACGTGAGAGGTTAATTGAATTGTACAGTCCCGCCTTATGCCTGTGCTTGACAAACTGAAGAGCACAGTTGTTTTGTCAAACCTACAATTTGCTGACTTTGTGGATCTGATTTGAGGATTGGTTTATATTGCTTTGCCTTTCTCTCAAATGCTTACGGTGAGATGATAAAGTGAATCTGCTCATGTCAAATCCCTGCTTAAAATTTTGCATTAACCTGAGAATAAAGTCCAACATCCTAGCATGTCCTAACAGGCTCCTTCTCCTCCAACCCTGAATCTCAGCCTCATATCAAAATATTTGCACTTTCAAAACTTTGCCATGTTCTCATTTGGCCCAGTGCCTTTATATATGCTGTCACCCTGCAAGTTTGGCCTGGAAAATTCTCTGTGACTCTTCACAGTCAGATTAGAGGTCTTCCCCTGTTTCATCCTTCCATGGCAAATTTCATCTGTGTTGCAATTCCCTGTTGACTTGTTTTTCTCCCTCATGAGACTAAAGATAGATTGTGCCAGGTGTTTAGTAGGTGCTCAACAAATGTTTCTTAAATAAATACACTTATTAATTCATTCTTACGAGAGATATTTCTTTAACGGCTATGTATGCCAGCCATTTTTTTCTAGGTGGGACTATAGCATTTCACAAGACAGGCAAAGTCCCTGCCTTCTTGGAGCTTATATTACAGTAAGGAAAGGAGATGGACAATAAATAAACAAATGAATAAATATATAATTTATATATTTATAGGGTTTCAAGTGGTGATAAAGTATATGAAAAAATTCAAAGCAGAGTGAATGAGTGAATGAATGAAGAACTCAGAGCTAGAAATCAGGCAGTTCAGACCACTGCCAAAGCAGCCATTGGTATTGCTATAAATTCAAACTTGAAATTACATGGATTTATTTCTTAATTTGTATACATCTATAAATATTTATTAATTGTCTTTTGGATGCCAGCCATTGCTCTAGGTTTAGAATACAGCAGGGAACAGACAATTTTTATTAGGAATTTTTATTCCTGTCCTTGTGTAGCTTACTTGGGAATGTTAGCAAGTAAATATATATCCGAGGCTGAAAAGCGCTTTGAGGAAAATAAAGCAAAGAAAAAAAACTAAGAAATTCTTGAGTGTCTGTGGGAGGTGGGGATAAATGGTATTTTAAATAATCAGTGAAGAATTCACAAAGAAAGTGGCATCAGAGGGCAGAACTGAAGGAGGTGAGGGGCGAGCCTAGTGGGTATCTGCGAGATTAACAGTCCAGATGAGAACAGAAACAGAAAGCGCAAAGACCCTGAGGCAAGGATAAGGTCTCCAAACCTGAAACCTGCTCCTAATATGTAGGAGAGGTGCAAGTCGGAGCTGAGAGTTAACTAGACTGAGAGCCAGACAGACCGGGGTATGAGAATCAAACACCACTCACTGGTTACATGGCTTTACCCAAGTTTTAAAATCTTGCATTAACCTGAGAATAAAGTCCAATATCCCAGCTTGTCATAACAGGCTTCTCAGCTCTCTAGGTTCCTCTGGCCCCTTCTCCTCCAACCTTGAGTCTCAGTCTCATATCAAAATATTTGCACTTCCAAAATTTTGCCATGTTCTCATTTGGCCCAGTGCCTTTATATATGCTGTCACCCTTCAAGTTTGGCTGGGATAATTCCGCCTGGAAAATTCTCTGTGACCCTTCCATGGCCAATTTCATCTGTGTTGCAATTCCCTGTTGACTTGTCTCAAGCATCCACTTCCTCATTTGTACAATTAATGACTGTCTAAAGGTGGTCATGCTACTCCAGCAAGATGATGGACTCTATAAACTATGCTCTATAAACTGTAAAGTATTACAAAAAATGTCGCTTTTAACTCTCTTCTCATATACCTTGTCTTCTATGAATGTCAGGAATGTTTAGATAATTTAATAATCTAGTTACGATGATCTAGTTATGACAAAGCAGCTCTTGCTACATCTAAATGCAACAGGAAGTTATAAAATTTTCAGCTTCTTTTTGTATGTTTACATTATGTAGCTACTTATATAATGTGACACATTTAACATGTTTTTAACATGTTAGCATTTCTTGAAAGAGCTATCATTTCTGATCAGTAATAGTATCTAGACTGCCTATATCATTCAAGTTAAATATTTTTAAGATATATTTAGGTTTGTTGTTGTAATATACATGTATCTTTTGTCAAACTGACTTTGATTTTTGATTCTAAACATTAATCTCATTATCTTTATCACAATTTTATGATTTAAAATTAAATCCAGCTATTTATTCCTTAAGTGCTATATGGAAAAGAGTCCCCACCATTTTTAACTTAGATAAACATAGAACAAAGGAGGTCAAGGTTCAAGGAGGCTGGAGTCTGAGCCTCCTGGATGTCTGGGACAGGCCTGACAGAGAAACCTGTCAGTGGGGAGAGTCTGATCTGGTGGGACAGTTACTGAAAAGGTGATTTAACTTTTCATTATGATTCCTCATTGGAGTTTTATACTATATATTATTAATATATGTATTACAAGATAGTTACATATGCAAAGCTACATTTGTATATGTTATGAATAACATGAAGGATCTTTAAGTGTAATTTGGTACTATATGAGTCCTTTAGAAAACAACACAGACAAACATAAAAAGACAATTCACAAGATAAGGCAGCATGTGATGAGTAGCAGATGAGTGGCACAGACAATAGAAGGTGGGGAAACTTCAGAGGAGGGAGGGTAGTCTACTAAACTGAACAATCAGGAAAGGCTCTGCACATGGGTTGGGACTTGAATTAAGGGCATATGATTCAGAGATGAAAGAAGAGGGGAAAAACATTTCCAGGAAGACATGACAAAGGCCCAGAGATAGTACCCAGGGAGGATATTTGAGAGACACAGGACAAAACAATATAGCTGGAACTGAGGGCAGATCTGAAGTACAGGCTTTACATGGGAATGTATTCAGAATAAAGGATGGAGAGCAAAGTTGACTAGAAGAAAATGTTGAAGGCCTTGAATGATTTGATAACTGATACTCGCATATACTCTTGGTGGATTAGTAAATTGATAAAACTTTCTAGGGGTCCATTCAGCAATATTTCTCAAAATGTATATACCCTTTGATTTATAAATCCTACTTCTAGAAACTTATTTTAAAAGTATAATTAGAGAAGATCTTAAAGATTTTTGTAAAAGAGTGTTTACTGTATTCATAGAAAAATAAAACTGTCCCATATACCAAATTGGTAATAAAAAATAGCATCTCCACATATAGAATTCAGTGAAACCATAAAAGTATATTTTTCAGGATTACTATGGAGATAGAAAGATAGTATAAACATGAAATGAAAACAGCAAATCCCAGAAACTCTTATACAATTAATGGGAGAAAAATGAATTAATTTTGTACATATGGGAGCCCCATAAAAAATATGAGACTCACAGAAATGACCAAAGCAGGCAGCTTTTATACCTGCCTGACAACGAAACAATATATTTATGAAGAATTGACAAAATAAAAGGGTTTGGGCTCGGGGCAGTAAATTATCAAATAAGTAACAAGATTTTTTTCTACAACATCTTAAATTCCCTATTTCTGGTGATAAGGATGCCTTCTACCCTCCTGGTACAGGGGAGGTACATTTCACATGGGAGATTTATTTCCTGCTTTCAGGAGGGGCAAAGGAGGGTCATATTTCTTATACTGGCTGTTTCTTAAGTAACTTTAATTCAAAATAATCAATATGCCAATGTGGCATATTTGTGGGTGGCATATAATACTGTCTTTCAATTCTCAGTTTTTAAAGCTTATATAAGACAGGCAAGTAATACACCAAGATGTTAACTCTGGTTAATGGATGATTTTTTTTCCCAAAAAACAATCAATAGTCACCTGTCTTGTGCTCCATGCCCTCAGGACTAATCTGATAAATTGATAATGTGGTGGAAGACACACAGTGCAGTGCAACTGGATGGCTGTCTCTCCCATGGAAGACTATTCTCTTACAACAGACCTTTCCTGAAACCAATGCCTGAGGTCAAAGGCACTGTGAAAAGCAACAAGTGCAGACCTTTTAAAAGGAGCTATGTTTTCAGTTTCTCAAATCATACCAGGCAAGAAGAGGAGTTTTAGTTAGTATTTACTTGGGTGCCAGGCATTTAAACCCCCAACAGTCCTATGAGTTAGGTACCAGTATTATTCTCATTTTACATGTGGAGAAACTGAGGCACAGAGAGGTTAGATAACTTCCTCAAGGGTACATGACTAACAAAAGGTGGAGCCAGGATCCAAATGTAGACAGTGACGCAGAGTCCACATTGACTACTAACCTCTCCCATTCATTTTAATATAAGACAGAAAAGAAAAATTTCATCTTATGCATTTCCTCATGCTAGGACCACCTGTTGCAATGTTCTTGGTGGAAAGTCAGGCAGAATACGATCTAATAGGAAAATTCTGGATGGGGCCTGTGCTAGCCATCTGTCTCTGGGTTTGGCACTTACTAGCTTTGTAACGTTGGAGAAGCCATAACCTGCCCCTAGCCTTGACTTTCTCATGCACTAAAGGGAAATCATATTACCTGACCTGTAGGTCTCCAGGATGGCTGTAAGATCAAAGGGGATGAAACGCATGAAAGTCTTGTGACTACTATCAAGTGCCATACAAGTAAAGGGTATTATTAGTCGTAATACTAGCATGGAACTCTCAGAGTGATGAGATTGGACCAGATTGCCCTGAGAAACTACCCAAGGGTCATTCTCAAGAAGTATGTCATGTGGTCCCACACACATTTGCTCCAGCTATGGGCCTGACTGTAGTGATGTGCTGTTTGGAACCGGGCACCTGATTTGCATCACAGTGTAATGAACCCAGTGGATACATCTACCTGTAAGCAATGGACACTGAGGTGAGCTAACAAACAACATTCACACAACCCAAATCGTAGCCTGGAAAGCCGTTCAGAGAACTTACCCTGATATTCTGACAGTACAGTCTTTTTGATTCATGAGACAGACAGAACATAATAGGCAATTAACGATATGCCCACCGCATACCAGGCGCTGCCTATGCCAGGCCCCTTATCAACATCTCCCCTAAACCTCATGGCACATCTACTGTTATCTCCATTTTACAGCTAAAAAAACTGAGGCTAAAAAAAGGGATGTCGAAGCACTTACCCACCAGACAACTAAGGGATAAAGAGAAAATTAAGATATGATGATATAATTTTATTCTTTTGTTTTTATTCTAATAAAGTTACTTAAACTCTTATTTGGTTTAGTCCTTCCACAATGAAAATAGTTAATGTCATATTATTTCCTTTGTTTCTATTGACATGTTAGATCAGTAAAACTGACATTGATTCAAAATATTTTATTATACTATCATTATTTTGAGACCAATATGTGTGACTCCCAGACTCTTATGAAAGTCATGTGAATTTAATAGGAAATAGTTTTGTCTAATTTTTCTTGATTAAAATGAAAAGGGTTTTGATTTGTAATTAAAAATATAAGAGGAATATTTGTAACAAATATGATACATTCTCAATGTCAATAATAAAGAATTTGTGATAATTTTTTTCATTTAACATATAAACAAATTGCCCCAAAAATAAACAGATAGCACACAAATAAAAAGTATGCATTTTTATCAACCATGTAGAAGGTCACTAATAATCAAGTAAATTCAAAGTAAAACAATGAGATCCCACACTTTACGTATTGAGTAAAGAGAGACTTAACATGTTTAGTATTTAATGTTGGTGAGTGTGATAACAGGCATTCTCATGCACGCTGGTAGAACTGCTCATCAGCACAACCTTTCTGGAAAGTCATTAGGTGATGCGTATAATGGTCCCTCAACAATATGCTCTATGAATCTGAGAGATTAATTGCAGCCACACATTATCTGTCGCTTCCCCCAGAAAGAGACGTGGACTATTTTCCTGCCCTCTGGAATGAGGACTGTGACTGTTTTGACTAAGACAGAGTGCTAGAAGAGACTCTGCCAGTTTGGGGCCTAACCACCAAGATGACTGCAGCTTCTACTTCCCCCATCTTAAAACCCAGAGGAGAAGCTAACCTGGAGGAGAACAAGGCCCCAGCCAACAACCAGCACCACCTTGTCACTCACATGAGAGAGTCACCTAAAATGTAGGTCTTGCAGCTCCAGTCAGTCCATCCCAGCAGCTAATATCATATGGGGCAGAAACAAATTATTCCCAAATTGCAAAACCGTGAGCAAATGAATGATTGCTGTTGTTTTACGTGATTAGGTTTTAAGTTTTGAGGACATGTTACACAGCAATAGATACCTGAGATTGACCCAATAATTCTACTCCTGGAAATTTAACGTCAGGCACTAATCAGAAGTGCACACAAAGGCTTGCATTCCCAAATAGTTCTCGCAGAGAAGCTTTGGAGAACCTTCATATCTAAATTAGGAAAATGAATATGCATATTATAGTATATCTATCATGAAAGTAATTTAAATGTTAGCAATATGGGAGAGTACTTATGATATACTTTTAGGTAGAAAAAGTCATTTAAGGAACTGTGCATATAAAAAGAGAAAAAATTAAAAGTTAATAGTGGTTATTTCTGGGCAATAAAATGAGTCGTTTTATTCTGATCTTCACGTTTTTGTGATAATTGCATAATCAGAAAAAAGAAACCTTAAAAATTAGAAAACTATCAATTTATAAAATTTATTCATAAACTTAAAAAACGTTCATTTTTAACTATAGTTTTAAACTTTTTCATAAAACCATTTTACCAAGGCATTTAGCAGTATTGATATTGAATCATCTGCTGTTTCTGACAATTGATAGGCTTATAGGCAGTTACATTACAATTTTAAAAGTCAGCAGGAGATAGATCTATTAACAAAGGACTTTGATAATCCATAAGCTGGATTTTAAAATCCTGAATAATTAAGTTTTAATGACGTGGCAGAAAGTAAACTAATTAAAGAAAAAGCTTCAAAAAATCAGACTAACGTCCTTGAAAGCCTGTTACCTGCTAGGAGCTTTCTCACAGCCATGCCACGTAAATCCTTTCAACGGCCTTATGAGAGAGGTGTTATTCCCATTTTACAGAAGAGGACCCTGTGGCTTTGACCAAAGCCTACAGCCTGCAAATGCACAGCCGGGAGTCAGGCCCAATGTGCATGTTCTTCCCGCAGCACCGTGACACTCCACAAAGGTCAGAGTTCAACATTTCTATGAATAAAAAAAATTATCAAACATATGGGCTGTCTAGAGAAGCCTTTTATTCTACCACGATTAATTAAACATATTTAATTGAACTTCTTAAGCCTTTTTAACAGGATCATTTTCTTGCATAATTTGAAGCTATCCTAAAAAAGTCAATGCCAATTTTGTGAGAAGCCTAGACTATTCTTGAGCAATTGGAAAGGGCTCAAGGGAGGGGGACCAGCTTACAAAGCAGAGGTACTGATGACACAGCTCCTTGCTTCCTTGTCCTGTCTCCCATGGCATCTTTGCAAAGCCCAACCTTTAATATGACTGGGGCTTTTAGTAAGTTGAAATCTGGCTGGGCTAGTTGGTTTTATTTCACTAATCATATTTGTTTTGTTTTGTTTCTAAGAGGCCATATCCATTTTGGGAGCCAAGATGTGAGGGATCAGTACCACAAAGAGGCCCCAGAGGGCATTTGACAGGATAAGATGGAGAGCCAGATTTCAACCAAGCCCAGTGCTTTTCTAACTAAACTAGGTTAACTAATAATAATAAAGTTTCCATAGTGTTTATTTGCAATCAGCTATGCTGTGCACAGTATATAGGAGACAGGCACTATTTTAGATCCTCATTTTACAAATGAAGAGGCTAAGGGCTTGGACCCCGCATAGGTGGTGGTCTGCATATGAACTGATGAACTATCTGATCTTACTCTATGCTCCTAACTACCACATGGACTGCAGTAGTCAGAGCTGGAGTTTCAGGTAGAAGCCTGCTTCTTTTCTCTTCCATCAGTTCCAGAGGAAGCTGTGAGTATGAGCTGTGGCTGGGAGAATAGAGAAATGGGAATCCTAGTCATACAAAGCCAAGCTGGAAGAGTGGATTTTCCCAGAGCCAGGGCAGCTTGCTTCCCAGTTCCTAACTGCTAAGTACCCTGAGCCTGAGCCTTCTTGTAAAATGTATTTCTATTCATTCAGCATTCCCTATATCTAAAAGGATATCAGGTAGTTTGTAACGAAAGACAAAATATAACAACATGAAGTTAGAAAGAAAAAGAAGAGTGGGCCTTTAAATACTCAGTGGCCAAGATAAAATCATGATAGGCGATCATCAGAGATCATCGTGTTCATTAGTTTGAAATAAGCCAGCAGCACAAGACAAGCACAACTAATACCAATACTAAGATCAAGAAAATATTTTCTCCTGAAAGCAAAATGGCACAGTGCAGAGCAGTGAGCAATGCCCTCCACATCTCCAAAGGAAGAAACAGCCGGCGGCAGACAAGCTTGAGCACAGAGACCCTGGAGCCCGAGTTCCACCATTTTCCAGCCGAGTATTCTTGGGCAAGTTATTTAATCTGTCTGTGCCTCTGTCTCTTCATCTATAAATGGGAACTGGGGAAACATGGAGGATTAAATGAAATCATGGATGTAAAACCTTTGGAGCAAGGTCTGATGCATAGCAACTGCTGCATCTGTGCCCTGATGTCACCATTGGCCTGGTTTGGAACCTACCAGACACTTCCGACTTCAGGGCCCTGAGACCCACTGCTCCCTCTGCATGGCGCACCCTTCTCCCCATTACACACGTCTCACTTCCTCCTCCCCTTCAAGCCTTTGCGTTAATGTCGCTGTCTCAGCAAGACCTTTCCAGACGACAATATTTAAAACGACAATGCTTTCTCTACTTTTCTCCCCAAAACTAGCAGCCTACATCCCCTGCCCCAATTCATTTTTCTCTTTCTCATGAACATTTCTCATGTTCAAATAACCAGTTACTTTATTTCCTTTGGTTTTTTTTGTCTGTCTTCCTCAAGTAAGTCAAAAAGTGAGCTTGTACTTGTCTGGACTTTTCAATCCTCTGATAATAATTCAGAAAAGACTTTGAAAGTCTTACAAAATGTTGCGGTGACAAGGATAATTCCATTGAGATTTTAGGTGACATGCACTGTTTTATACTCTTGGAGTGAGTTTAAAATTAGTTGATTTTAAGAGTCACTTTCAGCAGGGACATAGCTAGATGAAATAGTCAAAGCAGAGTAAGAATATAGCATTACTGGAATCAAATCATCACTCTGTCAGTTCTTAATGGAGCCAGCCCAAATAAATCATAGGTTTTATTACCTTGTTCTCTCCTAACAGCAAAGCAAGGACAGGAAAGCCAGTTATTGATGAGAATATCTTATTTCATGCCCCAAAGGAACTCAAAAATCCCCTGCTTCCTAACACAAAGGCAAGTGTTAACTGCGCAGAACTTGGGGAGAGACCCCAGAACACGTGGGGCTCCCACTTAGTACTAAGAGTTACATGCCTGCACAGGCCTCAGTGGTGGTGAGCAGCCATCTTTTCAAACATTGAAAGGCAAATTAGCAGAATGGAAGACATGCCACAGAAAGGACAACAGAGACCAACAAGGTGAGTCAATCTCCAGGTGGAGCTGGGAAACTCTTCCAGTCGCAAAGGCAGACTGACCCATGCTGTCCAGGTGGTAAAACGCCAGCCTTGCAGCAGCGTCCATTTCTGTACGCTACTCTTTGGCCAAAACAAACAGGTTTCGGGAGCTCTTGGATTTCCCATATCTGAAGTATGAGAGCCAGGAATATTTCCATGACAAATGAGATTTCTTCATAAGGTATTCAGAAGAAAGTTGCATTGACTAAGGCCACATTCCGAGCATTCTGCTGTTGTCCTTACCGCTGTTCATTGACCTGAGCACAGAACTCACTGAGAGAGAACTGTGTATTGTGGATTGCTTGCTGGCCGTGAAGGGACCCATGCTTCAGGGCTGACTAGGCCCTCCCATGCCCTAGCTCGCACTAACCCAACCACTTTCCACTGGGGCCTTTAATCCTTTAGTTCTTAATTAAATTCAGTCTCACCTATGCCATTCTTGCTTTCTTTTTTTGTAAGTATGTTTCTTCTCTCACAGCCAAACTATAGATTCCTTAAGGGACTACATTTTAAGATTCCTCTCTTGCACCCACAGAAGTGAGCACTATTGCATCGACATTTAACATTGTAGAAGTTCAAAGTGTGCAACCTATTGATTTGATATACTTGCATATTGCTAAGTGATTAGTTAGTTAACATCTCCATCGCTTTTGTTTATCTTTTCAAAACACCAGCTCTTAGTTTCATTTATCTTTTCTATTGTTTTTCTGGTCTCTACTTCACTTATTTCTGCTCTGGTCTTTATTATTTCCTTCCTTCTGCTAACTTCAGGCTTAGTTTGTTCTTCTTTTCATACATCCTCACTGTGTAAAGTTAAATTGTTTAAGATCCTTCTGCTCTCCCAGATTCTTCCCTCTCCGCACCCCACCCCACAACCGCCCCCAGTCATGCAGCTCATGACTCAGTAGTCTGGATGGGGTGAGAGAGAAATGAGCCTCTTTGGCAGTGTTCCACACAGCTGAGGAAGTCAGGTGCTCACTCACACACTCTCCTTTTACCCTACGGGAAAAGTCACAGGCTGAGAAGCTCTCTCTTGGCCCTAAGCTGTGTCACCTTGAGGGAGGTGTGATGAGAGTAAAGTCAAATTGTTCCTCTTGTCCACTCCAGTGCATCCAAACTCCACTGAACTTCCACAAAGGCTCTCTTGTTCATAGGTAATTGTCTAAGACTATGCTTTCCAGGAGCTCCTTGACTGCAGCCAAAAGGCACTAGAAACAGTTCATAAGCCATTCCGGGTCTACAGCTGGGACCAAGGGGAAGAGAAACAAACGAGGGACATCATATTCATCCATAAGGCTGACATCATTTCCCAAATAGACCAGCCCTGTATCTTTCAGCAAATTGAGCAATTCAAGAACAGAAAACTCAGGAGCTCCTTGACTGCAGCCAAAAGGCACTAGAAACAGTTCATAAGCCATTCAGGGTCTACAGCTGGGACCAAGGGGAAGAGAAACAAATGAGGGACATCATATTCATCCATAAGGCTGACATCATTCCCCAAATAGACCAGCCCTGTATCTTTCAGCAAATTGAGCAATTCAAGAACAGAAAACTCTGGACAACCCAGCTCTCTTTACCACAAAATTCTTGGACCCATCAGCTACCTAATTTTTAACTTCCAACTTCATCCCCTTCTGATATTGCCTCTAAACTTTGAACTCTGTCCCCTGTTTCCATTCCATGCTTGCCCTTTGGATCTGAAATGGATTTGGCTTTTCTGATTTGATCTCCTCTTTACTTCCCGGCTCCACCCACTCTGGGCCCAGGATACACAAGAGATGTCCTAAGGAGCCCTGGGTGTGTGTTGGGAGCAGGTTTATGACGGCAGCAGCTCTCCCCCAACACAGGCCAGTGGTCCATGCAGCTCAGCCAGGAGGGTGCCTTAGGGCACCAATTGGTTCGAAGGCTCCCTCAGGGATTTTCTGAGGCTGTTCTGAACAGGGCTAGAGATCTAAGTCTGCACAGGCGGGTCAGAACCAAGGTGGACAAGTATGGTGCCTCAGAGAGGGCTTGGGGCCACTTGAGCCTTTACAGCATGGCTGACTCTCTGTGGTCACTGCAGGTACCTCCTGTGGCAATTTGCCCAGCTCCTGAGGCCACCAGAGAACACAGCCTCCCTGGAGACCCAGGCTGGCCTGCACTTATGGGTGCAGATATAAACTAGGGGACACCCTCTTACTTGCCTCCACCTACATAATCTACAAGATATAGCCGAGGGCCCAGGTACTGAAGCCCACATGGAAACGAAAAGTCCATGACCACTAAGTATGCTCTGGGGATGTATTTGTTTGTCTTGAGGAAATAGCAATTCTATTGGGTAAGAAGCTAGATATATAAAATTAAAGAGGAAGCAAAACCCAAGCAACAGTGAATGCCGGTGACCTGAAGGCCCTAAGGAAGCTCCCCAGACTGTGAATCAGGGTATCCTATATCCCCTCAAACTTCGTCAGGGCTCCAGCCACAGTGTGGCCACTGACTGTTTGTCTATGGACAAATCAGGATATTTCTGTTAATTAAATAGTATTATCAATAGATTATTATCATAACAGGAAAAATCCGACTGCCTAGGAAAAATGAGCCTCATTTAAGTTATTCACATTATGAACTAGAATTAATGAGTAATGACAATATTTTAAATGGTACGGAAGCTTCAATTTTCAAGACTTTCCCATTCATCATTCTATATGCTGCTCATAAGCCCTAGTGTGGCAGGTGCTAAGACACTAACAGAGAGGTAAACTGCACTCCTCAGGTTTCACAGCAAAGGAGTCAAGCCCAAAAAGGCTGAGTCCAGTCCTGCGGTTTCCTAATCCTGATCA
>NW_011888793.1:6111813-6129488 GCF_000151845.1 Pteropus vampyrus | reverse complement strand
CTGTGGCAATTTGCCCAGCTCCTGAGGCCACCAGAGAACACAGCCTCCCTGGAGACCCAGGCTGGCCTGCACTTATGGGTGCAGATATAAACTAGGGAACACCCTCTTATTTGCCTCCGCCTACATAATCTACAAGATATAGCCTAGGGCCCAGGTACTGAAGCCCACATGGAAACGAAAAGTCCATGACCACTAAGTATGCTCTGGGGATGTATTGGTTTGTCTTGAGGAAATAGCAATTCTATTGGGTAAGAAGCTAGATATATAAAATTAAAGAGGAAGCAAAACCCAAGCAACAGTGAATGCAGGTGACCTGAAGGCCCTAAGGAAGCTCCCCAGACTGTGAATCAGGGTATCCTATATCCCCTCAAACTTCGTCAGGGCTCCAGCCACAGTGTGGCCACTGACTGTTTGTCTATGGACAAATCAGGATATTTCTGTTAATTAAATAGTATTATCAATAGATTATTATCATAACAGGAAAAATCCGACTGCCTAGGAAAAATGAGCCTCATTTAAGTTATTCACATTATGAACTAGAATTAACGAGTAATGACAATATTTTAAATGGTACGGAAGCTTCAATTTTCAAGACTTTCCCATTCATCATTGTATATGCTGCTCATAAGCCCTAGTGTGGCAGGTGCTAAGACACTAACAGAGAGGTAAACTGCACTCCTCAGGTTTCACAGCAAAGGAGTCAAGCCCAAAAAGGCTGAGTCCAGTCCTGCGGTTTCCTAATCCTGATCAGGTGTGGACACCGGAAAACCACTGTGACCCACTCATTTTACTTAGCTGTATTCAGATTTCATCTGTCAGATGCTTTCCATCTAGACTCTGGTGATAAATACCTACAGCTGACTGTTCAGCATTCAGAGCACCTGACTTCTCAATATCTACTACAAACTTTATGAAAATGTTTTGTAGTAGCATTTGAAACAAAACATCCTTGTCTGTCTTTATGATGCACGTAGTAAGAAGAACATAAAACTAACTTTATACCAGACTTGTAAATGTCTAAAAATCATAATTTGGATAACTGTCCATAAAGGGAATACAAGACATGCTGTTAAGGAGTTCTGAGGAACAATTCAACGAAACTAAGATTTTTTTTTTTTTTAATTCCGCATACTGCCTTATTTTAAAATCCAAATTCAGGAATTCAAGAAGGATGCCAGTGAAGTCCTCCACTTATTTACCATAGCATGGAAAGTGCCTAGCGCCCAACCCTGAATAAACAGGCACTCCCTTGGTACATGCCCACGGGTCACCTTCATTTTCTGGGCTGGTCTCACTGCACCTCACCTCTGGTCACCCATGTGCTCTCCACCACAAGACAGGATATGAGTCCTCTTTCTCACCCAGTGTTCCACTTGTAGCTTTGCCTTGTCTGAGTTCCAACTCTGGTCTCTTATTAATTAGCACAAGCTTGAAAAGAAGCATTGGTCCACATGTTGGCTGGGTAATAAATTTACACTAAAATCACAAAGGGACAAATGGAAAACTCAGCAAAATAGCTGAATGAAACTTGGCAGCAAGCATCAAATAAAAATATCCTGCTCTTCTTTTTAAATCAATTTTTTATTGATATTTGCTGCTATTACTTGGATTGAAGCTATAAACAAACCCAAAGAAGAGCAGAGGAAGAAATAGGGAAGGAAAAAAAAAACAAGTGAGCTGGCAAGGAGGTTTGCCAAAAACTATTAGGTCACTGATATTTTGTCAATCAGTTTAATATGTTAGTCTTTTAAGAATATTATATCTTTCTAACAATTGAACCAGAAGAAAACTCAAAGGTCTGATACTTTATGGATAGAATTTAAGAGACTATGACGCCTTAATGAAGAGACTTAGAGGCAGCAAGTTCCTTCTAAGACCTCTTATACCATGACACCCTTTTAGATTTCAAAAACAAAGCACAAACTTGGTTATAAGTCTTCAGTAAAAGTTCTCACGACACTCATCCGAAAAGAAAACCACAAGACTCCACCTGTCGTGTTCTGAATATACCCCAGTATGTTCCTATTTGGTAATCCATAAGCTTTCCTCTGATGCCAGACTTCTCAGGTTCACATCTCAGTTCTGCCACTTACTAAGTGTATGACTTAGGGCAAAGAACTAAACTCTTCTCCACCATTTACTAGCTGTGCAGCCTATTAAGTGACTTAACTCTCTTTTGTCTGTTTTCTCATTTGAATGGAGATAATACTATTACCTACCTCAAAGTTTTTATAAAGATTACAAGAATTAATGTACTTAGAATGGTGCCTGACATGTAGTAAGCACTATTTGCATTATTCATCTTTAAAAATAGACATTCTATAATTGGCCTGCAATCTCAACTAGCATTGAGATGCTTCACCTGTCCTGGTGCTGCTCTGGTGCAATTTGACCTCTTCCCTGCCTACTCCCTGGCTACAGAAGCAGGGAGGCATGGAGAGAAGCCTGTGCTAGGACTGGCAAACTTTAAGAACCACAAGATGTAGAAGAAAGGGAATCAGGCCTCTCATCTGTGGCTCTACCACAGACCTCTGAGTGACCTAGGAATGAGTCACCTGAACTTCCTTGTTCTATCTCATTTACAGAGTGTGAATACCTATAATATGCACCTCATAAAATGTTGTTAAAATAAGTTGAAATAAGGCACATGAAAGCATTTCAAGAAGTATAAAGCATCATATAAAGTTTCATTAATGACAAGGTTTGCATTAATATAGCTTTCCCTAAAGTTAATGGATGTTATACAAAATAAATGTTCTATTATCAAATTAATTTAATAAATACTGGGTTTAGAAAATTCTCCAGATTCTCTGTTTTGGACAGTGGTTCCCAACCCTATCAGATACATTGTGTCCTTATTGTAAACATGTATCTTCGTAACATCTCCTTTACCATACTAAAACAAATTCAAAGGTCTGTCCTACAGAACATAATACCCAAAACACCACCACCAACACCAACATAATATGTATTTTTAAATGTAAATGCTTGGAAATTACTAAACTAAAAGACATAAGTAGTCAGACAATTGCCTCTACATGGAGAATCATGGCAAATATGACAGCTACAAACACAGTCGATACAGTCGTGCTGTTGTCAGCGATTCAAATACAACCAGTGGCATTTGCTCACGATGGGCTTTCCTGAAATAGTAAATAATTCTCCTTAAAGCTCCAAACAAAACGAAATACAATCTTCCCTTGATTTACATGGTCATTGTACTCCTAAGACATTCAGTGTCTATGATTAATCACAGCTACTTTGTGTTTATATGTGAAACAGGGTAGGTCCACGCTCAAACAGATTTTTCAGCTACACGACTATAGAGACACGTATCAGTCCCAGGGGCGAGGAACAACTCTTGTTTCTATAAGACTATCTGTGCACTGCAGGCTATCTAGTATCTGTGACCTTTGGGTCAATCAGCATCAACAAAAACGCACCCACAAATTTATAATTTATAAAACGTCCCCAAGGGGGCAGTACTGCTCCACTGAGAATCACTTCTACAGAGCTTCGGAGAATCTTTAATGTGAGGACAGGAGCAGTGAACAGAAACACAGTTTGCCACTGTTTAACCAAAGAACACTTTCCTTTTCTTTCCCAGTAGCTTCTGGAAAGATTATGATTTCATTAATCAGACTTTGGAAAATATTAGTATTGATCTTTTTTTTTTTAAAGCAGATCAATAGTGAAAGCATACTGATTCTCTACCACAAGTGGATAGCAACAAGAAGGTTCTGGAGATATGTTTTCCAGAGATAAAAGGCCTGATACTTGGCTGAGTCTCTCAGTGTATCAATAATACAGTAAAGCAAACTTTCAGAAGAGAGAGGGAGCTCATAAAAACTTTTCTAAGGCGCTGAGACATCACAGACTCAGAGTCTGAGTCTCACTAGTGCCATTCAGGATAATGGTATGAAAGGTTCATTATTTGGCATTCGCAGTTACTTAGGAGTCACTTTTATGGTCCTTGGACTTATTACTTCACATATTTATTTTTCAAGGACTTTAAATTTCTCTATGTCCATTTCTCAAAAGGAAATGGGATTTGTAGATAAGTCCAGTGAATGAAGTAGATAATGTTGGCTATTCTTTTCATTATCAATTCAACATGCAAAATTACAGCAATGAAATGTTTGTTTCCATTCTTTTCCCAAACTCATAACCTAATGATTACCAGAAAAATAAACAAAAGTCCCATTAGTTAGGGTCTAATAAGGCTAAAAATATTCTGTTTTCTACCTCAAGTGAAAGAACTAACTCCAGTAAATAATTACAGAGCAATCAGATGAATGCTACTCATTACAGGACCACAGAAGAAAGAAAGGGTTCTTAAAGACTAATTAGTAAGGAACCAGAATTATCTCCTTACATTCTCAATATGTTTTTATTTTAACCGATTTTAAGATAAGTGTAAGAACAACGCTTCTGATTTTCCTAAGTACTTACCGTGCATTAGTGCCATCTGCTGGACATTTTTAACTAAAGCTAAAATTACTGTTGAAAAAAATTGGGGGCTTTCTCCTCTTATTTAAAAAAAAAAAAAGCAGAAAAACAAATTTTTATTATTTTGCAACATACATTATAGTTTCTGTAGCTTGGGGACGAATACATCAGTTCACTCCTACTAGGTTCTATCAATCTAACTGGTCACTTACCACATGGACATACCTCTTTTTTATCCAGATTTGTGAATGGGTTAAGTTACCATGTTATATGTAAAATAGGTACTTGACAGTAGTGTTGCAAAGCAAATTCAGATGAAATGGGCAACAAGAGAGCACAGCGTTTGTCCATATTTTTAAACCTATATCAATCCATCCAACAATTGCTAAAGTTTTTTTTATTCAAAAAACTTAAATTATAGATATCAGTGCTCCTGACTAAACAAGATCCAAAGAATAAACTTTAAAGAGAAAGAATTTATGGTTATAACTACGTCAAAGTTAAATATTTGTTTAATGAAGGACCTTATTTGCAAATTTAACAAGTTATAAAATCAGCAAAGATATTTGCAATGCCTGAAACCAACAAAGGCTATTTATAATAAATCATTTCTTCAAATCAATACAAGAAAGAAAAAACAAAGAAGAGCAAAGAATATGAATAAGCACTGACCAAAAAGGGATATGAAAGGATAATCAGCATGTTATCAAATAATTAAGTTGAGATATCACTTTACACCTGTCAGGTTGGTAAAAATTTGTTTTAAATGTCTGATATTAGCAAGTGCTAGTGAAAGTATGAGGAAGCCAAAGTCCTCAAGTATTATTGCTGGTGAGAAAGAAATCTAGCAGTACTTAATAAAGTATGTATGCAAATATCCTACAACCCAACAATCACATTCCTTGATGTATTAGTTACCTATTGCTATGTAACAAATTACCCGAAAATTTAGAGACTTAAAATGAAAAACATTATCTCAAAGTTTCTGTGGCTCAAGAATCCAGACGTGGTTTAGCCGCGGGCCTCTGAACCAGGGTTTCTCAAAAGACTAACCAAGGCTCAGCTGGGGCTGCAGTGATCTCAGGGCTAAATGAGAAAGCATCTGCTTCCATGCTCACTCACATGGCTTTCGGCAGGCCTGAGGACCTCACTGGTTTTTGGTCAGAGTAAGTTCCCCGCCACGTGGGCCTCTCCACAGGGCAGTTCGCAACATAGCCCTTTGCTTTCCCCAGAGAAGGAAAAATAGCAAGCAAGACAGAAGTAACAGATCTTTGGTAAACTAATCTCAGAAGTGAGATCTCATCACATGTGCCCTATTCTATTCATTAGAAGGGAATCACTATATCCAGCTTATATTAAAGGGAGATTATACAAGGGCATGCAAATGGTAACCAGACTGACTGTGGTGATCATTTGCAATGTATACAAGTAATGAATCATTGTTGTACACCCGAAAGGAATATAATGTTGTATGTCAATTATACTTTAAAGCGGTGGGGGGGAGGCATGAATATCAGGAGGCAGGGAACACTGGGGGCCATTTTAGAGGGTGCCTAGCACACTGGGCATATACCCAGAAAGTCTCAACAGATCAATAAAACAAGGATGAGGCTGTCTGTTGCAGTATTGTGTTGATATGGGTGACAATGATGATTTGCATAGGCCAAAATCAATATGCCATGAAATAAGTATAATCAACCCAATTTCATGAATCTATTTTAGTTTATGTATTGCCGAAGCGAGCACAATTTCATGACTCTAAAGCCCAAAAGACAAGGAATAAAACAATGCATCCCTCCCTCCACTGCTGTGCTCAAGCTCCTTTAAGAGTGTGCCTTCCTAGAGACAGCCACAGTTACTGATTATAAAAGATATGTGCCTATGTATAAAGCTTTGCACAGGTTAGTTACATGTTGTTTTTCATCCCACTACCCTTCTATATGCTTCTCTGAACATCTGGGGCTGGGAGGCATCAAACTACATTTTCTAAGTTCTCTTGCCAGGTGGCTTCCTCTTAGGCGCCAAAGGGCACTGTGGAAGCTGAAGACAGAGAAGGGCTCTGGCTCCCTGTTTGTGACAGTTACTGGCAGACACTCTTGCTGCTATGGGAATGGAGTGATTCCAGATGAGCAGCTGGGGCAGAGACAGCACCCTTTGGTTGAGTGACACCTCTTCAGCAGATCCAGGCCTGCCTCTCACAGTGCTTTTAAGAGTACAGCAGCAGGTCAGCTTACAGGCTGCAGCATCTGCAGCTTTTGATCTCTGGGTATTACCTACCTCTTCATCTTCTTTTTTATTGCTCCAGTCCCACTTGTCTTCTTTTTAGCGCTTCCAAGTACTTGGTATCAGTAAAGACTATACAGAAAAGTATTGCTTTTCTATTGTCATTATAATAGGATCCTACAATTTCAAGTAACTAAAGTTCCACTTTACAGGTGAGAATGATTCAAAGAAATACTTGCCTGAGTGTCACAGCTGGGATTTGAATCCAGTACATCTGGCTCCTGGGGCTATGAACTTAATGGTATTCTACACTTCCTTTCATACACATATAAGTAGAGTAAAATTATATTTCCACATAATGCCATATTAAAGAAAGAAATATGACTGCATGGTAATTATAGCTAAATAATGCCTGTGGGCCTTCTAAGGAAACATTTGGTATCCTCATACTGTAGAAAAAATAATATGAAAAAGTTATACAACAAAGGACATGACTTCTTCTTTCTTGAATGATACATTCATATAATTGGGGTAAAATTATATGTGGTTCATATGTTTAGCCTGATGCTAAACTTCCCGTGGTTTAATCAGTGAGAAGCGCCAGATCAGGTAAAAATATTATCAGACATGTAACACATTAGATTGTTTTGCATCATAAACTATATTTTTAAACAACTAAAAGAGGTACCAAGACAAGTCACAATTTTAAAAATTCTCTTTAAAAAAAGAAAAAAGCATTTCTATTATTCTTCCTTGCACTGAAAATTCTCAAATCATAGAACAATGGGAGAAAATAGGACATTGGTCACGTTATCATCACAGAATTAGGATAGGATCCAAAGCTAGCCATTGTTGGATGATTTTACTCCCCAAATCTTCACCCAACTCCTGTGAGTTTCAGTTTATTCCCAACTATTTGACAGTGAGGGAGCATGTTACAGTGAACATTCACAACTCTGAATACTCCTAATGAAAAGAATCTGCTTTTAATTTCCTAACAGAGAAATCCCTTTGGACTGTCAACACTGAAAACTGCTAATCTTCTGTTACTTGCCTTCTCCTTAGTAACAACCTCACATAAAATGGGGACCCTCTCTTTTCTTTTCTCCTGCCTAACATCTTTTTCTTCCCTTTTGCTAATATCAGCAATACCAATTTTTTTTTTAAATTGGCCCTTTTGTGGGAAGGGAAGAGGGAGGAGGGGATGAATGAATTCACAAACATACAACCCCAATGGGGTTATGTAAAAGAAGCACAGAAGCCAACCAAAAAACTTCCAAACAGCCAAAGGTAAAACAATTCAAACAATAAAATAAAGTAGCATTAGATAACCCAAAGTATAAAATAAGTATTCATGAGTCCATATTGCTATAAATGATTGAACAAATTAGTAAATGCGACAAATCTCCCACACAGAATTCTGAATAATTTATGTAGCTATCCCACCCTCAAAGAGAGGCAGCATGACTCACTACTTCTTAGTGGTGGGCTATACAGTGACTTCCTTCCAAAGTATACATTATGGAAAGGGGGGGAGAGAATAATTTTACAGTGGAGAAATCTGAAAAACCCCACCTCAGTCAGGTGATCAAAGTCAACATCAACCATGATAAGTCATGTTGATAGTACGTGCTCTTAAAATGTTAGGAAAATGTGCTCTTCCTCCCATAACCCATAAACCCAGTCTTATCATGAGAAAAACATCTGACAAATTCCAACGGTAGGGAGGTCCTACAAAATACCTGACCAGTACACCTCAGAACTGTTAAAGTTATCAAAAACAAGAAAAGTCAAAGAAACTGCTGGAGCCCAGAGGAGCCTAAGAAAACGTGACAACTAACTGTAATGTGATGTCCTGGATGGGATCCTGGAAAAGAAAAAGTACATGAGATAAGAAGCAAGGAAATCTAAACTATGGGCTTTAGTAATAATATATCAATATTGGCTTTTTAACAAATGTATCATACTGATGTAACACGTTAGTAATAGGGGAAGCTCGGTGTAGCATATGTGGGAACTCTGCACTATGGAACTGCACTATCTTCTCAATTTTTCTGAGGATCTAAAACTTTTAAAAAATAAAGTCCACGGAACCCACAGAAATACATAGGATTATAAAGGAACACTATGAGCAATTATATGCTAACCAATTGGACAATTTGAAAAAAAGGGACACATTCCTAGAAACATACAATCTCTTAAAATGGAGTCAAGAAAAAACAAAAAATCTGAACCAATCAATTACCACTAATGAAATCGAATTAGCAATCAAAAAAACTTCCAAAAAACAAAAGTCCTGGACCAAATGGTTTCATAGGTGAATTTTACCAAACATTCAAATGAGAACTAACACCTATTCTTCTCAAACTATTCCAAAAAACTCAAGAGGGAAGGTTTCCTAATTCTTCTTAGAAGCCACCATTACCCTGATTCCAAAACCAGACAAAGACAGTACAAAAAAGAAAACTACAGACCAATATCCTTGATGAACATTGACGCAAAAATCCTCAACAAAATACTAGCAAACAAAATTTAACAATACATTAAAAATATTATACAGCATGATCAAGTTGGATTTATTCCTGGGATGCAAGGTTGCTTTAATATCCACAAATCAATGTCATAAATCACATTAACAAATTTAAAGATAAAAATCATATGATATCAATAGATGCAGAAAAAGCATTCAACAAAATCTAGCATCGATTTATGATAAAAACTCTCAGCAAAGTAGGAATAGAGGGAACCTACCTCAACATAATAAAAGCCATATATGACAAACCTAAAGCTAACATTATACTCAATGGGGAAAGGCTAAAGGCGTTTTCCTTAAGATCAGGAACAAGACAAGGATGCCTACTTTTACCACTTCTATTCAACATAGTATTGGAAGTCCTAGCTACAGCAATCAGACAAGAAAGAGAAATAAAAGGCATCCAAATTATAAAGGAAGAAGTAAAACTCATTATTTACAGATGAGTCTTGGTGCTGCTCAAGAGAACCCGAAAGCTTCTACCAAAAAAAAAAACTGTTAGAACTGACAATGATTTCAGTAAAGTAGCAGGATACAAAATTGATATTCAGAAGTCAGTTGCATTTTTATACAATAATGATGAACTAACAGAAAGAGAAATTTAAAAAACAATCCCATTTACGACTTCATCAAAAACAATAAAATACCTTGGTATTTTAACCAAAGAGGTAAAAGACTTGTTCTCAAAAAATTATAAGTCATTGAAAAAAGAAACTGAAGATACATATAAATGGAAGCATATAACTGTGCTCAGGGTAGGAAAAATCAACATCGTTAAAATGGCCATACCAGTTTTAGGGAAAAAATGACGTAGATGATAGAGGCTTTGTCTATCCCTCTTGCAACCAAATAATAGTTGTGATAGAAACACAAAGGAAACAGCAAGGAAAGTCACCTGAGATCTAGAGAAACAGAAGCACTACAAGAGAAATAATTAATCACCCTGCAATGGTACAAGGTAGGAGGGGGCAAAGACCCAAGTCTACCTGGTCCCAAGCGACTGAATGGGAAAGAGGCTGTGGCGGCAGCAGCTGGCAGCTGGAGACACCTCTTAAAGGGGTCGCGCCTACGAGCTGACTTTTGTGGTGATGGATCTGCTCGCTCTGAGCACCAGTGCCTATTTGGCACCAGGGTCTTACAGGGAGACGTTGTTGGAGTGAGGGCCAAGGCGAGACTCACTTCTATAGAAGTACAGGTGGTTCCCCGTTGAGCCCTCCCCCATCCCAGTGCACGGACACAGTGCCGCCATAGCCTAGACAACATCATCAGACTGGATAACAGATATCGCTCCACCCAGAAGATTCCCTGAAACTCCGCCTCCTCCAACTTGCAGCCCCACCCAAACCACATCCAGGTGTATCCTCAGCGAGTCAGGTGCTCCTTGCTGAGCAGCACCTAGACTCACACTGGAGGCAGCTGGTCTCGGTTTCTGGTGTGGCCTTTTGAGGCAACTACAAGCACAGCACAGCATCTGTGGAATGGCTGCTGAATCTTAACAGGTGGCCCCGGAGGGGCACAGGCTGGGGCTGAACTTGGCCTGCAGCTGAACCCCTCTCAGGACTGTGCCACTGGACACCTACTAACAAATCCACACTAATAAGACCAGGAGCTTTGCTTAGTACAAAGAAACAGACACAGAAAGGAAGCCAATATGGGAAGACAAAGCAGCAGAAACCATATGAGAGAACAGAACAGAGATCCAGGAATAATTGAATCAAGAAATCTAACAGATGCAGAGTTCAAAACACTGGTTATTAAAGATGCTCAGGGGAAGTGTAAATGAATGCAGCGAGAACTTTAACAAAGAGATAAAAAACAGAAAAATGAAAATGGAAATTATAAAAGGGAACTAATCAAAAATGAAGAACACATTATCTGAGATGGAGAGTATATTAAATGGAATAAACGGAGTGAATAAAGAAGAAGATTGAATCCCCAATATAGAGGATGGGGAAGCCAAGAACATTCAATCAGAATGGCAAGACAAAAGAAGCCAAGACTATAATAATAATTTAAGGAGCCTATGAGACACTATTAAATGTAAAATTACCCATGTCATAGGGGTACTGGAAGGAAAATGATGTTGAAGAGCTATTTGAAAAATAATGATGGAAAACTTCCCTCACCTGGTGAAGGAAATAGACATATAACCCCAGAATGCTCAGAGAGTCCCAAGAAAGAGGAACCCAAAGAGGCCCACACCAAGACACATCATAATTAAAATGTCAAAATTTAAGTACAAAGAGAGAATCTTAAAAGCAGCAAGAGAAAAGCAGTTAGTTATCTGCAAGAGAGCACCCATAAGACTGGCAGCTGGTTTCTCTAAAGAAACTATGCAGGACAGAAGGGTTTGGCACAAAATACTCGTGATGAAAACTCAGGATCTACAACCAAGAATATTTTATCCAGCAAAGCTATCATTTAGAGTCAAAGAACAGATAAAGAGCTTCTCAGACAAAAATAAGCTAAAGGAATTTATCAACACCAAGCCAGTATTACAGGAAATGTTGGAGGGGCTTCTTTAAGAAAAAAAAACATGTATCAGAAACAGGAATAAAGAATGGTAATAACTACATTCCTATCACCAAGTACCTCAAATGGAAAAGAATTAAGTGCTCCAACCAAAAGATAGAGTGGCTGAATGGAGAAGAAAATAAGACCCCTACATACGATGCCTACAAGAGACTCACTTCAGATTAAAAGACACACACAGACTAAAAGGAAAGGGATGGAAAAAGATATTGCCTTGATGGACCTAGAGGGTATTGCGCTGAATGAAATGGGTCAGATAAAGACAAATATCACATGATTTCACATACATATGGAATCTAAAGAACAAAATAACAATAACAAAAGCGAAAATAAACTCATAGATATAGAGAATATTTTGAGGGCTACTAGATGGGAGGGGGGTTGGGAGGACGGCAAAAAAAAAAAGGCAAAGGGATTAAGAGGTACAAATAGATAGTTGCAGAATAGACATGGAGATGTAGAGTGTAGCACGGGGAAGATGGTTAATAATGTAATAAATATTTAGTGAGGTGATCGCTTTGCAGGTTATGTGGATCTCTTATCACTATGCTATACAACTGAAACTGGTATATTGTATGCCAACTATAAATGAAAAAAAAAATCATTGAATTGTACAATGTAAATATGAGCAATTATCTATTATATTTCAATAAAGCCAGGGGACAAAATGGCCATACTACACAAAGCAATCTACAAATTCAATGCAATCTCTATCAAAATACCAATGACATTTTTTCAGAGAACTAGAATAAACAATCTGAAAATTTATATGGAACCACAAAAGATCCCAAATAGCCACGGCAATCTTGAGAAAGAACTGATTTGGGGGTATCACACTTCCTGATACCAAACTATACTACAAGGCTATAGTAATCAAAACAGCATGTTACTGGCATAAAAACAGTCACAAAGATCAATGGAACAGAATAGAGATCCCAGAAGTAAATCCACACCTATATTGTCATTTAACCTATGACAAAGGAGGCAAGAATATACAATGGGGTAAAGACAGTTTCCTCAACAAATGGTGTTGGGAACACTGCTCAGAGACTTGCAAAAAAAGTGAAATTGGGCCACCTTCTTACACCATATACAAGAATAAACAAAATGGATTAAAGATTTCAAATGTAAGACCAAAAACCATAAAACTTCTAGAAGAAAACATAGGCAGTAAAATCTCTGATAATGCTATTAATATATTTTTTTTCTGATACATCTCCTCAGACAAGGGAAACAAAAGAAAAAAACAAACGGGACTACATCAAACTAAAGTTTCTGCATGGCAAAGGAAATCATCAACAAAACGAAAAGACATCCTGCTAAACAGAATATATTTGCCTATGAAACATCTGACAAGGGGTTAATATCCAAAATTTATAAAGAACTCAACAACAAAAAACAATCCGATTAAAAAATGGGCAGAAGACCTGAATAGGTATTTCTCCAAAAAGGACATATGGATGGCCAATAGACATAAGGAAAGATGCTCAAGGTGATTAGTCAGAGAAATGCACATTAAAACTACAATGAGATATCACCTCACACTTGTCAGATTGGCTATCATCAATAAATCAAAAAACAACAAACATTGGCAAGAATGTGGAGAAAAGAGAATCCTCGTACACTGTTGGTGGGATTGCAAATTGGTATAGCCACTCTGGAAAACAGTTTGGAGGTTCCTCAAAAAATTAAAAACAGAACTACCTTTGGCCTAGCAATTGCAATTTTAGGTATTTATCCAAAGAAAACCAAAACACTAGTTCATTAAGATCTATACACCCTGATGTTCATGGCAGTGCTACTTACAACAGCCAAGATATGGAAGCAACCTAAGTGCCCTTCAATAGATGATTGGATAAATAAGTTATGATTCATATATACACTGGAATATTACTCAGCTATTAAAAAAATGAAATCTTACCATTTGCAATGACATGGATGGAACTAGAGGGTGTTATGTGGAGTGAAATAAGTCAGACAGAGAAAGATAAATACCATGATTTCACTTACATAAGGAATCAAAGGAACAAAAGAAATAAACTGAACAAAAAGATACTCACAGATACAAAGAACAAACTGGTGATTGCCAGAGAGGAGGGGGTTTGCGGGGCTAGGTGCTAAAAGTGAAGGGATGAAGTACAAATTAGTAGTTACAAAAAACAGTCATGGGGATTTAGAGTACAGCACAGGGCACATAGTCAATATCATTGTAATGACTGTGTTTAGTGCCAGATGGGTGCTAGAGTAATAGGGAGGAAATACTTCATGGATTGTATAAATGTCTAACTTTTGAAATTTTTAAATAAAATAAAATTTTTTAAAATAAAGTCCATTAAAAAAGGAAAAAAACCTGAAATGTTAATAGCGATAATCTCCCTAGAGTGAAAATATGGGTAATTTATTAGGATGGCTTAAAATAAAGACAACTAAATGCTTTAGTCTTTATAGTTCACTGTGCCATTTACATTTTATAGAATAAACTCTATGCTGCTCTAAAAATGTGTATACATACAAGATTTTTTTCTCAACTTGCTTAAATACTAAACATTAAAACTGATTATAAATTTTAAAAGCGAATATTATTTATTAAATAATTACAATTTGTTGCAGTGACTGTGCTTAAGAATTTCGCCAATACTCTGTGTAGTAACCAGTACGACTCCTTTTTAAAAAATGAAGAAATAGCGGTTCCGAAAGTTTTAGTTACATTGCTAATGGGTGGGCAGGTAAGCAGACTCTAAAACATGCTTTAATTTCTATGTAACACAGCTTCCCTAGAATTATTCGTTCAGCACTTTATAAACTAGTGCTAGTACATATATTATTTGAAAATACTTCACAACAATGCTATGAAGTGGGTTATACCCATAATTTATGTGAAACTATCAGAAGAAAAATCTGACAGGCACCACTGCAGGGCTACCACCATCAAAAACAGCACAATCTCCATCAGATAAAACAACATAAGCAGCATTGCTACAGAACACAGTAGCTGCCAAACCTACTCCTAATAACTTTTACATACTACAGTGATCTTATTTTACCAGACGGCATCCTGAATCATGAATCTTCCCTAGGACTAAGACAGTTCTTTCAAAATGTGTCAAGTCAAGGAACTAAAACTGAATATTCTCCTTATATTATTTTGAAGTTCAAAGAGATATTGAGACTGATTTCTTGCTTTCATCAAAGCTTACCACCCCACTGCTCAAGTTATTTCAACATATGACAGAACTGATAAACTGAGAATGAATTGCCTACATCTGTGTTTATGATGCCATTTCATGATTCCTTAATTTACAGGATGACTCAACTGAGGCTCGTCTATTTTTAAGTAAATTGGTCTATTTTAGGTAAATTGGTCCTCATGAAAATAAGCCAAGAGCAGAATGTACATGGAGCCTGAACAAGGGAAATCCAAAACCTAGCCTGAGTTACATTACAATATCAGCATCCAGGAACAAGATCAAACACATGGAAAAGCACCTATCAAAAGGATATAGGGTAACTATTGACAAATTCTGGGACAATGCGACCATCAAATAAAAAAGTAACTGGATGATAAGAAAATAACCTGATTAAAAAACATAGACAAAAGATTTGAACAGCCATTCTCTCAATGAAGATTTACAGATAACAAGCACATGAAAAAAGATGCTCAACATAATTATCCAATAGAAATACACAAATTAAAACCTCAAAGACAACACCATCCACTTACTAGGATGGCTTTAAAAAAATATATCAAGTAGTGATGAAGATGCAGATTAATTGTTCGTACACTGCTTGTGGGAAGAAAATGGCGCAATCCACTTTAGAAAAGTTTGGCAGCTTTTTATAAATATACATACTTACCATAGGATTCGATAAGTTTTTATTTACCTAAAACAACAGCAATGTTCATAGCGGCTTTACTCCTAATCATCAAAACCTGGAAATTCCAAACTGCCTCAACAGGGGAATGGATGAACTGTGATACATCTACCCAATAGTTATTACTCAAATAAAAATGAACAAACTCTTGATATACACATCTCGAATGAACCTCAAGTACAACACCCTAAGTGAAAAACACCAGAGTTAAAGGCTGCATACCATATGATTTCATTTACATATTCTGAAGAAAGCAAATCATAAGATCAGAGAACAGATCAGTTGTCAGGGGTTAAGGAGAGGGGAAGGGCTTGAAAACAAAAGGATAGCAAATGCATTTATTGGGCAGTTGGGAAGGATAGAATTGTTCTGTATTTCGATTTTAACAATGACTACATGAACCTATAAATGATAAAATTCATAGAACTTAAATCGAGTAAATTTCAGTCTGTAAGTTAAAAATGAATTTAAAAAGAAAAATCAAGTGAAAATAACAATTGCAAAGGATGAAATCCTTTAATTACTGAAAACAGAAAACCAACAAATCCAAGGAAGTTTGAGACTATCTGGACTGACAGCATGTCTCCTGATACAATGCATTGAGAATCTGGCATTATGTCTGGGGTAGTCCTGCTCAAAGAGCTTATAGAATATCTAATCATGAGAAAATACCAGACAAACCTCTATTTTGCAGAGGTCATTCTACAAAATAACTGGCTGGAACTCTTCGAAAATGTTAATTACATGAAACATAAAAACTTAGGAGCTAGTCCAGAAAACAGAAGTCTAAAATATGAGAACCTAATGCAATGTACAATCTTTTCTATAAAGGACTTTATAATGAGACAACGGACAAAACCTCAATATAGTCCTCAATTAGGTAACAGTATTGTGTCAATGTTATTTTCTAATTTTGATCAATGTACTGTGGTTGTGTAATAAAATTCCTTGTTTGGGGATGTGGGGAGGGAACACAAATATTTAGGGTTACTCTTAAGTGGTTCCAGAAAAAACGAGAGAGAAAAAAAATGAGGCAAATGTTCACATTTAGCAAATCAGAGTGAAGGGTATCCAGGAATTCTGTGTTATTCTTGCAACTTTTTAAAAAGTAAATGTCCCTTGAGCTGAAAATAACGAAGTAATCTAAAGGATGAAATCAATATGAACACATTTACTATAATTAAGAGCCTAGAGAGCGGACTCTGGCATTGACTCAGTACTGACCGATAGGTGTGTCCTGGCACACAGCCTGGAGTTCTGGCTTCTACTGTGGCAAGGAATTAGCTTCATGCAGTTAAACGTGAATTGCATAAGCAACTCTCTCCCTCAACTGTTTCCTTGCTCATCATGTAACTTTTACCTATGAAACAGCAACTTCAAGTGCAGATCTGGCTACAAAAGAAGATAACTGATCGTACTGACTTAGAAATTATATTTATAAACTGGGTTACAATCAGCTTCTTATGAATTTGATTAATACTAGCATTCCTAAGTTGTATCAATTCTGGGATATCAACAAGAATATTTTGGGACACATAGCCTAAAAACTATACTCTAAAATGTGAGATTTATCAAAGCTGTATAATTCTGTGCAAGATCTTAGCTAACAGTTTTTCTTAGTTACATTCCTACACCTCGTCACAGCCTTATTTCACCTGATAGGTTTCATTCTACAGAAAGACATGACATCAAAAAAGAGTAAAACTGATTAAGATTAGTGGGAAACTATATTTTTCAGTGGGAAAACCAAATGACAAGTACTGAAATAAATATAATTCCACTTTGGAAAATTGCATGAGATTCTGTCATTTAAATATGACACTGATGCAATCACCTCAAGGACACAAAAACAGGGGAGAATGTTTTTATTTTCATGTTTTTGAATGTCTTGACATAGAATAAACAGACTACAAGCGAAAGCTTTTAAATATGTGAACAGAAAGGAGCCACAATAGAAAATTCAAGCATTTATTCATAACTTCAGAATTAAGGAGTCCAATCTTAAAAAAACAAAAATCTTCCATTCAGCACTTACTCAATTTCCTTATTTAGTGGTATTCCTAGA
>NW_011888793.1:6093013-6111763 GCF_000151845.1 Pteropus vampyrus | reverse complement strand
AAAAAACGAGAGAGAAAAAAAATGAGGCAAATGTTCACATTTAGCAAATCAGAGTGAAGGGTATCCAGGAATTCTGTGTTATTCTTGCAACTTTTTAAAAAGTAAATGTCCCTTGAGCTGAAAATAACGAAGTAATCTAAAGGATGAAATCAATATGAACACATTTACTATAATTAAGAGCCTAGAGAGCGGACTCTGGCATTGACTCAGTACTGACCGATAGGTGTGTCCTGGCACACAGCCTGGAGTTCTGGCTTCTACTGTGGCAAGGAATTAGCTTCATGCGGTTAAACGTGAATTGCATAAGCAACTCTCTCCCTCAACTGTTTCCTTGCTCATCATGTAACTTTTACCTATGAAACAGCAACTTCAAGTGCAGATCTGGCTACAAAAGAAGATAACTGATCGTACTGACTTAGAAATTATATTTATAAACTGGGTTACAATCAGCTTCTTATGAATTTGATTAATACTAGCATTCCTAAGTTGTATCAATTCTGGGATATCAACAAGAATATTTTGGGACACATAGCCTAAAAACTATACTCTAAAATGTGAGATTTATCAAAGCTGTATAATTCTGTGCAAGATCTTAGCTAACAGTTTTTCTTAGTTACATTCCTACACCTCGTCACAGCCTTATTTCACCTGATAGGTTTCATTCTACAGAAAGACATGACATCAAAAAAGAGTAAAACTGATTAAGATTAGTGGGAAACTATATTTTTCAGTGGGAAAACCAAATGACAAGTACTGAAATAAATATAATTCCACTTTGGAAAATTGCATGAGATTCTGTCATTTAAATATGACACTGATGCAATCACCTCAAGGACACAAAAACAGGGGAGAATGTTTTTATTTTCATGTTTTTGAATGTCTTGACATAGAATAAACAGACTACAAGCGAAAGCTTTTAAATATGTGAACAGAAAGGAGCCACAATAGAAAATTCAAGCATTTATTCATAACTTCAGAATTAAGGAGTCCAATCTTAAAAAAACAAAAATCTTCCATTCAGCACTTACTCAATTTCCTTATTTAGTGGTATTCCTAGACTTTTAAAATTAGCTCTTAGTTTTGGCACACTTAGGAAGTATGATCTTGCTTACAGAAATAGAATCTTAATATTTCATCCTCAGACACTTTAAAACCCAACCTAATGCTTTTCTTTTTAAGGATGTGGAAGGCATTCCTCATTCATCTGAAATCATGGTGTTATATAGCATGAAAATAACTTTTATTACTTCATCATCTGTATGCTGGATTCTAATATTCCTTTTGCTAGTGATGTATTAAATGACAGATATAGAGAAAATTCCTTCTTTCTCAATTTGTAAACCAAAATTTTAAAGCAAAATCCTTGAAGTGATAGGAAGACATTTTTATGACATAAGCAGCTATTGCCCTAAGCCACTGACACAGGCAAAAATAACAAAGGTACAAGTGTTATTTAACCTTTAAATAATTAGTCTGTTTGCTACAAATCCAGAAATATTTTAAATATATTTCCTTCTCCAATAAAATTAAGATAACCCCCAATTTAATAACTTTTGAGGAATTAATACAAAATTAACTTTCCTCCTGAATGTCCAGTGATAACTGAACCCCAACTTCCCTACCCCAAGAACATAAAAATGATCTAAAGTGGATCAAAGTGCATAATAAATTCATACACTGTTTTTTACTAAAGCAATCAATATAAAGAATGTAAAAGTTTGTTTTATGCTTGGAAGATTTAGGTAACCTCCAAGGAATCACAACTTTTAAGTTTTTTAACCCCAGTGCTAACATATCAGAAAATACTTGCCTCATAAAAACAAAATCACCAACCAAAAAGGAAACAATAAAATTCTACACATTCTCCATCTTTTGTTGCCTAAATTTTAAAACCATCAATCTTCTTCAGTGCTTTAACAATCAAAATATTTATTCAGGTCTAAAACTAAATTTCTCCTCTCTGAATACTGGAAGCACAGATGGAACAAACAGTAATTTTGTCCAACAACTTGAGCCTAGAGATGCAGAAACCATCTACAACGTGATCTCATTATGTCATCATCATCGATTCACCTTCTCCACCAGTAGCATCTTGAGAAATGTGAAGGTCTTCAAGCATCTCAGCCAGACTAATTCGAGGTGCTCCTTCATCATCTGTGTCACTTTCCACAGGAATGGCTGAATCTGAGAAAAAATACAAGGAAGATTTCAAATAAATAAAAATATGTAAATAGGCAAATACCTGCCCCCACCATTACTACTCTTACTTAACCATATTAAATCCAGAGCTCTGCTTTCATATCTAAAGTATCCATTTAAACATCCATTGAATGACTGAACTACATAAATATACGAATAAATATGCACTAGCGTAGGGGTCAACAACTTAAGGGATTACACTAGGAAGCAAATGATCTCAAATGTGGTATAGCAAACATTTTAATAAGTTTTACTGTTCATGTTTTTTCTTTAATAAATGTTTAACCAAAGTAGTTTTCAAAACACAATAAAAGTAAATTATGAAATCAAAGTTTAAGATACTAAAATATTCGTTCTGGGAGAATACATCTATATACAGAAGATACAACGTAAATACACTTAAAACACCAACCTCTATAAATGTTTACATTTTTTCTAATTGCCTCATCTTCTTCAAGATCTTCAAGGAAATCTTGGTATTGCCTACAGAAGAATAAAGAAATATTTAAATATTTCATCTTTACCAAGAAAGTATGAAGTTCTCTTTGTTTTTAGCACTAGAAGATAAATGTGTTCCAAGTATTAAAATCTTTAAAATATCTGAAGGTCAAATGTGAATGATAAATATTCTGACAGTTTTTAAATAATCTTTTCTTTCAAAATTACATGATAAAAATATAAACTGAATATAAGATGATGTTAATTTAAAAATAATACAATGAGAAGACCCTCTTCCTCCTTTACCTTCCCCAAAAAAGTCTTATGGCCAAGTTGAAATAAGATATTTTAAAGACTATAGATGAAATACTCAAATAAATTTATAATATCTAATTAATTTAACATTATATATTTATTTTTTTTTAATTTTTTATTGTTTTAGGCGAGGCAACCCTTGGTTGACCTCACAGATTGCAAGGATCTTGTCAGCTTACAATCCCTTTTCATTTTTTACGCCTACAGCACCCAGCCTTCCTAGGTGGTCCCCCATCCAAGTACTAACCAGGCCCGACCCTGCTTAGCTTCCGATATCAGATGGGATCAGGCTTGTTCATACCTTATATATTTAATACATACTTACTTTAAATTACCTTATGAAAGTATATTTTAGAAATATCGGTTTCACCACTCACATTTAATAATACAATTTTATATAAATTCTTCATTTTTTTAGAAATCAGTGTCTTCACAATCATTACGACCACTTTTTAAATTATCCAATACACTTTTCTAGAACAAAATATCTTCATTTCTCCTTAAGTTAAGAAATAGCATATTTGATATCAATGAGCTATTTTCTTTTTATTTCAACTCATACGTACTCATTTGCTATTTGTGATATCCATAAGGTAATTACTTATTATATTTTGACTTTTCAAATGAACTGTTTACAATAACACTGCAATTGTCAGATTATAATACAGGAAATAATAACTAAATCTGTGCTAAATGTCATTATATCGTCTTATACTGGTAAGAATCCAAAATTAATATTGAGTGCCAGGATCATTGTATGATGACTATTTCTTTATAATATAAAAACCATAAAGACTTATCATAAGGACTTCCTCTGAGACAACATATAAGATTTTTAAAAAAGTGGGACCTTTCATCATCTGTATCCATGTTTTCTCTATCTCTTGCAAGCTCTTTCAGTTTCCAGTTTCTACGACGCTGACGTTTGGTACGGTCATAGCTCTTCTTGATTAATACCTAAAATTAACAGAATATTTACAAAGTTACAAAAAATGAGAACTAGGTAACAGGGCCTCAAAATTAATAAAGTTAAAAAATGAAAGGTTTAGGAATGCCAGGAAATAATCAAATTAATGACAGAGGTTACACCCCAGGGGAAAGAAGTAGGGAGGGATCCAGAGGCAGTGTCCAGAGAATTTTGAACATTTTTCTCCTGGTACTTAATATTTTACGAGAATGTATTATTTGTATAATTATTAAAATTTACTAAGTGAAATTTTCCAATGATTGAATTTTTTTCCTCTGTACCAAAAACTTCAGTTTATGGTGGGTTTTTGTGGGGGTTTTTTTGTTTTTTTTGTTTTGTTTTTTTTACCAAAGTTCAGCTTTTAGGTACTATTCACATAAATCATTCTGAAACATTACTAAGAGACTTTTTCTCCCTTTTATGCCTACTAATAAGCACTTATAGAACTATACATATAGAACTATATATACCGTTCACAGTTATGTCTTAGAATAGATCAATATACTGTGGAATAAATAAAATAGTATATAGTATTATACAATACAAAATCTTGTAAGACCATCTTGATCTCCTCTTATGACCTTGTTAGAAATATTTAGACTTACAACTAAACCATGCTTCTATTTCTTAATTTACTAATTAATAAAAGCACAACTGGGTGGTGAGGAATCCTTAAACCAAGACTTTATTTTTGATCACAGCTAGAGATCAATGTTTATTTTAAAAGATTAAGCAAGCAGAAGATAGGATCTTTCACATTTCACATTCACTATTGCTCATGAGTCTTTTAAACTCATGTTTAAACAGGTTTTTTTCAAGTCATTCTTTCTCTAAAAGTTGCAACTGTGAAGATCATTTTCGACTGCAATTATATTTAAACTGAAAAAACAGTTTAACTCCGCCTTCTTAACTAAACAATGCATGAAATAAGCTGAGCCTAAAAGAGTGAATCTGAATAAACTCTAAAGGTCATCAATTTTCACTGCAAATTTATATTTGTTTACGAATAGTATCAAGTATTTAGACAGAATATGAAAATCTGATTTTAAGGGCAACGAAAAAACTCTTTAAATCTTGGGGTTTCCCCACTAAAAATAATGATTTAAAATTAAGGCTTCTGCTATTATACCTTAACTGCAATTTCAAAAGAAATCTCTAAATTGTCTTGTTATTTGCAAGAATGTGAACTAGTGCAATCTACCCGTAAGAGTTACATCATTCCTCTTTAATACAGGAAAAAAAGAAAAAAATCTAAATCTTACCACATCTGGAACTCTATCTGGGTTCATTTTGTTGACATGCTCATCATTTAAGTTACAGTTTGCCAAATCAAACCTGAAAACAATAAAACACTTAATGGCAAAAACATTTTTCTTTCCATGTAACTTTTTATACTTTATAAATGATCGCCTAGAAGTTCCTCCTAAGATCAAACATTTAATATGCTTTCCCACTTCAAAAGTTTTGCAGTTTACTATACAGGGAACATGCTTCTATGGAACCCAGTAAAAATAATAGGGCACTCTTATCTCTTTAGTTTCACATATCCATTATCATCCACCTTACCATATACTTGTGAAGAAGCAAAACAGACTTATATTATCGGTCTAACATTAGGATTCAGTTAGATAGTTCCATTCGGTTTATAACAAAACAAACAAACAGAACCCCATTCTCTAGTAAAAGGAACTGAAACTCTAAGAGCAAAAGTAATGTTCAAGGCATGCTGATAAGCTCTGCATCAGAATGGACTGTCCTATGCCTGTAAAGACCCTTTATATACATGGCTGCCACATTTTAAAAGAAAATATTTGAGCAGCAGCATATGGATAATAAAAACTACCTAAACCTCCAAAAAGCTATATGATCTAATGATACAACTTCAGGGTTCAATTCTTTAAAATTTGGAACACATCACATTTTAAAACGATAGCCAAAATGGATTAACTATGGGCTTATGTCCAAACCACAGTTCAATTTAGTTATCAATAAAAAGAGCTACAAGGCTCGTAAGAACTCAACTTCTTTTTGGAATACGCAACTTTAGTATTTTAGATAGCTTTGCTGCCCCCCTCTCAATTTTGCAATGCTAATTGACAGTTTAAAATACTATAAAATAATACGAACCCCAACACCAGGTCTCCAGGATTCAGAAGATGTCCCAAATGAGTACGACAAAAATACTGTTTATCTGTATTCATTTCAGATGTTTTCTGTACCCAGACTTCCCCAAGGGTATGCTTAACAGGAAAGAAAATGCATTCTTCAATAATATAAGCATAACTCAAAAAGCATTTCATAGAAAACTTACATACAATGTTGATTTTTGTTTTCTAATTTTCATTTAAAAGACAGGAATGTTTTTTTCAGATTTCTGAAACTTTGAAAATAAACTATGAGTACAGAAAAAGATTTATAAGGAATACATAAAATAAATACTTTTGTTAAGATTTTAGTCAAGGCTTTTATAAAACATTAATGATGTCACCTTAAAACAGACATATGTAGAATTTTCCAAAAAAAAAAAAAAAAAAAAAAAATGCTTTCACAAGAAGGGCCAATATAGACTGAGCAAAAAGAATAACTGAAAAAGTAAAGTCTTAAATCCAGAAAATATCCTAAGCAACTCCTTGTGTTTTACCCATAGTTTCAAAAAAAAAAAAAAAATCTAGCAATCCCAGTGGCCCCATTACTACTAGAGAATTCAAACGACATTAAATTAATTTTTTGGATGTCTACTATTTTGAGGTATAACACTTTAAAACTATTTGTTGCAGAAACAACATCCTTAGTTTGAAACTCTAAACTAGAAAAACATTAAAGTCCCCTTCCAACATGATTTTACAAGCAACTATAACTGACGTTCAGATTTCCTGACTTAATTACATATAGCACACTCCAATACCATTTACTAAAAACAAAACAAAACAAAAAAAAACAGACCCATATGGGATCAAGAGTAATACTGAGTTACAGACAGAATTACAGAATTTGAGATGAAAAAAAAAAAAAGAGGTAGGGATAAAGGGGGAAACTGAAATAACACACAGGTCTCAGATTTAGGAAAGAATTGGGAGAAAAAAAAAAAGTGAATGACCAGAAAGAGACTAAATCCTATGTAACAGGATACACTTTCTAGCTACTAGGCTGCTTCTATTAGAGACTTATGACCTGTTCTAGCTAAGTGTATTTTTTGAAAACCAGGAAAACATAGTATCTGCTTTTATCCCTAAGGGGAAATGGTATTCTTATACATATGTTATTAATGATAAAAGTTTCCTCTTAATTAAATTTTTTATTTTAAATAAAAAAGTGAAAAGTAGTGTTTCCCATTTCCGATGATTTTCCCAAATTATCAGAAGTTATTTTTGTCTCAAGACACAATATTACCTCAATAAAAATGAGCACCATTAGTATACAGACTGAGAGTGTCTAAATACTAATTCACAGTAAAAGAAATCAGACTTATTATACCCTTGAAGAAATATCTGGTATCAGATACGGGTAAGAATTATACAATGTGATTCTGGAACACCTAAATGTTGTGGTGTTATACCAGAAAGTAAGGATGCTTTCAAGGACTAGTAAAGTCATATAAAAAGGACATAGAAATAGGCCTACATTTACTAAAGAAATTGAATCAGTAATTAATAACTTTCCAAAACAGAAAGCACCAGGCCCAGACAGATTCACTGGTGAATTCTACTAAACATTTAAAAAAGAAATTATACCTATTATCTACAATCTCTTCCAGAAGACAGAAGCAGAGGGCATACTTCCTAACACATTTACAAGGTCAACATTACCCTAATACCAAAACTAAACAAAGACGTTACCAGGAAAGCAAACTATAGACCAATGTCTCATGAACAAGATGCAAAAATCCTCAACAAAATACAGAAGAATTGTACACCATGACCAAGTGGTATTTACCCCGTCTTCAAGGCTGGTTCAACATCTGAAAATCAATTCATATGATCCATCAATTATATCAAAAAAGAAAAATCATGATGGTATCAACAGATACAGAAAAAGCATTTGACAAAATCTAACATCCCATTCATGTTAAAAATTCTCGTAAAGTAGGAATAGCAGGGAACTTTCTCAACTTGATTAAGAATATATACAAAAAACTTACAGCTACCAGTATATTTAAATGGGAGACACTTGAAGATTTCTCCCTAAGATAAGGTATAAGGAAAGAGTGTACCCTCTCATCATTCCTTTTCAATATCATATTAGAAATCCTAGCTAATGCAAAAAACAAGAAAAGTGAATGAAAAGTATATAGATTGGGAAGGAAAAAATTATCTTGTTTGCAGATGACATGATTATGTATGCACAAAATCTGAATGGACCAAAATAATTCCCAGAACATAGCAAGGATACAGGATACAAGATTATAAACAAAAGTCGATTGCTTTCCTATATATCAACATGAACAAGTGGAATTTGAAATTAAAAACACGATACCATTTACATTAGCACCCAAAATAATTAAATACTTAGACAGAAATCTAACAAATATAAGATCTTTATGAGAAAAACTACAAAACTCAGATGAACAAAATCAAAAAAGAACTAAGCAAATGAGAAATTCCACGTTGATGGATAGGAAGACTGAATATTGTCCTGATTAAGTTCTACTCGACTTGATCGACAGATTCAATGCAACCCCAATCAAAATCTCAATGGGATACTAGTTTGAAAAAACATAAAAAGAACTTTGGGACATAAAAGGAAATTTGAATACAAATGATAATGTTTGTATGATAATATTTTAATTACGTAGAAAATGTTCCCATGTTTTAGAGATGCATACTGACATATTCAGTATTCAGTAAGACTATAGCTTATATTTAATTCAAAATATTTGAAAATTTTTTAAACTATAAAAAAGGTTAGCTTATCATGTGATTCTCCTGTGTAAACGTAAAGCAAAAAAATGCTTAATCATAATAATAAACATTTTAAAAAATGTCTCCAACATTAAAGAGAAAAAATTAACTTACCAGAGTATAAGTCTGTTCATTTTCACCACAATAACCAATGTTAAAAGCAAACAACATACAAACATGGAATGAATGTGGTGCTAGCTTTATTTGGAACATTTTGGAATTACCAACAAATTTTTTAAAAAATACAAATTAAAAAAAAAAAAGAGACCAAAACAATAAGTTGGGGATGAAAAAAAGGCAAGCAGAATGGAACTCACCTTTTTTGATATCATTCCAGCACCTGCACTGCGTTTTAGGTCTCGGACTATGCTGCATTCCATCACAATAAACTCCTCTAACTGTTTGGGATGGCATAAACTATTGAAAGGGTGACTCCAGAAAGTGTTCCCATCAATATCTGCAACTAAGAATAAACACAGAACATTAAAGAACAAGAGAAATGAAGTATTTCAAAAGTCAACAAATGTTATAACTAGGAAGAAGTTGGTATATATGAAGTGGGAAGCATCAGTTCAACAGGAACCACAGTTGGCAACTCACTCTCTAGGGTCATCATTTATTCCTATAAATCAGCCCCAAACTTCTCACAGCACAAGAGAATTATCAGCCGTCAAACAAATCTTAAGTGATTACTACAATCAGAACACCGCAGAGCTAAGAGCCTTTCTAATATAAGGTCAGATCCAATCAGTTGTATAGTTGTTTCATGTGCTTACATTTTATTTTAGAAACATTATCAGCCATCTTAGCTGCTTAGTTTATGGGAAATAAAGTTCCACCTGACAGAAGTTCATCCCGATATTGTAAAAAAAAGAACTTTGACTAATAAATTCGAATTGACAAGGATAATAAATGACTTTCTGGAAAATACCAAAATAAACTTAATTTTTTATAAGAAAACTTACATTACAGGAAATAGTGCAAAAGATCAAGAAGTAGGAGATGCAAACAAGTACTGAGACATCTATAAAAATAGGGTCTTCTTTAAAACAGTTTTTATCAAGGGAATGTTAAAAATTATGTACAATGATGGTGAAATTACTTCAAATTTATAATTAAACTGAATATTCTACAGGTTTACAAAGTCAAATGTTCCACACTTTAAAATATTTGCTATACACTAAAATGTGGCAATGAACTTAAATAGTCACAAACATTTAATGAGGTAAATAAATAGATTTCATTAAAACTAAATGGAATAAAACTAATACATTTTTAAAGTTCACAGAATTGTTTCTTCAAGTAAAAAATATAAGGATAATTTGCCAAAAGTAAAAAATGTAACTAATTTTTCAAAACAATATTATTGAGAATGTTTGATAAAATTAACAACATAAATTATTACTACTTGCTAGACAGAACTGTCAAGGCAAATAGTTCCTAAAACTTACCTTGGACGGTATTTGGATCTATGAGATGGATGGCGCTGGTAACTCGAATACACACACAAATCTGATTCATATTTCCCAAGCTTTGTGCCAGTTTTGGAGACAGACAAACAACATTATCCTAGGCATAAGAACTACCATTTAGAGTGAAGCAATTCCTAAATAAGTCTCCAAAAAACACTCATCAATGTAAACCTGACCCAAGTACATTTTCCCAATTCAAAACATTAAATTTTTTATTCTACATATCAACAAAGGTCCCAAAGAATCAGGCCTTTAGAGAAACAGAAAATAAGCTATGCATTTTGTCTTAATAAAAATGCTTTAAAATTTTTTCCACATCTTATTCGCCAAGCTATTATTTCAATTTTATGTAAGAGTAACTGCTTATCACTCTATATTAACATAGTGTACATTCTGAGCAAAATATTAAACATCAGAAGGAGTGATTTTCTAAACTACCTGACTTCTCTCAATCTCCACAAAAAAAAACAAATTTCAGAGAAGCCATGTTTCTCTTTCATGGCTACTTATAACGATATGTAATCAGAGATCTAATGCCCCCCAAAAGCATACCTCTATGTAGTACACTGGAAAATAATATCAGTAATGTGGTTTTTAAACTATATTAAAATATAAAAGAATCTGGATTATATTTAAGCTGTATCTATTCAAATCATAGTCTCCTCCACTGAAAGGACATTCTGTGCATCCCTAATAGCACCTGGTCTAGTCCTTTATAACTTTGTAAATCTCCAAAGATTAATCAAAATATTCCTTTACATTGTGTATTCATCCAGTTACTTATATGAATCACTCCAAGCACTTAATACACAAGGTGTTACATATGCCCTCAAACCTAAATTTGTATTTCCTAGCGTATGCACCAGGAAAATGTTAACTGTTTTAAACCAGGGGTTTGCAAAATATGACCTTCAAGCCCAGTATGGCCACAGCACACTTTTATAAAGTTTTGCTGGAACACAACCTTGGCCATTCATTTACATATTATCTATGGCTACTCTGTAAAACAGTAGCAGAGCTCAGTAGTTGGCAAAAGATTTTATATGGCACGAAAGCTGAAAATATTGACTACTTGGCCCTTTACAGAATAAGTTTGCTGACCCTGTTTTAAGCCATCACTTCATCCCTGGTACTGTACTACATCATAAAGTAGTGATACCAGCTTTAAAGTTTAAGAGTCACAGACCTAGGCGCAAATCCTAGCTTCATTATTCTTGTAGTTAAATAACTTTGGGCACGTCTTCTAACCTCCCAAAGCTTCAATTTCCTCATCTTCAAAATGATAATTTGATTTACTCCAGTTATTATGAGACGTAAAGAGGTAAAACATACTCAAGTACTTAGATATTAATTTTTATGAAATGCTCACAATTATGGCACTTATCATAATCAGTGTTTTAAATATCAACACATAAACTCCTATATGGCAGGAATCTCTAGAATACATAATCCCTGACACACAGCCTTCTATATAGTAGATCTTCAATAACTATTTATCAAATTTTAATTCATTTACGTTTTTGAACCAAAGTTTTACCATAGTACAATTAAATAAATTGATAATCTTACATTTTAAGTGTTATTATGTTTTTAAATCACAAAAGTGACTCTATGGTCTCATTTCCACATTACTGTTTATTTTCATAATGCCAAAATCCAGTTTGAACATATTCCAAAGTGGTTTAATGCCATTTCCTGTATTCAAAGTTTCACAGAACTGTCATGTGTCCACTAGGAACACAAATTTTAAGAAATATGGACATTAAAAAAAACTGCAATAGGCCTTTTAATTAGTACACCAAAATAAAAGGTATGCCAATTTATACTTTTAAGCATGATTACTTTTTAGTATCTTTTAACATGGCTTAATGTGTTAGAATCACTTAAGAAGGAAGTTATTCTAAATTTTTAACCAATCCCAAAAGGAAATCAGGAGCTAATAATTACATATAAACTAATTAACTACTTGCACTCTTTTATAAATATGGATTAATTAAATAAGAAAAAGTACCTTGCATATTGGAACAATTTCCAAAGAAAAAGTGCTTTTGTAATTGTATGTGTTACTACGGATATCCTGAGAGATGAGTCTCTGTGAGGCTTTGTATCTATTAAGAGAAAAATAATAATAAAAAGACAAAGGCCTTACTTGTATAGTCTCGAAATATCAATTTTCATCAAATCAAATCATCACTGTCCAAGTTTTGAAACAGCTACCTAATGTCTGCTATGGTGAAGCCTAATTTTAATTTTACCCATTCATATTTCAAAACCTTCAACAACATGACTGCACCCTCACTATTTTCAACTTTACTAAAAAACTCCAAAACATGCCCTTGGCTCAGACCAATCTAGTCTATGTACAGCATCTATTAAAAGACCAATCTAGTCTACATACACAAGTCTTTCTTTACACTAATCTCAACTTTCAATATAAACTCTACCTTTGAAAATTTCCCATTTTAGGAGCAAAGTCCTTCCTCCTCCATGAAGCTTCTCCCCAAAGCCCTCTACCCCAATCTTTCTTTTCTCTTATTAAAAAATAAATCAGTGGTTCAATCTTACAGTGCTTCTTATCATGGGGTGGGGTCTAGATCCCCAAAGTGGTTCTTACATGCTCTTTGGCTAATACTTCCCTTAAAGTGTCTAATCCAATGAATGCTTACTAATTGTGTAAGTATCCCTATACTATAATTTTAAATATTTTAACATAATTTTTAATATTTTAACATGTCTCAGCCTGTGACCTACATCTACTCCCAGCTCCTTGGACTTAATCACATTTAGGTTCAGAACATACCTACAAGGAACTGTGCACTGAAGAAATTCTACCATCTTCTGAGCATGCTGCTTTGAAGAATAATAGAAATCCAGTCCATCTTAAAAAAAAAAATCCACATGAAAATAATTCTGCAAAACAAGATTTTCCTCTACTAATATAACTGTATAACAAATTAAACATGTATTTAAAAAATCAAATTATTAGCAAATATATTCTAACCACAACAATTAGGGATGTTGTATCATTTAAGACTTGTCTGATAAAAGGATAGACAAATCAGACAAATGATACAAAAATAAGATTCGCAATTTTAATTTCATACTAAATAAAATTCAAGGTCAAGAGGGGAGAGAAAAACACTAAACAGAACACAGAAAGATATTTTATGTAATAAATGGAACCATCTACCAAGAAGACAATAGTACACCTAACAACAGTACTGAGATGAAGAAAAAAACTAGTAAAAAGAAGAAATCAACAAATGTTAACACATGTATAAATCATTGTGGGAAACTAGTAAAAGACTATCAAAACCAAAATGACCGAACTGACCAAAAATAGGAAGGATACGTGGAACTTTAATAACCAACTATAAAGGTTAATTTAATTGAGATTATAGAATGTCCCAAGGAAGAATATAAACGATTTTTAAAAATTCATAGAACATTCATAAAATAATGTCCTAAGATTAAAAAAAAAAAAAAACACTTTAATTCCAAATGGTAGAAATTCTAAATATAAGAGCTAAAATTATAAAACATTTGAAAGAAACATAAAAGAAAATCTTGATTAGACTAGAGTTCTTAAACACTCTAAGCCAACTAACAGGAAATAACTAATTAAATATACATCGATTAATGAATACACACACTGGTTGAAAATAATGAAGTAGAATTATATGTAATGACAGGGAAAGCTTTCCAAATATATTATATAACATGTTAAGTCACAGAACATTATAGAACAAGCCCACATGAAGAAAACCAATGTTATCACAATTTGCATACAGAGCACATAATTTTACCATTATAATAAGACAAAATATGCTCTAAGGAGCCATTCTGGAATTATGCAAATATTTTAAAATTCTATCCTTAAGAAATCTAATTATATCATTTGTATATTACTGTTTATTATTACTGAGTTTAGGTTTCTGATTTAATGTATCCATCACAAATGCCTCTAGAGATATGAAAAACAAATATATTACAGGAGAAACTAATCTCTGCATAAAACAAGTTTTAATGAATTTTCTATCATAGCACTTTACATTCTAAATGTAGTTCCTGGTTTACTCATCTTGTAGCTATTTAATGTAAATTTAAATTAAAATAGAAAAAAATTAAAATTCATTTCTTCAGTTGCACTAGCCACATTTCAAGTATTCAATAGCCACACATGGCTAGTGGCTATCATGTTGAACAATGCAGATAACTAAATTTTTTTCCTCCTAACGGAAAGTTCTTTTTGAAAGTAATAGTCTAGATATTATCAGTAAAGATAAAAGACCCCTTAGGTTAGTTGAAAAAGTTTTGACATCATTTCAAATGCTTTTAAATTTTAACTCACCATGAATCTCTTTGATACGAAGTGTATTCTGATGCATTCCATATTTTAAAATTAACTGTTCCAGATAGTAGAAAGTTTTTTTGTGCAAAGTCTAAACATAAATGCATTTATTAGGTTAATAGATGGAAAAAAAAAGAAAAGAAAGAAAAGCCACCTATAGAGCATACTGATTTTTAAAACAAAAACAATCTTGAAAGATTACCCAAAATGTAATAATGATATATTTCTAAAGATGAATGCTCCAGAAACATAGACTATCCTCAGTGCATGAAGGATTTTGGAAAAGGAGGAAAAGGTTTTACTAGATTTTTATAACTGACAAAAATAAAATACAAGATGGTGGATTCACGCACCCACTTTCTCTCATTACCTTTTGCCTGACTTGAACCACTGCCTTCCAGAAATCCTTAGCTTCTACTCTATGGCAATCTCCACACATTTGGGGCTGTACAACATAATCCACCACAAACACTTGCTGAAGGATAGCACCATTCATCACCTGATAAAGAAAACGATCACATTCTTTCATTCTTTCTTCTCTGATTAATAACAAATATTTTTCTTAAAAGTAGACACTTTAACATTTAACTTAAAATCTTTTTCCATGAATGCTTTGAGGACATCAACGATACATCGGTTAAATTTAAAGTCATAAAAATAAGTTATACTATTTCAAGAAAGATACATAGGTTTCATTCATAGGATTTATTAGATTAACATTTTAAATTTACCTTTAGCTGAAGTGGTTGTAAGGATATTCTTTGTAGAATTTTTACATCTATATATACTTGTGTGTCTATGTGTGTATGTGTAAAATTCATTCTTAGAAGAAAAAATAAGACAAAAAAACTTTCAAAGAACATCCCTTAATTTAATCATTCCCAAACATTGCCAATCATCAGAAATCACCTGGGAAACTTTTTAAACATATTCCTGGGTCTCACATCCAGTTGAATCCAGTCTGATTCATTTACTGTGAGTCATGATGATCAGCCTAGTTTGCGAAGCACCGCCTTAGCTCATGTTTTTACTTCAATTCTTTTCCTAATAAAAATAACTTTGAAAAGATTATCTTAGTCCACTAATCATGAGCAATGGCTGCTCTTACTAGGGACCTGATAATCTGTGCAAAATGTAACAAAGGGTTAAAATTTAGAGTGTATTCATGTACTTTTAAGCTGCTTAAGTCAAAAAATAACTTACAAAAAGACCCCCATTTTAACTACCTACACTTTAACCAGGCTTAGAAAATGATACACAGCTTACTTACCTCCTTCTGAATAGTCAGTTTAACTTTAAGTCTCTTAGAATGGGGCTCAGTCCAAACAAAGCCTGCATCTACAAGCCGTACCTTCAACAAACAAAAAGAAACAAGTTCCCATATAAGAAAAAAGATGAAAAATAATTAATAAATAGATTTCATAAAATGTTTAACAAAGGTGATTAGCATCACTACGCAACATAACCAGTAAAAAAAATTATCATCAAAGGTATGGCAACAAAAACAGTAAATAAAAGGACAATCTAATTAGATTTTAACTGGCATATTAATGCAACCGATATAATTCAAGCAAAAAAAAAAAAGTATTTGCATGGGGAAAAAAATTCTTTTCCCTAAAAAAATTATACTTTTTTTTTAATGGAGATAATACTTTTTATGAAAAAGTAACAACGTGTAACCTCATCATCTACTCTAAACTCTTGTGAACAAAAGTTTCTGCTTGGATTATTCTTTGTGTTAGCTTGTGGCTCAAAAAAAAAAAAAAAAAAAAACGAACATTCATTAGAGAGGATCTCATACACTGAATACTGAATCCATAATGGTAACCTCTGCCAAATCAACAGGATCAGTAGAAGCCAAAAACAGTATGCTATATGTGAGAAAGAGTGTAACTCGATGTGGCTAAAATGGGTGTTTTGAGAAAAGAGATGGGAGAAAAAGAATGGAGGTTGTTTCAATATTTTGGGCAGGAGTTATAGGTGACCTGAACTCAGAGGTGCTGGAAATAACAGAAGCAGAAAGATCCAAGAGCTATTTTGGAGATAAAATCTACAGGATTTAATGATAGCTGCATATGGGAAGAAGGAAAAGAACACTCTAGAATGATACTCAAGTATCCAGCTTGGGCATCAAGATAATACCATTTTTCTGACATGTCCCCAATACCAAAAGCAGACTGGCATACGTTTGACACATAATAAACATCTGCTGAATTAACTAATGAATTATTAAGGCTCATCAGACATTTAACAAAAGCCTGAAGTATGAAAGTGAAAAGACCAAGTTAAATGAAAAAACTGACTCCAGAAAAAAAATTTAAAAACCTCAAACTATTAACAAACCTTCAGAAAAATTCAAGAACAGAGCGCATCAAGAACATTCAAGACTCTGAAACTTACAAATATTACTGCTAGGGGGAATAAAAACCAATATAAAAGTTAGAAGATAAAGAAAATCTCCAAGAACATGGAAAAAAAGACAAAATACTACAAAATAAAGGTTAAAAACAATACAAAAGGAAAAAGGCAGTTTTAAGCCAGCAAGGCCAACCTTTGACTAACAGAAATTCCAAGGAGAAAAAAAGGAAAACAAAAGGAGAAATTTCAAAGAACTATTACATGAAGTTTTATCAGAGTTTAAAAGATAATCTGAAAGCCTTCAAACCAAGAGTCCATGTCAATTAAAAATATACCTGGGGGGAGTCATAAAGTTTAACAGAAAGAAAAATGAAAGTTGTATGTAGAGAGACAAAATGAAGACACTTAGGTACTGACTTCAAGTAACAGGCACAAATATTTTCTTTCCAGAGCAGTAATGAAAGAAAAAAAACTGAATACTATAGCCCTAATACTATAACCTTCTAAATTAAGTTTAGTGATGGTTTTATATAAGTATTTTTCCCCAAAAAAATACTGTGCATAAAAAGTTCCCAATAAATAATGACTAATTTAACTCTAAATCTGTTAAAACAGAGATTTTCATTTCCATAAAATATATATAACTTTAAACATAAAAACAGCATTTGTAGCACAGTGCTTACCAACAGCAACATTTAACAGTTTCTTTTGAAAAACCTACTCATACAAGGATTTTTCCAAAAAGGAGAGATTAAAAATATGCCTACAAAAAAATTTTAGCTATTTGACCTACCTTACTCAGAGGGGCTTTGATTTTTTTCAAACACAAAGCAAGAAGCTCCCTGGACTCTAATGCACACTGTATCCACATTCCTGGTGGCTGGAAATATCTGAGAGAGAAGATAATATTCTGAAGCCCAGCAGCTCTCAAGGAAAAACAAAAATTTCCATCTGAAGATATAACACTGATTATTAACCAGATATAATAACAACCTACAGTTGACCCAAAGCACTTAACCCAAATATATTTTAATAATTCTCAGTAGCTTTAATTAAAAAGCTTTAGTTAAAATTCTGAGTATCTGAGAAAGCCAGTCTGAAATAACCCATTAAAGAGGTCTTATTACTTCAAACACCAGTAAGAATTACAGTGAGGAAGACGAAATGACAGAAAGTTCTTTAAAGCTAGGATTTGAAAAACAGGTAAAAATCATCTCAAAACGACATTAAAATGGTTTACAATGTACATTTATGTTTGAGAACTATTTCTCACACAGAAAAAAGATAAATTAGTACTTCGTACTATGTATCAACAATAGTTCTGACTATTCATCTATTTCAAGTCCCTTACCAAATTTTAATTGTAAACATGTTTTAAAATCTTACATAAAACCTGACTAAATTAAAATTTAAATCGCTTACGCATGTGCTTTAAGTTTTTAGCTCAGCCCACCCAGGACTTAGAACATTGTCTAGCACATAGTAAAGGCTAAATAAATGCTCGTTAAATACGTAATACTTTCAAATGTTATGTAAATGTGCTTCTTTTTTTTTTGCCATACTTTCTAAGTGAATGTTCTGATTTTCATTTTTAAAATTCATTCAAAAACCTTATACAGGCCCCTTTGTTATAAGCATGCTTTTGGAGTTAGAAAGGACTTCATGTATCATCTAATAAAGCCCTTTCATTCCAATGACAAAATTAAGGTTTAGAGAGGTTAATTGGCCAAGAATTTCAAAAAGCTAGTTTGT
>NW_011888793.1:6085097-6090593 GCF_000151845.1 Pteropus vampyrus | reverse complement strand
AAAAAAAAGCTTTCCCAAATTTAGACGGTAAGTTTCAAAGACTCACTTTAACATCTTAAAATGTAAAGGTAATTGGGGAAAAGAGACGTGCGACTCACATGTGTCCAGGGGTGCGGTCAGCGGATTCTGTCATGTACTCCATTGTTCTGTATGCCCTGGTTTTAAAAAGAGAATAGTGGGATTTAAGTCATTTGACTATTCGCCTATTTGTACAAAACATCTTTCTGCCTCTCTGAATAAGGAAGCCAAGCCTCGTAAAGCAGCAAATAAGAAAAACCAATTCCATTTGGTAACTCTGGAAGAAGTAACTTCTTTAATCATGAAAACCAAGCAAATTTCGTAGTTTCCCATCTGCAAGACCTTTGGGCCACTAAACTCGGCAGCTGACCTCAGGCGTCCCCAGGACACCAACCCCAGAGGGCCCAGGGCAGGATTAGTGCGGGCCTCGGCCGCTCCGAACACCCCAACCCTAACCCCTGCAGCGGCCATGCCTGGGGTCAGCGCTGCAGGAGTCCCCGGACTATGTCACTGCGCCCGCGGGCCACCCACCCAGACCCGGCAGCTGCGCACACGCGGCGCGCACGCGGGCAGAGGCCGGCCCAAGCCCAGGGAATCCGCCCCACTCTCCCCTCAGGGATCCCTTGAGACAGTAGCCCGGTTCTCGGCCCCCAGAACCTACTTAGTGCCCCTGGGCAAGACCCAGATTTGCTGAAACACCGCAACAGAACAGACCCTGTGGCCGCCTCCGCCACTACTACAGTCGGTTCCGGTACAATGAAGATCTCGCGAGAGAAGAACTCCAAATCCCGCGGGCCGAGAGACGCGAGTAAAGGGGCGGGAGGAGACGGCGAAAGGGGCAGGCACAGGCGAGCGGAGGGGCGGGAAGGCCTGACAGCTGGGAAGGAGCCTGAAAAAAAGGCCCCGAGCTCCCTCGTCCTATTGGTGCCTGAGACTTACACTTACTTTTCATCTCCTCTCTTGGATTATCTTCTTTTCCGATTTTCCCGGGACAGAGTTCACTCCAAACCATCCATGCCCGCTTTTCAGATATCCTGATAGGGAGCTTGTTTCTTGGTTAAATGATTATGTAAGTTATCTGTAAACAGTACCACATTACACAAAGAAATGAAATTCCATGGAGGATAGTGCCTTTGTTTTGTTCACATCATGACCTAATGCCTGCCACATCCTAAATGCTCAAAATGAATATTCAATAGGTGAAAGAAAAAAATGTAAGGCATAATCATTTGAGAAGTCTGTTATTTTTAGACTATTCTAATTATTAGAATGTGCTTTTTGTTAGTGCACTTAATATTTCCTAATAACTTCATACCTTGAGCTTAGAGCAGCACAGACCATGTCTAATTACTCTTTCTCATAACAGAATTTCAAATATTTGAAGAACATAACTATATTTTTTCTAAGTCTTCTCACCCCAAATTTCAAGGAATAAGCAAAGTCATCTTACAGAACTTGATCAAAAAGGCCTCATCATTTCTTGCCTAGGATACTCCTATTCATTCATTTTCCTTATTTCCAGACTCTAATCCATTCTTCTTAAATGCAAATCTGATTTTTGTCACACTCCCCTGCTTTTAATTCTTCAGGGATCTCTGATCACCTGGATTATTTCAATTTCTCTGCATAGAAAGAATATCCTTCAGGATCTGACCCTGAGAAACCCAGTCACATTCCTAAACACACAGCCATACAGCCCAACTAGCAGGTCAGCACAGGAACTAGTAGTCTACATTTGTTTAAGCCTGGGACACTCGATCTTAAAGATTAAGCTCAAGTGTCTTATATCAGTTTCCTATTGCTGCCATAACAAATTTTCACAAATTTTGTGGTCTAAAACAACAAAGATTTATTATCTTACAGTTCCTGAGGTTGTAAATCTAAAAATAAGTGCTCTTTTTTTATGTATGGTCCTATAACATCTTTATAGGAGGTATGTACCTCTATAATAGTGTTAACAACATTAAATTGGATCACAAATTTTCTACTCTGCATGTTCCGCAGATTCAAACTCCTGGAGAGCAATCTGGACCTTGTTTTCAATATTCACTGCACCAAGCACAGAGCCTGGTACAAAACAGATACTCAATATATCTTAGTAAATTAATTATCCATTTGATACAACTCCCAAGAGACAATGTATATCTCCCCATTTTTTTTTTCATTCACATTGTCATTTCCCTTAAGTCAAATACCACTAGGAAGACAACTATAGTCGGACAGACTGTGTTATTCATTGAAGTGAGTGAAAACACACCATGAGGAATCATGGAGCATCTCAGTAAGAGGGTGTTAGGAAAAAAACTTATCATAGATTTGGCAGATTGATTCAGGGGAGGGGCTAAGAAATCAGAGATTTGCTGTAGTTTGGATGCTGTCAGAAAGCAGGGGCAGTTTTCTGATTGGATAGCTCAGTAAATCTTATGTAAAGCAAGAGAAGCAGAAGAACAAAGCTGCAATTAGTAAAGAGAGGGAGTGTTTGGTATTTTGTTGGTGACACAAGCAACCTTGTATTTAACTATGCTTAGGCAAAATTATACAGTGGCCTTCCTTTGTCTCATTTTATCATGTTCTCAGAGTAATTTAGTCTGAGGTTGGTATTCTGTGAAATCATTTATGTCTAACAGGAGAATAACATGGTCTACCCGTGAGTACAGGCCGGTTTGTGAATGTCAGGGTTTGCTCTTTTTTTTTCCTCAATACACTCCTTCAAAATCCTATATGACTTAACACTAAGTGCACTGGATCTACAACAGTGAATAACACAGACATGATCTCTGCCCTTATGGAATTTACATTTTACAGATGAGGCTGTTATACCAAATGATTAGGTAACTTGCTAAAAAGTTCTGTAGCAAGAAAATGGCAGAACCAGGACCTGAACTAAGTTTGTCTAACTCTGTACCCATGCCCTCACCACCAACATTAAGCTGCCTGCCCTTCAGAGGCTCAGACTGTCTATTCTTATCTTATATTTTTTTAAGAAACTTTTCCATCAACCTTATTTTCATTTTCTGTTTAAGAGTCTGTGGAAGAACAGCTTAAAATCACTCAGCGGTTGTTTCTACCCATTCGGTGGCCTGATCGGTGGGAGCTGCAGACAGCTCTCCAGTGGTGGGTTGAGCACTCCAGTCTTTAGTGAACAACCGCTGAATAGGCACAGAGGGCACCTTCATGCTTTCAGACCAGTTCGAGACCTTAGGTTCAGTAGCAGTAAATTCGGGACCTAGTACACTCCATTCACCTTGAAATTCCTCCATGGTCATAGCCTTTTCAGCAGCGATCTGCTCTTTCTTTTCAGTCTCTTAGGATCTCTGTAGAAATAGAAATCGGGTGACCTCCCATGGGTGTTCACAGGAGATGGTGCTGCCCATATGTGGCACTTTCCAGGCCAGCATCCACCACATCAGACCCACTGAGTGAGCTCCCTTCTTGTTGGGTGGATAGCAATGTCCACACAGTGCAGTGGAGAGTCTGTTACACAGAGCAGTGATCAGCAGTTTAACATAAGACACCTCTGTGAGATGCTGATGTTTAGCCCTGGGATCAGTAACCACCAGAAGACATGGCTCCCTACAGGCTGACCGGATATGGTTAGCGAAGGTTTCAGGAGTGAAGCAGCTAGCAATAGGAGTGGCCCAGGCACCAGTAGCAAACTTCAGCACAACTCACTGGCCAGTGTTTCTGAATGCTGTGACGCTGACGTCAAGTTGCATTTTCAATGGCAACCAGTGGCACAAACTGCCAGTTGAAGTTTCTCCTAGGTTCTTTTCAGATTTATGAGGTAATGCCATTACTTTTCCTTCTGTAAATGTGTTGTTCTGTTTGGAAGGCAAGGTTGGTGCCACCTAAGTGGGTTCCGCTGCAAGGAATTTGAGGACATCCTCCTCCATTTGCAGGATATCAAGAATTCTGGACACTGTGCAAGTTTCCTTTTAAGTTACAAAGGGAAAGCCAAAACAATGCCGTAAAGACATCTCTCTGGTTAGCATGGAAAGGCCACAGGCTTTTGATAAAACACCTATGTGGCGGAAAGCAGTTATACTATCCTCTCACTTCCCTCCCACCAATGCTAAGATCCTGATGGCAGAGTTAAGTCCTTGGTGTCAAATATCTCTGCCACAAGCCTATGATGAGCTTGTCAGGGTTGTTCTCAGAGTGGGCTAATGTTGGCAAATTACACCACAGAGAAACTCATTTTGCACTTTTTATTTAATCCTCAAATATCACCTTGGAAAAATGGGTTCTCTTGTCCCATAGTCCTTACATTCAGGTATCTGTTCTTATTCAAATCTTAGCTTTAATGTGTTTTTACAAACTTAAATTCTGTATGTTTGACCTTGGTGTTAAAATGGAATTCCTAGGTGAGGACTAGATGACTTATAACCTTTTAGCAAGTTATAGGTTTGTTTTTCTAGATTCATTATCCACAAACTCATCAAAAAAATTTTGGAGATCAGAATCCATTAAATCTCTCTCAATCAATTAAGATAAATATAATATTGATTTTTCATCTTTTTTGTTTTATATTATAATATAATTTTCTTGGAGATAGTGATTTAAAAGAAGTAGTTTTATTAATTTTACATATCTTCAATAATGTGATGGTACATTTGGGATATCCAGATGTCATTGATTGAAGATTAGCGCAGGAGAGGTTTATTAGGGAGCATGCTTAGGATCAACAACTGTGAAAGAGATGAAAAGGAACCACAGTGGATAGAGGGAGAAGTCATGCTGCTGTGCAGTCCGATGAGGTCTCCACCCACCATACTGGGAGCTCTGAGGCCAAGATGACCATTCAGAGTTTTCCTCAGAGGACTGGGCCTTTGTTTGTCAATGAGTCTTTGGATGCCAGTGCTCCAGGAAAGAGGTGTAACCTTGGGTGAGGTCTCTCTCTTCAGCAAAAGCAGTTCTAGAAGTAGGTGAAACTGAGAGCTTCCTGCCAGCAGCAGGAATGAGGAATAAATCCTTCACTCCTACAGTGGGATCTGGGTAGCAGCTCACAGCATGCACCACATAAAAGCAGTATATCTACTAGAATTAATACATTCCCTGAGCTCTAAAGGCCTTGCTTCATGTCCAAGATTTGCAATTTAATAGACCCTGCAGCCCTAAGGAGTTCCTCTACCTCTCTGAGCCTCAGTTTCCTTCTTTCTAAAACTGTGATACCTCATAAAGTTGTGAGAGTCGTTTGAGATAAGGTGCATGGAAGAGTTAGTAAAATGCAAAAAGAAGTGTTTAGTAAGCTGCAAACAGCTCTTATGGATGTAGGTTTGTTATTCACAGGTAAATCTCCTTAACAGCCATGGTGTTAATAGTAGAGAATGATTTGCATGTGATACATCCAATGTATAGAAATTGAAACATAACACTTGCAATCTTGCTTCACTACTAATTTACAATATAAAGAAATTACATTGCAATATAAAGAAATTATAAACAAAAGATGAGTGTTTATTTTGTGAAATCAAGATC
>NW_011888793.1:6081800-6085047 GCF_000151845.1 Pteropus vampyrus | reverse complement strand
GCTCTCATCCTTACAACATCAATTCACTATTAACTGTATACATCGCACCCATTAATCTCTTAACAGAAAAAGAATAGATTCAAATACCTTTACACTATCTTCACCAGATTAGCAGGGCAAACTAGGAAAGTACAAAATTGCAAATTCTAAAATCATTGGCAACACCAACATAAAAATTAAATCTCAATTACATGCACTTTATTTATGTATCTTAGCAATCTCAGCATATCCTGGTGGCTCTCCTATATATCGATCTCAACTTTAAGTAGGATAAATAGTACCACACCATACCTTTGACATTGTTTGCAGAAAGATATGGAGACCTGTTTTGGAATGCCTTGGCTGATGTCTACTTTACTTCGCAAACAGGCCACACAAATATTGGCAGGATTTGGACTAATTGGGACACCACACTCGCAGCACAAGCTTAAATAAATAAAGCAATAGTTTTTCAATTAGATTTCATAAATTCACCAGTTAAATTTAAACACCGTCAAACAAGCAAAAACTTTAAAGTTAGGCCATAATCTGCCCTCTTTCAAAGACTGACTGAGAGCAATCTTCGAAGATGCAGTAGTGAAGAACAACTTTTGAATACTAAGGTAAAAAAAAACAAGGATGGCCACAATTCCAAAAATCCTCAAAATATGGCCAATTTTCGAAGGGTCTACAGAATCTAAATTATTTCTAATAATCATTAGATAGCTTTACAACCCAAAGGCAATTTTTTTTAAAGCCTCAATATAGGACAAGGACTAACAAAATGTAAACATTTACCCAGAGCAGAAAAATTTTAAAGGATAGAAAGAGTATCATATAGTTATTCAGTACACTGATGGGAGTATCATGATTCTAGGTATATCGGGAGCAGAAAATGTTTAAAAATCACTGATGCTGTCCAAAAGAAATGTTCTATAATCTGTGATGTCCAATACAGTAGACACTAGGCACATGTGGTTACTGAGGATTTGAAACGAGACTAGAACGACTGAGATACTGAATACTTAGTTTTATTTCATTTTAGTTACTTTTTAAATAGCTACATGTGGCTAATGTATATCGTACTGAACAGTGCAAACCTAGAATGTATGATAAATATATTAACACTCAAAGCGAATATTTACTACTCCAACAAACTTCCCAAGTGAAAATGAATTCGATTTTCTCAGGAAATAGACTTTCGTATCCTTTCACTTAAGACAAAAAAATTCCCCCCCCCCCCCGGTTTCAAAAAAAAGCTTTCCCAAATTTAGACGGTAAGTTTCAAAGACTCACTTTAACATCTTAAAATGTAAAGGTAATTGGGGAAAAGAGACGTGCGACTCACATGTGTCCAGGGGTGCGGTCAGCGGATTCTGTCATGTACTCCATTGTTCTGTATGCCCTGGTTTTAAAAAGAGAATAGTGGGATTTAAGTCATTTGACTATTCGCCTATTTGTACAAAACATCTTTCTGCCTCTCTGAATAAGGAAGCCAAGCCTCGTAAAGCAGCAAATAAGAAAAACCAATTCCATTTGGTAACTCTGGAAGAAGTAACTTCTTTAATCATGAAAACCAAGCAAATTTCGTAGTTTCCCATCTGCAAGACCTTTGGGCCACTAAACTCGGCAGCTGACCTCAGGCGTCCCCAGGACACCAACCCCAGAGGGCCCAGGGCAGGATTAGTGCGGGCCTCGGCCGCTCCGAACACCCCAACCCTAACCCCTGCAGCGGCCATGCCTGGGGTCAGCGCTGCAGGAGTCCCCGGACTATGTCACTGCGCCCGCGGGCCACCCACCCAGACCCGGCAGCTGCGCACACGCGGCGCGCACGCGGGCAGAGGCCGGCCCAAGCCCAGGGAATCCGCCCCACTCTCCCCTCAGGGATCCCTTGAGACAGTAGCCCGGTTCTCGGCCCCCAGAACCTACTTAGTGCCCCTGGGCAAGACCCAGATTTGCTGAAACACCGCAACAGAACAGACCCTGTGGCCGCCTCCGCCACTACTACAGTCGGTTCCGGTACAATGAAGATCTCGCGAGAGAAGAACTCCAAATCCCGCGGGCCGAGAGACGCGAGTAAAGGGGCGGGAGGAGACGGCGAAAGGGGCAGGCACAGGCGAGCGGAGGGGCGGGAAGGCCTGACAGCTGGGAAGGAGCCTGAAAAAAAGGCCCCGAGCTCCCTCGTCCTATTGGTGCCTGAGACTTACACTTACTTTTCATCTCCTCTCTTGGATTATCTTCTTTTCCGATTTTCCCGGGACAGAGTTCACTCCAAACCATCCATGCCCGCTTTTCAGATATCCTGATAGGGAGCTTGTTTCTTGGTTAAATGATTATGTAAGTTATCTGTAAACAGTACCACATTACACAAAGAAATGAAATTCCATGGAGGATAGTGCCTTTGTTTTGTTCACATCATGACCTAATGCCTGCCACATCCTAAATGCTCAAAATGAATATTCAATAGGTGAAAGAAAAAAATGTAAGGCATAATCATTTGAGAAGTCTGTTATTTTTAGACTATTCTAATTATTAGAATGTGCTTTTTGTTAGTGCACTTAATATTTCCTAATAACTTCATACCTTGAGCTTAGAGCAGCACAGACCATGTCTAATTACTCTTTCTCATAACAGAATTTCAAATATTTGAAGAACATAACTATATTTTTTCTAAGTCTTCTCACCCCAAATTTCAAGGAATAAGCAAAGTCATCTTACAGAACTTGATCAAAAAGGCCTCATCATTTCTTGCCTAGGATACTCCTATTCATTCATTTTCCTTATTTCCAGACTCTAATCCATTCTTCTTAAATGCAAATCTGATTTTTGTCACACTCCCCTGCTTTTAATTCTTCAGGGATCTCTGATCACCTGGATTATTTCAATTTCTCTGCATAGAAAGAATATCCTTCAGGATCTGACCCTGAGAAACCCAGTCACATTCCTAAACACACAGCCATACAGCCCAACTAGCAGGTCAGCACAGGAACTAGTAGTCTACATTTGTTTAAGCCTGGGACACTCGATCTTAAAGATTAAGCTCAAGTGTCTTATATCAGTTTCCTATTGCTGCCATAACAAATTTTCACAAATTTTGTGGTCTAAAACAACAAAGATTTATTATCTTACAGTTCCTGAGGTTGTAAATCTAAAAATAAGTGCTCTTTTTTTATGTATGGTCCTATAACATCTTTATAGGAGGTATGTACCTCTATAATAGTGTTAACAACATTAAATTGGATCACAAATTTTCTACTCTGCATGTTCC
>NW_011888793.1:6067046-6074145 GCF_000151845.1 Pteropus vampyrus | reverse complement strand
GCTAAAATTCTCCTCTCCTCTTTAGCTCAGATGATCTCAGAGATGGTTGGTGCTGTTTTCTCATTTCATTTCTGTAGCAAGAATGAAGAAGTCATCAAAATTGCACTTGTAATAATGACTAGCCAGTCTGGAGGTGATGGGGAGAATTTGCCTCCCAAGACTTTTTACAAAGGAACTTACTTTACGCAGGCATGTTATAGCATCTGAAGTTGAGTTTCAGGGGAAGATTACAACGATGCACAGGGAGCGTAAGTAAGCAAAGTTAGATGTCAGAAAAAGTATTTCTAAAATATCCAGGTGCATAGCTGATTTACTTTAGGGCACTTTTCAGTTAGTTGAACCATAGCTTCCCAATTAATTTCCTAAGTTATAAAAATTAATAATATTGAAGAAATAATCCAAGAACCATTTTTCAGAATGTAAGGACATAAATTTACAGGTTGATAGGACCATCATATTCTCGTCAAAATGGATAAAAATATAAAAATACATCAGAGATCATTAGTGTGAGCTTTAGAACAGCAGAGATGAAAGAAAATTCCTGGAAGCTTCCAGGGAGAAAAAAAACACATCACATACAGAGGATGAAGATAAAAATAGACTTCTCAAAGCAACACCAGAAACAAGAAGGCAATGAATACATGGAAAATTCTAATGGAAAAAATTACTTCTAACTTTGAATTCTATTCTCAGTCAAATTATCAATAAAATGAGAGTGTAGAATAAAGATACTTTCAGTTGCACCCTTCCAAGGAAGTTAATGACAGACACAAACCAGGAAAAAGGAAGACACGGGACCCAGGAAATAGGACAAGAGTTAAGCAAAATCCTAACGTGATATCTGTGTGCTGCACAAAGGAGGCTTCTCTCCAGACTGGAGTGATCAAACGGCTCTAAAAGAAATTTCTACAAGGAATTAAACTAAAAATTGATGACATAGACAATGTTTCTGAATATCTTGAAGATTTAGACAATTGGCAAAGGGATATTGATAAGGGAATACTGTGAACAAACTTACACACAAAAATTTGAAAACTTAGATGAAATAGACCAACTCCTCAAAAAGCACAAACTGCTACAACTCACCCAAAATGAAGTAGATTAATTGGAATAACATGATAACAACTATGGAAATTAAATTTGTAATTTAAAAAAAAAAAACACCACCTCCCCCCACCAAAAAACAAAAACAACAACAAAAGAAAACTTACAATTTTAGATATTTTACTGGAGAATTCTACCAAATTTAAAGAAAAATTAACATCAATTCTACACAATCTTTTCCAGAAAATAGATGATAAGGGAATACATTCCAATTTCTTTTTTGAAGCTATTACCTTGATACCAAAAGCCAAAGCTATTACCTTGATACCAAAAGCCAAAGCTATTACCTTGATACCAAAAGCCAAAAAGAAAAAAGAAAAAGAAAACTACAGACCAATATCCTCATAAATATAAATGCAAAAATCCATAACAAAATACTAGCAAGTAGAATTCAGCAATAGATATAAGGAATTATACACCATGACTAAGTGAGGCTTATTCCAGGGATGGAAACACCATTCAGCAATATGAAGGAATGAACTACAGTATTGCACAAATGACGACCTGGATGACTCTCCAGAGAGTTATGCTGAGTATAAATAAAAAAGCCAATTCCAAAAGGTTGCATACTGTATGTTCCATTTATATAACATTCTTGAAATGACAAATTTAAAGAGCTGGAAAACAGAATAGTGGTTGCCAGAAATTAAGAATGAGGCAAAGGGCAGGAAGGAAGTAGATGTAGCTATTAAAGGACAGCATGAAGGATCTTTATGGTGATGGAAATGTTCTGTATTTCAACTGTATCCAAGTCAATATTGCAGTTGTGATGTTGTACTGTAGTTTTACGAGATATTACCATTGTGGGGAACAGGTTAAAGGGTTCAGGGGATCTCTCTGTTTTGTTTCTTACAACTGCATGTGAACCTACAGTTATCACAGAGTTTTTAAGAGTCTGATTTTTTAAAATATAGGCTACATTTTTCTGTTTAGGAAAACAACTTCCTGGCTTTATCTACTACTGTAGTAATTTTTTCATAAACCTTCAACACTTTTGTCTTCATTGTCGATTGGCTGGCTAACCCCATGCACACTCCCTTTCTTCTCAGTTTCTTTGCCACTAAAGAAACCATGAGATACAATTTTGGCCACAGCAGGTCACAAGGGGATCCTATTGGGCAGCTTTCTAGGACTGAAAACTTTAGCTTTCTTAATAAAAAAAAAAGTCACAGACTCACTGGGTGTGCCATTTTGCCTTCATTCTTTTGTCTTTTGCCCTTCGGCCTGTTTCCTGTCTGAAATGCAAATGTGATGTCTGGAGGTACAGCAACCATCTTCTGACTTAAGGCAATAGGGCAAATGCCATTATGCTAAGGACCAGGTGAGGCAGAGAGCTAGAAGGAACCTGTGACTTGGCTGTGTTATTATGTGGTGGCACCAACCCCAGGCTATCCACTTTAGAGTTCTTTCAAATTAAGGGGAGAAAAAAAGCCACTGTATTTGTTTAAGCCATCGTTGGCTAGGTTTTCTATTATTTGTCACGGAACACATTTCTAACGGATTCCTCACTCATAGGACATCCTCAGAGGTCCTGCTATACTTTGCCTACCTTGTAAGACTATTATAAGGATGAAAAAGCATGATAACTGCCTAATATTCTTTGTGTGTTTCAGAAACCAAATTGCTGATACTGTCTTTTCCTTTCGTCTATCTCTATAGTATTTTGTTTTTTATTCTCCTCTGTGTGGCCTGCATTTGTATTAGAATCAGACTCTTGCCGGTTGCTCTCCTAATTAAATTGGGCTTTTGTTGTAGCTCAGACAGCTCAGAATTTTTTAATGGTCTTCCTAAACCATTCCAGCCCAGGGCAGTTGCTCTCTTCTTTGACCTTGCAGTACTTAACTGTCTGCACTTCCCAACTGCCAATTCATCATGCACTGCCCCATGACACTTCTCATACAGCTGTCATAGAATAATCGATGTTTAGAGCCGGAAGGGACATAAAGATCATCTTTGACCACCTCAGTGTATGTGAATTGTGACTTAACCCTTGGATTTTTCTTTACCTCTTTGGGGGTTTACAGCTTATCATCCCAACTAGATCTCAAGGCCCCAGAGAAAAGAAAGATAAGGAATAAATATTTGCTGTTGGCTGCTACAAGCCAGACACCCTACACTCACTAGTTAGTTTAATTCTCATGACAATCCCGTGAAATACATATTAATCCCCATTTGACAGGTTGAAAAAAAACAAAAACAAAACAAAACTGAAGCTTAGAGAGATTATTCCTTAGCAAAGATATGGTACCTAGAAAGAGGAGAAGCCCAGGTTCTGACTCAGGTCTTAATATATTTAAGTGTCTTTAACCTCCTTCCAGGCTGCTAAACCACTGGATTGGATTTGAGCTTTTAGAGTTCTTCAATCTTTACACTTAAAGAAATTCTGTATTCTGTTTAAAGGCTTTCTCTCTTGTAAGAGATTTAAAATGTATCTGTGATACTATAATTTCTAATAAGAAATATATATTTGGTCTTTGTTCCCAGTCCCTGATAAATAGCTCCTAAAACCTTTGTAAATTCGTAAGTGATAAGAGCATTATTAGGAGCACCTTTTATTTTATTGAGGTGACTCTGGGTGAGCTCCTGGATGGCTCCTAGATGGAGGCTGGTCACCAGAAAGACCAAGCTGTGATAGAAGCTTGGAATTTTCAGCCCCACCCCTATCCTCCAGAGAAGGGAGAGGGGCTGAAAATGGAGTTAATAATTTATCATGCTTAGGTGAGGAAGCCTCTATAAAATCCCAATAGTAAATTCAGAGAGCTTCCAAGTGGGTGAACATATCCACATACCAAGAAGATAACGCACCCCAATTTTATGGAGACAGAAACTCCTGCACCCAGGACCTTCCTAGATTTCGCCTCATGTATCTCTTTATCTGGGTCCTTTATCATATCCTTTAATAAACTGGTAAACATAAGTGTTTCCCTGAGTTTCATGAGTCATTCTAGCAAACTAACAGAAGAGGGTTGTGGGAACCTCCAATTTGTAGCCAAGTCAGACAGAAGTTGTGGGTAACCAGGGGACCTACTACATGCAATTGACAACTGAGGTGGGATGGGAGCAGTCTTGTGGAACTGAGCTTTTAACCTGTGGGATCTGACAGTTAAATTGTAGAACACCCAGCTGGTGTCCTGAAGAATGGCTTCATGTCAGGGGGAAAACTCCCGCATATTTGGTGACCAGAAGTATCAGAAGTGTTGTGAGTATGGCAGTAGTGTGAGGGTAAAGGAGAAACATAGGAGAACTGTAGGTTTTTCCAATTGAATCAAATAAGATAATGGTTCTTTGTGTTTAATGTTAACATTTTTAAAATGCTACTAGAACAAAAATACTATACCATTTTGTTTTGGTGGGAAAATTGTTAAATATCCATTGTAAAATTTTAGAACAAAAATACATACATTGTTAAGTTAATGCAGAATAGTTCTTGTTCCATCTAAATAGCAGCAAACAGTTTTGTAGAGAGTAACTTTAAGCTAATCGAGATAACTCATGCCACTAAGAAAAAATAATAGAAAGAAATACTTAGAGAAATGCAATTTAGTAGTCACAAAATTCAAAGAAATGTTGACAACTTTTGATTCCATTCAACAAATCAACGGTATCTTTATTTTTCATCAGCGACATTCCATATTTTAATCTGAGCCTAGCAGATTTTTAATTTGGAGTTTGAAGCCTTTCGGTTGCATTAGTTTTTTACAGAACTTCCTTAATGCTAGATTCGTGATTAAAATGCATGTGTAATTTTCTTTTAATGCCATTGCTATTGTTTAGGTAACAAGAAAAACATCAGAAAATTGGCTTTGAAGAGTACAATCCTGTAGCTGTCATCCATCTCCAATATGAACCACATTTGATTTTCAAAGGGTATAGATAGTCTCTTCATTTCTTTAAAAAGTGTAATTTTACATCTTGCATTTTTAAAAAGAGCTGGGTCATAATTTTAGATGCATGCTTTTAATTAATGTACTTGCACTTGTCACCTTTGGGAACATACCTTTGCCTGTATAATCTGAGTTTATTTATAACATTTGGAATATATATTGCTTAAATCTATGAACTCAAGATACTGTGATAAATATCCATTAAAAAAAAAACACCGTAAGCTATGGTAATTGGTTGTACATGCTTAAAGTGTTAACTAAAAATAAATAACCTAATAAGTAAATAAATATATCTAATAGGCTCCTGTGTATCATGAGGCCGCACAAGACTCTAGTCATGCAAATGATCACTTATTAACCATAAGCCTCTGAGGACAAGGACTATAGCTTATATATCTTTGTATCTATCAGGTCTAATACAATAGGATCTAATAAACATTTAGAAGATGAATGAATGAACAACGTGTTTCTTTTAAGGGTAGCCAAGTGACTCGTACCTCTTTGAGCTTCTCCAGTTGGCTAGCACAATGTTTTGTCTAGAGTGGACAACATTTACTGATTGCATGAGTGATAAAAGAAAGGGAAAGGTCTCTTTTGTCTTTCTCACCAGGTAATGCTATTGTTCCAGATATTAAAGAATATGCATTTTCCAGCCAGCTTGTCATAGGCACCACAGTGTGTCAAGGGCTTGGGTAAACAAGATGTGCCCTATGCATCAGCCATTCCACCCCGACCCTTGCCTTTTTTTGAACCTATAACAATTTACTGAAGAGTTGCTTTATAATTATTCCTTTGTTTAAAAAAGATAGAGTGATGTATTGCTTTGATAATGAGGAAAGAAAATGAAAAGAACCTAATTTGTATGAACTCAGTTCATATTTTCTCTTCTCCCACTTCATTTATAAAGGAGCATATAATTTATCAGGGAGGTCTCAAACTGGTGTCATACCTAATCCAATTTATGAAAATTTTTGACAGCCTAACATTGGCCTTTTAAAAATAAAATTAATTGATCTACCACATAATATTCTTAGTTACAAGCAAGAAAAACTGACTAATTTAACAGAAGGGAATTTGTGAATATGCTCTTAGTTGGCTCCAGAATCCAAAGGAGGGTAAAGGACCAGGCTCAGGGCCAAGCAGCCAGGAATACCACACAAAATCACACAGCAGAGCCAACTCATCCAGTCAAGACCACACAGATATCACCCTCGCAGGATACATGCTGTAATCTGCACCTCAGACACAGTTACTGCTGCTGGCACCGAAGTCCCTGTTCCCCTGGGAACTTGACTATTTGGCCACCATAGGGTTTCTCACAGTCCCTGCTTCTTTGTATCATTAACTCAGAAGTTCAGGGCAGACACCTGTAATCCACAGAGCCTAGATCATGTGAGCAGGTAAAGGAGATTGGGCAGTCACTAGAGATGCAGAGAGAGTTGAGCCACACTACCTGCTACCATTGTGTCTCTTTCTTGCTAATTTTCAAATAACTGCCTCCTGCTTCCCGACCTTTGCCTCTTTCAAGTTTAGAATCCCTAAACAGGCTTAGTAATTTGCACATTCATTGACAAATTAACACAGTTGGAAGCACTAAGTTAAGAAGTCTAATAGCTGGCTGTTCTTGGTAAATATTTATTAGATCATTTTTAGACAGTGGTAATGCATTCAATTAATATTTATGAATGTAGAATAGAAAGCTCTAAATGGTCTAATACGGCAGTAAATGGTCTAATGGTTATGATTGCGCTCTTCCAGTATTCCTTTAAAATTCAGAATTAGCTTCTAAATAGAGTTTGTGAGTGCCTTGAGAAACCAATTAAAATCTTAATCCCTATACGAAGTGATTTTCTTTTTCTGCATTATTGTGTGGGCTCGCTGTTTCTTGGTCCATCAGCTGCACTGTCAACTATGGCCCCTCTCCAATAACCTTTAATCCATCTAACAGAGTGAGCAATCAAACAGCTCGGTGAAAATTTACTTGAGTTCAATAAATTCTTGGATACGCTCATTAATTTTCTCAAAAAGCTTCCAAGAGGGTAAGTGGTGGCCTAGAATATATTTATTTATGAGTTGCTTGGCATGTAGTCATGGCCTTAATTTCACATACA
>NW_011888793.1:6064237-6065746 GCF_000151845.1 Pteropus vampyrus | reverse complement strand
CCAGCAAAAATCAACAAAAGCATTCTGTAAGAATCATTTGGCTATATGGAATTTACAATAAAGAATATATATTATATCATATATTTTATTATTGTAGATTTGTTATGCATACACACTTTCTTTTCTCCCTCTAGAAGCCAATTGTCAAACATTTACCAGCTCGCCTCTAGTTACAGTGCTGTCACACCATAATTTGAATTTACTTTCCCTGATGACTAAGAAAGTTGAGTACATTTTCATAAGTTAACTGGTCACTAGAATATTTTTTTTGTAAAGTCCTTATTAAGTATTTTGTCCATTTTCCTACGGTGTTCTTTTTCTTATTGATTTGTAGAAATTCTTTATATATTTTTGATGAGTCCTTTATTGAATATATGTATCGCAAATGTCTTCTCCCAATGTGTGATTTGCCTTTTCACTTTCTTAATGGTGCTTTTTATGTAGAGGGGTTCTAAATTTTCAGTTAGTACAATTTATCAACCCTTTCCTTTGCAGTTAGTGCTGTGTGTGTCCAGTTTGAGAAATATTTACTATTTCTGAGGTGCCTAAGTTTCCTTTGAGAAGCTTTGCTGTTTTACTTTTTATATTTAGTTCTGTAGTCCACTTGGAATCAATTTTTTTCTTTATAATGTGAGGTAGAAGCTCATTTTTGTTGTTGTTGTTGTTCAAATGGATACCCAAATGGGCCAGAACCATTTGTTAAAACGACATCTATTCACCATTGTACTGCAGTATTCTTTTTCTCATAATCAAGGGACTGTGTTGTGAGTTTTACAGGACAGCTTTAAATCAATGAAACGATGGATTTTTGCATTTTACAAATATTCTATCATCTCAATCATTTTAATAATTCATCCAAAATAGAAGAGATTTTATTTCAGATGGTTAGGGAATAATTTGTCTCACCTCAAATCAATAATGTTTATTGATTTCCACTATGAACAATTTCCCTGGGCTAGCCTCTGAGAGTAAACTCTCCCCCGACACACACACAAAATCAACTCTACACACTCGGTCCCTTTACCCTTTTTTCTCTTTTCCAAGCACATTGACACTGAAAGTCATAAAATAAGCATTTCTGTCAATGTCTTCCTTTTATAGATCTTTATCATTAGATTTTTTGATAACTTTCAAACTGTTTTTCATAATATTAAAGTAATTTCTTTCATAAAATTAAAGCCAGTTCTGAAAAAAAAAATTATCTATTGAGCAGGCCAATGTTTATGTCTATAAACTTATGAGGAAGAGTAGATTTACTTATCAATAAAGATTGATTGACTATTTTTCAAAAGGGAAAACAGGAGCCTTTGTTGATCATGACAGTTTGATTTTTTTTCTATTTGCAGGATAATGCACCTTAGAAATAATTAAAATAAAATCCATTCAAGAAGTAAATATAAATGAGAATATAATGTCTAATATATGGGAATTAATTTCTTAATTCTGATATTGATTCTATTGTTCAGAAAGAAAGGCCCACATTGCAATTGCATATGTGGAGCATTTTAT
>NW_011888793.1:6062218-6064187 GCF_000151845.1 Pteropus vampyrus | reverse complement strand
CACAGTCCCTGCTTCTTTGTATCATTAACTCAGAAGTTCAGGGCAGACACCTGTAATCCACAGAGCCTAGATCATGTGAGCAGGTAAAGGAGATTGGGCAGTCACTAGAGATGCAGAGAGAGTTGAGCCACACTACCTGCTACCATTGTGTCTCTTTCTTGCTAATTTTCGAATAACTGCCTCCTGCTTCCCGACCTTTGCCTCTTTCAAGTTTAGAATCCCTAAACAGGCTTAGTAATTTGCACATTCATTGACAAATTAACACAGTTGGAAGCACTAAGTTAAGAAGTCTAATAGCTGGCTGTTCTTGGTAAATATTTATTAGATCATTTTTAGACAGTGGTAATGCATTCAATTAATATTTATGAATGTAGAATAGAAAGCTCTAAATGGTCTAATACGGCAGTAAATGGTCTAATGGTTATGATTGCGCTCTTCCAGTATTCCTTTAAAATTCAGAATTAGCTTCTAAATAGAGTTTGTGAGTGCCTTGAGAAACCAATTAAAATCTTAATCCCTATACGAAGTGATTTTCTTTTTCTGCATTATTGTGTGGGCTCACTGTTTCTTGGTCCATCAGCTGCACTGTCAACTATGGCCCCTCTCCAATAACCTTTAATCCATCTAACAGAGTGAGCAATCAAACAGCTCGGTGAAAATTTACTTGAGTTCAATAAATTCTTGGATACGCTCATTAATTTTCTCAAAAAGCTTCCAAGAGGGTAAGTGGTGGCCTAGAATATATTTATTTATGAGTTGCTTGGCATGTAGTCATGGCCTTAATTTCACATACAGGGAAATGCTTTTAGCTGCAAGCATTTTAACTTCTGTTCAGAACACAACAAACTCATCCTCTAAAATCGTGGCAATTAATTTATTGCTAAACTTTAGAGGGGTTTTAATAAAACCCAGCCATGTCAGTAAAAGTTATAAACAATAAAGAATGTTGTTCATACAGATATTTGGTAAGCTTTTTCTTTCAGACATTTTCTGGTTTGTGTAATCCACCAATACTGCTGTTTTGTTTTAGAACGGACTGAGTTGCAAATGAATAAAATTCCTTTCACAGGGTCTCATGATGAGATTATGGGACTCCATTGCTTTTCCTTCTGGTTTCCACTCCCTATTCCTTCAGATATAATTAAATTAGCCAATTTAACGTTTACCTTGGAATTATCAGTTAGGTTAGTTTTATTTTATTTTTTTAATCTAAAGAGTGGTTTAAAAAAAATGTTTTAAAGTAAACTCTATTGAAATGCAACATCTACATAAAAACATGCAGATCTTAAGTTGTACGGTTCAACGGAATTTTCACAAACTGGACACACCTGTGTAAATAGTGCCAGCTAAGAAAAAGAACATAAACAGGACCCATATGTCCTGCCTTAGACCCTGACTCCAAGAAGATGCCACTCTCCTGACTTTTATACTATAGACTACTTTTGCTTATTTTTGAACTTTATATAAATGGAAACATGCAGCATGTATAACTTTAGGACTGGCTTCTTTCACTCCACTTTACGGTTAGGAAAGACAATGGGTTGGGACATGTAACAATAGTTTGTTTATTCTCGTTAAATACACTATAGTTTACTTTATCTATTCTATTATTGATGGACTTTTGGGTTTCTTTTAGTTCAGGGCTATTACGAATAGTGCTGTTCTTGTGCATGTCTCTGGTAAATTTATGTGTTCATTTCTGTTGGAGATACGTCTAGGAATTGAATTGTCAGGTCATAGGGCTTCACTTGGTATCGGCTGTCTTCATTATGATAGGTTCAATAATGTGCTGGAGTTGGTTCTCACCAGCGAGCAGGAGCCAACAATTAAATTTTCAGTAACTTTGAGAGCTGGTTGTTAAAACACAACCATTATTAAAGATTAAATTATACAAACTTAAATAAATTATATTAGAAATAAGTATTCAAAATTCATCACCTTCTAATATTTTACTACATTTGACTATCAT
>NW_011888793.1:6052530-6060148 GCF_000151845.1 Pteropus vampyrus | reverse complement strand
AAAATAATTGTCACAAATATGCAAATGGTTAACAGAATTAATATATATAAATACCTGTGCAGATATATAAAACACTAAGCTCTTGATAAAATTGACATAATATAATCAGATTATTTAATGAACACAGTTAAAAATTAATAAACATTAATAATTAGGAAACAAAAAATATACTTTATAACCTATAGAGTTAGAAAGATAATAAACGTCGAGTGTGGAGAGAGAAGCAGAATGGCATGCGCTGAAGGTATAAGAGAGTGCTGACTTGTAAATGTAAAAAGAATGCCTGACTTGGAAAAATCTTCATTTTTCAGCCAAAACAGTATAGATTGGTTCAGATACAAGTCATCAATAAATGCTAAATCTCAGAGAAAAAATTTTGATGAAGAGCAGAATATTTGCACGGTTTTATGGTAATTTCCCACTGTGGGAAAGGAAAAATAATATTCCCTCTACCCTTCTAGGTTCTGTGGCTAAGAACCACCCACCTCCTCACCTTAATAAAAGACATATTAACAAGAGGAAAAGAAACAGAAGTTTATTAACCTATATATCTCATTTATACATAGGAGATACCCAGGAAAACTGAGTAAAACTCCCCAAAATGGCCCAAGCCACCAACTTAAATACCATCTTCAGCTAAAGGCAAAAGAAAGATGTTGGAGAGTGAAGAGGCCAGTTATAGGAGGTTATCAGGAAAAACACAGGAAACAAGGTAAGGTTGTTATGCAGATTTAAGTCATCACCTTCTCCACTGATAAGAGTTTGTTATTTAGAGTCATCCTTCTCTTCCTGATACGGAGAGGGAAACACACTTACCAATGGAGATTTCTCTTACAAAAGGGTAAATTCAGCTCTGTTTTTAGAGCTTTTCCTGTGTCTGTTCTTTCTTTTAAAAATCATCTCCATGAAGTTTCACATTCCAGAAGCTGAGTTGGTAGATTCCTCTATTTTATTGAACCAGTCTCTCAGCCCCGAGAACAGGTCAGTTCAGTTAAAGGATTGTGTCTATTTCAGGAAGTAGTGTGGGGGAGGAAAAAATAATTTCCTCTATCTTTCTAGGTTCTTGGCTGAGACCACCCCTTACCCCTGTAATAAAGACAGAACAGGAGAAAAAGAAATTCGCTTATGTATGTACATATGTACATAAAGATATGAAACTCAAGAAGTGACCAAAGCAGGAAGCTTTTATACATTTTGGACAAAGAAACAGTACATTTGTAAAGAATCGACAAGGCAAGGGGGTTTAAGCTTGGGGTAATAAAATGGTAAAAAAGTAGTTAAGTTTGGTTGTAAATTCTCAGCTCTAAATTCCCTGTATCAGGTGATAAGAATGCCTTCTCCCTACATGGCGCAAGGAGAGTACTTTTCACACAGGAGATTTATCTTTCAGGGAGACAAAGAAAGGTCAGAGTGTCTTTCTTACACTAGCTATTTCTCAAGTACCTTTAATTCAAAATAATCAATATGCCAATGTGATATACTTTGGGGTGACATATTTTGAACCCTCACAGTGGTGATACAGGTGAGATTCCAAAGTTAGGCTTACATGGTTCAAGCAATCAGGTATTTAAGAAGAGGTATTTCTGTGGAAACAAACATCAACAACAACAACAACAAAATGAAAGTTAATGATTAGAGCAGACTATAGTTCCAGTAAACTTTATGAGTGGCCCACACAACAACAGGCAGGGAAGTTGTCCATACACGAATGGTTGCAGTGATTTCTCCGAAGTTTTTGTCAAGTTGTCCAGCTTCAGTTTGCAGGAAAAAGGGCAGCCTTTGCCTTTAGGGACTTTAAGTCCAAAGGGTGGAAAAGGATTGGAAATGTTAATTTGGAGAGTTGTAGCCAGATACTTTAGCAAATTAGAATTCAGGAAATAGTCCATTTATAGATAGATAACAAGACCTCAAAGACAATTAACAGGACTAGAATCTGATATTCACCAAAGATGTGCTACTAAACAAAATTTTTCTCATAGCTTGCTTATTGGTAACAAGAGAAAAAGAACCAGCAACACCTTGACCTAGAGATCAAATTAACATCACAAAAGAGAAACAGATGGCATGCCCATTGTATGCCTCTCCGTGTGGTCTTCTGAGGCCACAGTATCACTAATGTACTATTCTAGCCAAGATGCATAATCTGAAACTAATCATGAGGAAATATTACACAAACAAAATTGATTTTCACTCAAACAAACTCTTAAACATTTTAATATGCCTCAGTTTATTTTTTAATAGTTCATACAAACTGAAATATTTGGAGTAAATATGGTAGAAAGAAACAGTTCAGAAAAATATACATATTATCTCTCTGAGTTTAAATATATACAGAGGGAGAAAGAAAAGGGGAGAGAGAGAGAGAGAAGTATAAAGAAATCTTATTTGAACTTCCCTTATCTGACTAAAGCAGAGCCCCTTGAAAATGCAGCTGCCATGAACCTCCCTTCAATGGAGTTTCCTGTTTGGGAGGAAACAGACCTTTAGTACCAGGAGGTAAGAATTCGGCTGCCATAAATTCCCCTACAGGAGAATTTCCAGCTAGGAAAAAGACTGTTCATTTGCACCAGGATGAGAAAGCCCAGTAAAAGCCTCCATACTTTCCCACTGAAGCCCTTCACCGCCCCCACCCCCATTTCTCTTCCCCCCATTAAACTGCCATATAAACTGTTATGAGTACTCTCACTGCTATATAAAGTGTTATGAGTTTCCCTGTGAATCTGGCTAATGTCAGTTAATTCCCAGGCTCCCACCACCGCACTTTACCATAAATTAGTAGAGAAAACGTCCCCCTGGAACCAAGAGCAAATGATTGGTCAATCTAGGTAGAGGGTATATGGGTGTTCTTTGTACTATTCTGACAAAGGTAGAGGGTATATGGGTGTTCTTTGTACTATTTGACAAATTTTCTACAGGTTTGAAATTATTTCCAACCAAAAAGTTTAAAAGAAAACAGAACTACTCATTGAAAAATGATATCTATAATAGCAAAAAAGAAAAGTAAATAATTATTAAATAAAATTTTCTGTATCTATTCAATATTATCATAGTCATCAAAACTGATGTTTTAAAAAATGTTTCATAACGTGGAAAAATGTTACATAAATATTCCTTTAAAATAAAACTAGAAATCAATAATCCATACAGGATGATTCCAATTAGGTCAATCATTAAATAGTTTATGTGTTTGTTCCAGATTTCAACTAAAATAGGAAGATCCTAATAAAATTGATTCTAACTTCATAACTGGAAACCGGGAGTCACTCTGAACAGTTCTAGAAGTTAAGATGTGTTTGTGTTGGGGGGAAGGTGGATAGAGGAGGGGCTACTATACTTTTTCTTGTCCTCTCTGGCTCCAAACTTTTGCTTTTGATGGATTCTTTGTAACGACGCCCTGCTGTGGATGCCATCTCTCTTCTTTAGAGAATGATCTCCCATATAGATCACATGTCCTTCCTCTTGACTTCTTTCGAAAGCACAAAATAAATCACTTGCACATGTTGGGGAAATAAACATCCTATTAACAAAGAGAGACCCCTGCACATCAATGCAGAAAAAGAAAAAAAAACTACTTACTGACTAAGCACAACAGAGTAGTACACTCACGTAGGTAGCCTGTGAGTAACTATGTAGTCAGGATGAAATTTCACACAATTAATTAAGTAAAACAGAAGAAAGAATAATGAACCTCCTCTTACCTCCTTGAGAGACAAATGTTACTCAAAGTAGCCTGCTAGGTTAACTCCAAAGTTTTGTGTGGACATTCCAAAGGAGTATGAAGCATGGAGCCTGGAGACAGCTCTGCTTAGAGAAACAGGAGATGGGGCTTATCTAGCCCTGGAGAGATTTATCTAAGTTCCAACCAAAAAGTTAGAGTAGAAACTCAAGGCCCGTTCAGTTTCTAAACAGACCCCTTCAAAAGGAAAGAAGGAGGGAACATTTCTTCTTTCCCTTTACAGACAGAGAAAAAAAAATTGTTTTTATTTATCCTCATACCTAGACAGCATCTTTTTGGAGTTTTGGGATGATGTGTCTGAAGGGTGAGACCTCGTGACGGTGGCAGCTGGCAAACAGCCGAAAGTCGGGCTTTAGATATCCTTGCTGCTAAAGTCTTCTGGCTACCTCAGCAACTGGAATTTTGCCTGGAGCACCTCTGTCTCAGCAGACTCTGGCCTCCTGCCATGTTTTCTTATTCCCTTTCCGACTCCACACTGCCTGCTTCTCCCCTTCGGACACCTTCCTCCCCTAGATTTCCGTAAGAAACTCAATTTCCCGTATATCATCATGCAGAGCAATTGTGTTTTCCATCCACTACTAGGCTCTGGAGAATCAAAGACCATTCCACACCTCGGATGCTCTCATGCTGCTCCAAAATAATTGTGAGCATAGTCTCAGACCCTGCCCTTCATCTGCAGAGAGAAATGAACGGAGTCTTTGCAATTTCAGTGTTTCCCCTTCATTCCTTCCCCAGTCTTTGAGAAGAAAAAGAGAAGTAGAGATGTATTGCTCAACTGCTGATATGAATTATGCCGTCCTTACCCTCCTCCATACCACTTTTAAAAGGCAGAAATGGCTATACTCAGGTTTTAAACAATTATTTTTTCCTCAGATTTTTTTTTTACATTTTTTTGTTCTCAGATACCTATTTTTATTCACATCTTACCTAAAAATTGAGATGCCATGAAGTGATGAGATACCACTTTTATGTATGAAATTAGCAAAGTTTTTGGTTTAGTATGACCAGAGAAGTTAAAAAGATATTGTCAGGAACTAGCTAAGTAGTACATTGGCATTGATAACCATATTCAAGTTTAAATTTAATCTAAGTTCAGAGTCTCAATTGTCTTAAATTGTCTTCAAAAATTGCACACCCAAGGAGCACAGAGACAGAGCTGCAAAAGTGTTCACTACGTGAAGTAAATATTAGCAGCTAAGGAATGACCATATATAAATAAAGCTGTCTTTCTTATTGTCACTAATACAAGTGCAAAATGACTGCCTGTCACATGCCAGGAAATTCTGTCAACAGGCTGGAGAAACTATAAGAGTTTTTGGAATAGATCACAGAATTTTCAAGGCTGGGAGAGGTTGATGTGACTCATCTGTGCTTCATGAAGGACTCTCACTAAGATATTGATCATCAATCTGCCAAAAGTCTCATGCTGACATTTAGAAGAAGCTATTTATCTTCCTCTAAAAAAGAATTCAATTCACCTAAAGAGTTGAACCAAATAAGTATCACAGTCGAAACCCTGAAATTCCTTGATAAGCCTCCAGATAAAACTATCTGCAATGGTCTACCTGAAGGTTGCTAAGAAATAATGACCAGGAGCACATATTCTCGACATTACCATGTCTCCACCATTATCGGCAGAGAATCTTCATATTCACAACTGGGAAAGTCCTGGACCGGAATTTCAACTGCAATACTGAAAAGAAGTAACTATGTAGGAGCATTGTATTAGTCTGCTCAAGCTGCCATAACAAAATACCACAGATTGGGTGGCTTAAACGACAGAAATTTTCTTCAATTTTGGAAGCTTGAAGACTAAGTTTGAGCTGTTGGCAAGCTCGACTTCTCCTTGGTTTGGAGACTGCCGCCTTCTTGCTGTGTCCTTCTACGGCCCTTACTCCATGTGTGCTCACCTCTGGTGTCTGTCTCTCTGTGTGTTCTTATAAGGATACCAATCATATTGGATTAGGACCCCACCTTAATAAAACCATTTTAACTTAATCATCTCTTTAAAAGCCCCTTCTCTAAATAGTCACATTCAGATAATTCTAGGGCCTGGGATCTCATATCTCCAAAGTCACTGTCATTTAAACAGTGACATCACTGTGTTTAATAGGAGGTAATAATACGATGGTAATAAATATCATCTGAGTGAGTGAAAAGATGAATGGTACATGTCAAGTTTACCGAGAAAACCATGATTAACAATTAGCCGAGAAAACCATGATTAACAATTAAGCACTTCCTTTCAATCTCTTTTCTTTTTCTGTTTTATTTCTTCCCTGCTACATCTTTGTAAAAAAAAAAAAAAAGTTATATACTTTTTTTGTGTGTATAATTAAAATATTCTCTGTACAGAACATTTTTGGAAACATCAAAAGGAAGTAAAGAACAAAATAAATCTTTGGAATATGATAAACAAAAAAAGTTAGGTAATGAACAAAATTTTAGAAAATTTGTTTAACCTTACTTTAAGAGCTTTATAATTGTTTTCTATAGATTTCTGATTTCTTTGTTATATTCTTTCTAAATTCACTGAATTGAAAAATTTAATAAAACTTGATTGTGAAAAAAGGAGGAAAAATGTGAGTAGTTCCCTAAAATCTATTAGGAAAAATACAAACTTCTGACATCTCAACAAGCATTGTTGATATCATTAGAATAATAGCATTGCTGAATATCATTTTGATAAAGAAATCAGACAGACTGCAACAAGTTCCTACCAGTGAAGTTCTTTCTGAACTTCTACTTACCAATGAAAACTACTTAACATTCTAATTATTTCAAGGAGGGAAAAATGTAAGAAATGAGTCTGAGTTAATAGGATGTTAGTAATCGTTGTGTGGGAAAAAATCTGTGTATGCACGTCTGGAGTGTTCACCAACACCAACACTCAATTCTCTGATTTTCTGGACATCAGCTGTAGTCCTGCAATCCAATTTTGACAGTAATTACTTGGAATTAGCAGAGACCCCATAGGTTAAGGACTTAGTCATCTGCAAGACTACCCCCACCTCCGATGCCAATTTTAAATCTGGGCCACCCGTATGGGAACTTCCCATGATCCCCTCCTAAGTTTTGATAATTTGCTAGAACTGCTCACAGAACTCAGGGAAACACTTTACTTACATTTACGAGTCTATTCTAAAGGATGCAACTGAGGAACAGTCAGATGGGAGATGCATAGGACAAGGCATGGGGGTGGAGGCAGTCATGGAACTTCCACGCCTTCTCTTGGCTTGCCACCTCCTAGCACTTCATTTGTTCACCAACCCGGAAGCTCATCAAATCTTGTCTTTCAAGAATTTTTATAGATTTAATCTCCAGCCCCTGTTTCTTTCCCTGGAGGTCAATGGGTGGGACCAATTGCTTGGTCTTTCTGGTGATCAGCCTGAGGCTAGTTAGGGGCCCCAATCTAAGTTATCTCATTCAGTCGTATTCAAGGGGGCTCATTAAGAACAACAGACTTCCTACCACTCTGGAAATTCGAAGGATTTTAGAAGGTCCGTCCTCCACCTCTATCCTCTACCATACATGGCATGCCTAAGCCCTACTCCTCTGGTTCAGTTTCTCCAGAAAATAAGCCTGTGATTGCCTGCCTGGGGATAGTCACTGGGTGCCCAGTAGGGGAGCTGAGGTCCAACCACTCTGAAAACTGACATCAGGAGATGCCCCTGTTTTCAATACCACATCCAAACCCCTGAAATTTCTGACATGTGAGTCCTTCAGGGTTTCTATGAAGCAGACAGGTTCATTTTTGGACTTTAAGTTTGCTCTGAGCAACAGAATATGGTAGAAGTGATGCTGTACGACTTCTGAGCCTTAACTTGAAGAGATGTCACAGGTTCTGTTCTCATCCTCTTGGAGCCCTTTCCTGACACTGCC
>NW_011888793.1:6047389-6051110 GCF_000151845.1 Pteropus vampyrus | reverse complement strand
ATGATCCCCTTTATTTTCCCACTGTTGTGGTCCCTCTGAACTCTGTCCTCTGGTTCTTCGAGCTTGTGGATTTCTGTGCATAGGAGTTTTAGCTACCCTTCCCAGGGTTTGTCCTTAAGCTAAAAGTCTTTCAAAATGGGGAAACTCACCCATTTCAGCTTTCCTCCTTTAATAATAGACTCAGTTTCTACCTGCTTTTAGTCTCCAATGCCTTCAGGTAGTGTTTATTTTTGCTGAGTTTATAGCTGTCACATGCAGGAAGACTGGACTGATGGAAGTTACTTCACGCTTGCTTCACAATTCTCTTTCAGAAGACAAAAGAAATATGACAATGGACTCACCATTTTCAGGTATTCAACTTTACTGAATACATAAGATGAAGAGGATCAAAATCTGTATAAAAAGTGCTCAATCTTGCCTTTTACAAAACTTCACAATTATTTCCTTTGAAGAATTGCTAATATTAAAAGTATTCATATTTATTAATAGGTTAATGAAAAATGTCCATTGTCTTAATATACCTAAAAAAGCTAAAACTACTAATTTTTCTTATGTATAAAGGGAAATATTGTTAGTGATGAGTTGTCTTCCAATTGAATTGACTTGACTAATTTAGAGTCTTGCTCAACATTTACCACCAATAGCTATCTGGGAAAATGTGGCCATGTGATAAGTTTTTACAATAAACTTTATACAAAGAGTAATGTATGCAATTAAAGGAGTCATTCTTTTTGCTATTTTAATTGAGAAAGTACATTTTCCAGGTCAAAAATTGGATGTAAATCTAACCCAACAGACCTATCAGAAAAACATTATCTTATATATATTTTTAATAGCCAGAAATTAATAGGGTCCAATATAGTAGCTGCAAGAAGAATAATACACATGATGGAAATAGTAGAATGTGACCCAGTCTGGAAGAGGCTAAAGATGTCAGCTTCTCTCATTTTCCAACAATTCAAAAGATATCTCCTGCTATGTAATTATGCATTTATATTATTTCTGAGATTATGATTAAAGGATAATAGACTCACATTTTATATGAGCAGTCAGGCTGAATAAAGTAATGAACATTGTGCAAGTGAAAAGAGTAAAGGTTATTTTGGACCCTCTGAACTGCTGACATAGTTGAGGCAGCAGTGATAGAACCCCAGCTTTCTTGGCCTTTATGATTACGAATCAGCGCTAGCCAGCTGACAGATGATCCTGTCTACATTGGCTCCCATTTGCTGTTTTTGCAGCTGTCTAAACAGCACTGTTGTAATATAGGCCGCTGTGTATCCAAACAAAAGTGGTTACAGACACAGGGAAATGTCTTTCTTGGAAATTTTAACTCGTTTGTCTATATGAATGAGAACCCTCGATGAGAAGACTTTAAACACTGCATCTGTCTGATGACACAGTATCAGTGCTGGCCTTTTTATAGAAACCATGAATTGGTTATACAACACCTAAAAATGTGCAAAATGTGAACTTCTGAAACTTCCATTAGATACGGGCTTTGTCCACAAAATAATTACTTTTTTAGACCATGCACTCAACTTCTCTCTCATCTCTTGGTACTTGGAAAATGGTTCTAGTCAACAGACATATTTTAATTAATCTGTTTTCTAAAATATGTAGAATTTTCCCTGAAAATTTTTTTTTAAAGTTAAACAAACCCCCAGATTTCCATCTTCTCTTGATACTTGGAGAATCTGGCAACCTAGCTTTCAAACTCCTACATGAGAACACCTGAGTATCTGCAGTTCCTAAAGAACCTATGTTCCCATCCAGTTTATCCCATCTGTTTTCCTGAGCTACTCAGCCCCTAAAGCAGGGATCCCTAAACTCCGGGGCCACAGCCTCTTAGGAAAATTTTTATGTTAGGAACTGGGCCACAGGGCAGGAGGTGAGTGGCGGGCAAGGGAGCCAAGCTTCAGCTGTGTTTGAAGCCGCTCCCCAGCACTAGCATCACCGCCTCAGCTCCACCTCAGATCATCAGGCATTAGATTCTCATGCACTGGTTCCTGGTGCCAAAAAGGTTGGGGACTGCTGCACTAAAGGAATTGCCAAATTGTCAGATAGCCAAAAACTATCTGTTCTCTATTCATCTATGTATACAGATTTTCAGAGAGTAGTTGAATACTTTTTAAATGTAATTTATTTTATGTTTATTATAAGATCTAGGAATTCACTATTTTTGCCAATCATATTACCAATATGAATTGAGAATAGAAATGTTTGTAACCCCTAACTTAAGAGTGACAGAATTTGGAGAAACTAAAAATAAGAACTAAAAGTTATCAGAAAGTCAAAAAATCGAACTCATCAACAGAATGGTGTAATTTGTATAAAACAAGTAACTTCCTGACCAAAGTTCTGGTAGATCAAACTCATAATGATAATATTTTTTTTCACTTGCTCTCATTTAGTCATCATGACAATCTTGTGATATAGATTGTATTAGTTATCTATTACTGCATTAAAAAATTTCCCTAAAACTTATAGGCTTAAGACAAAAAACAAACAGTGTTTGATTAACCCTAAATATGGCTTTGGAAAACTTATACAATTACAAAACTAAAATGCTGATATGTACATTTCCCTTCCATTTATCCAGAGGGTGGCTTGTACAAAAATCTTGCTCAATATATGCATAGTTATGAAAAAATATATATATGTAAGATAAGTTTTTGCAGAGTAATGTTATACTAGAAAAAGAAATATTTTCCAGGTGGACTGCTTCTGCCACCCACCACCACCTGTCACAGTGACTGTGGATCCTGGGTGAGCTGAGAGCTTTATTGTTCAGCTTGCTTCCCTTCTTTCCCTTGCTTTACTTTTTCTCCTTTATTTCCCTCATTCCCTTTTCAAACAAAACTAATTTTAAAATATTGCTTGAATTTTATGAGCCCAATTTTGCTCTTGGGATATTCTACATGAATTAGAAGATAAAATGTGTCCTATTTTTATAGCAACATTTTGGAAGAAATTAAAACCACGCTATAACAACAACAACAAAAAAAACTTGATAAATTGCTATTATAGGCTGTTCCATAATGCAAATTATATAGTTGACTGCAGTACACATAAAACATCTGCTAACTCAAATTAAAATGAAGGAGAAACTAAATTAGAATTGCTTTTTCTTTCTAATCATATAGAAGTCTAAACATATCATGAGCCAGATACTCTCAATGTTTAAAGGCATTGCCTATGAGCGAACTTAGCACATGAAGTTGAATAGCCAAGTAGCATCATGAGGACCTGAAGGAGTTAATGACTGTGCTGCCTAAGTACTTAATTAACAGTTGAGTAGAGCCACCAGGCGACTCTAACTCGGTAATAACAACAAAAGGTACAGATTTGTTCTTAATCCCAAACCAATATTGGCCATAGTTCTTTTTCCTGAGTTGAACTATTTTATGCTTTTTTGTTTTAATTACCTGTTATCAAATTTATTATCCAATATGCATATTATCAAGGTGTTTTTAAATTCATTTTTGAATTTTGCATTCTAGACTCTAGACTACTCCTTATAAAACAGTAGAAAACTATTTTTTAAAACACCTCATTGCCAAGAACATTATATCCAGCCAAGAATATCAGTCATACAAAGCAATACACATTTTCAAAGGCCAAAGAACTTAGAGAATACAGCTCCTATGAGTTCCTTCTAAAATAAAAAGAAATAAAGGAAGGAAGGAAGGAAGGAAGGAAGGAAGGAAGGAAGGAAGGA
>NW_011888793.1:6044338-6047339 GCF_000151845.1 Pteropus vampyrus | reverse complement strand
AGAAAGAAAGAAAGAAAGAAAGAAAGAAAGAAAGAAAGAAAGAAAGAAAGAAAGAAAGAAAGAAAGAAAGAAAGAAAGAAAGAAAGAAACCCAACTAACCAAGAAATAAATCAAGATAAGAAAAAAACTAAAACAAAACCAAAAATAATTCAGGATGGGACAAGCCATAGTAAAAGAACTGATGGTAATCATCAAAGCTATTTAAGTATAAAATAAAAGATCGACAACTGGGGAAGCAAAGGAATACAGGGAACACAATCGAGAAAAGGGGTGGGGCCCCAGCAACAGCAGGTCCTATATACTGTGTGCTTACTACATTCCAGGTATCATTGTAGATGTTTTACATATATTAACTCATTTAATTTTCACAATAATCTTTTGGGATAGATATTCATTCTTTTATCATCATTTTACAGGAGAAAATAGAAGCACAAAAATAAGTCACTTGCCCATGACAAATAGGTAGGTAGTTGAAGAGCCAAGTCTCAAATGCAGGTGTTAAAATCTAGTCTTAGCATCTATGCCACAGTGCCTTCCACTAGGGTGACCAGTAATCCTGATTTTGGCGCTAAGGGTCCAGAGCTCCAGGATACTCCTCGGTCCCAAGCAAACTGAGATGGTTGGTCACCCTCCTTTCCCAGTGTTTATCCTGTCATCTCCCATGGCAGAAAAACATTCAAGGCTAAAATTGGAACATAATTTTTTAAAAATATAATGACTACAAATCTTCAATGGTTTTCACAGTCTTTTATTTTAACCTTAGGAGATATAAGACACAATACGTTTGAAAGGTGAAGAAGCATTTATCCAAAGTCAACATTTCTTTAAGCTTCTCTTCATTTTTTTTCCTTGCATAAATGTGAATTTTTTTATGGTCACAGAAAAGACAATATAGAGGTAGCTTTGGTTTTAAAAACTAATAAACAATTTATTAATTCACAGGTTCTAATTTAATTCTTCCTTAAACATTTAAGTTCAGCTTACAAATCTCATTATTCCATTACAAGCCTAGCAGATTTGAACTGTCACTTTTAATGAACTTCAATTAGCATTTGGTTACATATTCTAACTTAGTTAATCAAATTCTTTTAAATGTTTTAAACTGGATTTATAAATTTAACATATTCTTTTTTTAAATCCTTCAATTGTCCGAATGACAAATCTTCCCAAGTAATTAAGTCATTCTTATGAATTAAATTTTTTAAGTTAAACTTAAAAATATGGTCTGTTAAATATTATAATACTATACATAAACAGTATAATTTCTACTTAAATTGATAGATTTAAATAAATTACTCAATTATGTATTTTAATTTATAATTACCAGGCTACCTTGTTAATTTAAGAAGTCAAATTCTTGTTAATATTACAAGTCTGTAATTCTAAATATACACAGATTCTTTAGCAAAAAATATTAATATGATATATTTTGGAGTTGATTATTTCTGTTGTTAATTCATATGGATAGTAAAATGATGTCTGCTTTGAATTTGGAGTACATCTCTGGCTTTCTATGACTAGTTTAGTCACAACTAGTTTAGTCACAACTTAACAGGAACTTACTAGTTCCTGTTAAGTTCAGCTAAATTAAAAGCTTTTTAATAGGTTCTAATTTCATAAGTTACTTCTCCTTCTCTGCCTCTCCCATATGAGTAGGCGTGTTTGTATGTGTGTGTAATTGTGTGTATTCGTGTCTGTCTTTGTGTGTATGTACTTTTGTGTGTGTGCATATTTGTGAGTGTGTATACACATGTACATGTAGGTGGTATTGAGACAGAATGATTCCTAGTATTCTCAAAGACAGCTGATAGGAATAATGCTCACTAATAAGACTTGTTATTTTAAGATAGTGGGATTTAGGGACATCTGCTGCTTTTCATTTTTAATTTTTCTCTATTGCTTGAATAAACAAGTGACACTTTTAAGAGATAAAAGGGAATCTCTTTTCTTTAAAATAATATGTTTTAAAAGGATGAGATAACGCTTCTTTTACTAACATGAAAAGATGTCTAGGTCATATTAAGTGAAAAAAAGGTTCGAAATAATACGTATAATATTATCCCATATTTGGAAAAAATTGTATAAAAATTTAATGTGGTATGATTATAGGTGGGTCTCAAAAGATACACACTAAATATTAAGACTGGAATTGGAAGTTGGAAGTAAATAATATGCAGCTGCTTAGAACAGGAACACTGACATAAGCAAGAAAGAAGTTTTTTCTGGCTCACGTAAATCCAGAGGTAGGCTGTCCAGATCCGAGCACCTCAAGGCTCTAGGCTCTTTGTAGCTTCCGTGCCACTATTCTCTGAGTGTGTCTTCCATACTCACAGTCACAAGATTGTTATTCCGCCTCCAGGCATTGCTTTCAAACTCCATTCAGCAAGAAGATGAAAAGAGGAAAAAATGTGTACCAGATGAATTTATCTCTTTCTCTCAAAGGAAAAAAAAAAAAAAGCTTTCCCATAACTGTTTCCCAATAAACTTAAACTTATACCTATTTCACAGACCATATCTTAAACTTATATCAGATGTGGCTACAAAGAAGCCTGGGAAACCTAGCTTTCCTATTGGCTCATTGATACCCTAAACATAATCAAGAATTTTTTTTACATTAAGGAAAAAAAAATATTTTCTATATATACTTCTTTCTGTATTGTTACCATTTTTAGAAGAATGTACTTATGTAGTATGTATATGAATGTGTGTGTATTTTTTTAATTTAGAAAGAATTCATGTATACATTCCATTACAAGCCTGGAATGCAGGGCAGGCATTCCAGATTGAGAAGAGTCTGATCGATGTAAAATATCTAAAATATAAAAATAATTCCAAAATAATTATGTATCATTGTATATAATTTTTATTTAAAAGATTAATTGCTAAAGTGATCTAAACTCTTATAATAAATTTCCTATGCAATATTATTCACTGTGTTCAAGATACAGTGTTTAAAATGAGTTAAGGGCTGGAATGGAGACAATTCTTGTGGAGAAAAAAC
>NW_011888793.1:6035311-6044288 GCF_000151845.1 Pteropus vampyrus | reverse complement strand
ATGTGGCTACAAAGAAGCCTGGGAAACCTAGCTTTCCTATTGGCTCATTGATACCCTAAACATAATCAAGAATTTTTTTTACATTAAGGAAAAAAAAATATTTTCTATATATACTTCTTTCTGTATTGTTACCATTTTTAGAAGAATGTACTTATGTAGTATGTATATGAATGTGTGTGTATTTTTTTAATTTAGAAAGAATTCATGTATACATTCCATTACAAGCCTGGAATGCAGGGCAGGCATTCCAGATTGAGAAGAGTCTGATCGATGTAAAATATCTAAAATATAAAAATAATTCCAAAATAATTATGTATCACTGTATATAATTTTTATTTAAAAGATTAATTGCTAAAGTGATCTAAACTCTTATAATAAATTTCCTATGCAATATTATTCACTGTGTTCAAGATACAGTGTTTAAAATGAGTTAAGGGCTGGAATGGAGACAATTCTTGTGGAGAAAAAACTGTTGATCGTTATTACGCCATTCAGTCATATCCAGAAACTAGTTGGACATTCTGCACCAGTGCAAATGAAAAAAAAATCCAGATTTGCACTTTATATTCAAATCACTTAAAAAAAACAAAATATTTACTGGTATATATATATGTATTTTAAAACATTTACTTATAAATCAAAAGTAGTAACATTAGAATACTTGAAAACAGAAACTTACCCTCAATCACTCCGCAATTATTTTTAATTTTAAAAGATTCTTGTCCTTCCAGTCTTTATCCTGTGTACATATTTTACCTATTTGTAATCTCAAATGACTTCCTACTTTTGTAATCTCAAATGACTTCCTACTTTTGTAATCTCAAATGACTTCCTACTTTGTAAATTGGAAACCAATATTACAAAGAGAAATTAATGCAAACATTTTTCTGCATAAACAAATAAAGAGATGTTACAAAGCAGTGAGGAATGAGAGAACGAACAGTGCCATGTGTTAGCTTCTCAGTGCAATTTTTTCCCCCAAAACCTTCTATGTTTGTGAGTAGGCGACAGGGTTTTTTAGGCTTTTTTTTTTTTTTTTAAATAATGTTGTTTTTTTTTTATTGAAGAGTGCTTGCCATGCATTGGAAGGGGAGGTTTTGGAAGGCAAAGCTCCACCGAAAAGATCTGCTGAGAAAGCAGCAGCTGCCTGAGGAAAAGGAAGAAACAGTGGCAACTCAGGGATCTTGAGGAAGGGCCAGAGCCCAGAGCTGACAGATGAAGAAACACTGAGGCTATGAAGGATGAGTCAGGAGCGTGGGCTAGATGAAAGGTCAGATGACTGAGAACAAGGCAGGTTCCTGATCTCAACCATTGACTTCTGGAGAGAAGTACTTTCCCCTCTTGTGTGCTTGGGAAAGAGTAATCAATTCTTGAGTATGGTACAAAGTAAGGAAGGAGATTGAACAAAGAAAAAGTCCATCTGAAATTTCTGATTTGCCAGAGGAAAAGGTCCTACTAGTTGCAATAAAAATTTTAACGTTCTAGAAGTTAAAAAAAAATTTTAAATTTAAATGACATTTGCAAAACCTGTAACAATGTAACTTGAATAGAGTAGGTCCTCAAAAATGTTAGCCCCTTTGGCCCCACCAGCTTTGTAGGCCCCTCGGTGCCTGCGTTTATTAAGTGCTCACTAAGAACATATTCTACGACCGAGGATGGGGTTGACGGCACAGCCTGATCATCCTAGGATGACGTAAAAGCTAACTGTCAGATTTCTCTATATCATAATCCTTTCCTAGCATTCCCTGAGTCCAATTTCTCTGTCTTTAACATCTTCCTGAGAACTAGGACTCTATTGTTCTGTGGAATTCTCCAACCTGTGGCCCTTGAAACCTCTTTCCTTGTCAGCATTTTAATCTAAGATTCAAGGTTTGTCCCTCCTGCTCTGGTGCCTGCATTGCACCACTTTCCTCACACCAACTCCACCACTGACTGTGCTGGCCCTTGTCTCCCACAGAGACACCAGCTACGGCATCCAACACACCAGGTCTGAACCAAGCAGGGGGGGCCATCTTAATCACTGGCCTGTGAACCAGCCATCTTCCAGGGCTGACAGAAAGTAAGTACATTTTTAAAAAATAAAAACAATCATCTTAACACTTTTCCATCTTCATACCCTCCTTCTTTTCTGCCCTTAAAAATTAACTATTTAAAAATCATATCAGATTTTACTAAGAATATTTAATATTTTGCTAGCATTTCAAACTTCAATTATTATGCATGCATTCCACAGCAGTTACATTATCATTATTAAATATATCGATTATTCATAAGCACTGTCTTCGATGGCTTTTCTCCTAATTCAGACTATTAATCTCGTGCAGACTCATTGATCCATTAGCTCCTGGAGTAGGACAGGAGCTCCAACTCTGAAACCACATCCAATTTACCATGTCTAAAGGTATCTTCATGAAACACAGATTTGATCGTGTGACTCTTCCGATCAAAAATCTTTAAAGATTTCTCATTGCAGACGCATAAACCCCAGCTGCCTCTCAAGTGATGCCTACCGTCCACATCACCATATCTCCATGGGCTTCATTCCACACTCCTTATCTCCACGCTGTCCTTCAAGGTATTCCTGATATACCGATTGTCCACCACCAATAGACGTTTTCCTGTTTCCTTGTTGTCTCACTCTTGCCCTCCTCCATACTGCAGAAGCTTTCTGTACTCTTATCACATGATGTATCCTGTGCTAAAATGATATAGGTATTGGCCTCTTCCATAAGACTGAAACCTAGGGTCTAGAATTGGTGTTCTGTTCATCTTCCCACTTTTTCTTGGATAATTCACCTGTTCAGTCCACAGTTTAAAAGGAGCATCACTAGTTATACCTGACCTTTGAACCCGCCTTCCATGGCAACAGCTGATTGGACCAGGAGTGGATACTTGACTTAGCCTAGGCCAATCAGATTCTCTTCTTCTGAATTTGGAAATAGAACACACACACACACACACACACACACACACACACACACACACACGCGCACACGGACACGCACACGCACACGCACATGCACATATACACATTCATGTAAATACAAAAAATCTAGCTGAAAGATCATGTAGATTAGAGTCTGAAGTCATCATTTGGGGGGTATCCCTGATAGGTTATGTACAAGCAGATAAGCAAGTAGACAGGAGGCTTACAGAAAGCAGAATAAAGCAGAAATATGCCAGAATGCCATGCAGTCAAAGAGAAAAAGGAAACAGAAGACAAAACAGAAGAGGATGTGCGAGTCAAGTGAAGAGAAGGAAGATGTCTGGCAGCTTTCCAGTTTCAGAGAGGCCTGGCTGTCTTCCTGGCATAGACTTTATGAGACTTCTCTCTACACCCTCATCCTTTACATGAGCAAGCCAGAGTTAGAACTATCTTTCCTAATGACTAAGGGATCCCTTTAATACAACCTGGCATTGTGTGTTTCTCATTAAATGTTTATTAAATTCAAGTGTTATACAACATCACATTGAATAGAATTTCCTCAAGTTAAATTGGGACTGGGCGGCCTCAGGAATAGGACATAGGTAGACGGATGTCACATGCATGATGTTCTCACTGCACTGCTCCTCCAGTGTGGAAGAGGGATGGCAGAACTTTCTCCACTGTTTCAAATTGTCTCATAAATTTTACATTAAAAAAATCAAGAGTCATTTCTCCAGAGCAATGCACATTTATTATCTATGCTATTAAAATTGAATAATTCAATATTTTATATTTTATTCCAGGTTTTTAGCAATCTTGGGGTTAATTTGATATTGATTGATAGAATGAGCACTATTACTGGAAGCTACATATAAAATATTTATAAGCACAATCTTATGAACTGAATTAGCCACAAGAGATTTGATTAAGACGTATAGAATTCTATCTTTGCTGACCTTAATAAGCTGGCCAAAGTACAGCTCCCATTCTCCCCATAATTGGACTCTGTATACTGGATCAGAACTAACCTGCAGGAAAATTTAACCATTATGTAGACATTTTCATTTTGGAATCCCTTCCTGAATAGAAATAAAGTATATTTTAGTCAGTGCTAAAACATGAAATACTTTAACATGAAATTTAGCTTTCATACAACATAGAGGCTATGTTACCAGAAACAAATTTTAAGAACAGTTTTTACATGTTGTTGTACCTTATAACTATTATTTTTTTGTGTATGTGCAGTTAAACATACGTACATAACCAGCAATGTAACACAATACCTGTGCAATAATATATGCTTTATACCACAATGAGAAATTTCTAAAGAATAGCTTGATTGCTTCATCAAGTAAAAGGAAAGATAATGTTTTACATGTTCCTACTCTTTCCTCATTCGATTTTATTTTTTATATGCACATTTGTGTAACTAGTTATGCAGAGTTGAGTGAAATACAAGATACAGGTCATTTGGGCTAAAGAAATGAAAAATGTTCATTGTTTTCTCCACTTGGTTTTACCTCTGGCAAGGAAGAGGAGTCAGGCAAGAGATCTGATGCTAGTGCAGACTGAAGGAAATGCTGTTGAGTAATAAATTAAGAAATGCTACTCACATTAAAATTATATACACACATATTTCTCTTTATAAAATTCATTTATGGAAAGCAATTCGGGTAGATCGTTCATGCTTTAAAAAAAAAAAAAAGTCTTTTCAAATCCTTTCCGTGAGCTTGGTAGTCTGAAAGGTTATAGTATAGACTGGGCCAGTATTGCACAACCAAACCAGAGCAGATATTCAGTCCACTGACTGACAAGATGCTAAGTCCAAGAATTAGTGAACAACCTGGAGGGCCTGAGCTGGGAATACACATTGCCTACATTTACCAGGTAACTCTCACCTGCACTTTGATCTGACTGCCAAATTTGGTCAGATGAACAATTTCTGCATTGCTGAGGTATGTGACACATCACTTTAAGAACTTATTACATACTTTGGATCAATGTTTCAACTTGATTCATCATAAACCAAGATAGAGTTCAGGAAAAAGATCTGTATAGTATAAGAAAAAATTAAAATTATTTTGTTCTTTTTACATATGTTTCACCATAAATGTATTTTTGACTTTTTCCTCTTAAGGAATACAATACAGCTTAAAAGATTAGTTAGGTAAACTCTGGGGTATTATGAAATGGAATATTAATGAAGTAATATATACTCACTTAAATTATATAGAGAGAGACAAAGAAAAGTTATTTGATATAATATTAAACAAGAAAGAAATAAAATCCTATATACATAATATGATTTTGACTACCCATAGAAAAAACACTGGAAAGTATTTTATAAAAATATAGTGATCGTGCTTGGGTATCATATTTTTCCTCTCTTTTTAAACTTTGAAAATTCTTCTTAATGAACATACATTATTTGTTAATGGTAAAATAAGGTTAACAGTGTGGTCACAAATTTTTCTCATTTTATGATCAGCTGTTCAGTAAAAATATGGCCTTTAAAGATTTCTCCATAATTGATCTGATCTTTTTAATAAGCCCTCAACCCAATGGTTAAGAAGAAAAAACTGAATTGTATTCCAATCTGGTCAACATAGTCCAAACTGTCTTTTTTTATCCAACTCAGTGTCTGCCTGAATGACCCAAGTAAATACTCTTTTTCAGACCTTTTCCCAGATTTCTCTCTCCAACGTGGGCTGCGGGTCCACCAGAGGTGTGTGACTATAAGCCATGGCCAAGAGGTGCAGACAAAGTCCTGGGAAGCACATCATGTCCCCTATATTCTCCATGCTGTAAGACAGAGTTGCAGGACCCTTGCTTCTTAAACTGATTCCCAGTGAGGCACCATAGAGCATATGCTGCTGTCAGCCACCGAAGTCCGCAGCTGGTGTCACTGTGATCTACCTGTTTTCCTGAGTTCCGCGAGAGCAGTGGTCTCCCTCAAAGACTCAGCACTTCTTGACACAGGCTAGCCCACCTGAAGCTAGCCTACCGCCAGATTTTTCAGTTACCATTCAGAAATCATTAACTTCTCTTCATTGTTTAACCCAGTTTAGGTTTATGTGCCTTGAAACATAAAGACAAGTAATTGATTTCAATTTCTGTTTTGTTCAACTTAACATTCTTTGCTGTGACAAGTCAGCATGTTTAAAAATGTTTTGCAAAATATTGTAAAAGAACAAAAAGGAAATGATTTTGCGAGAAATCAAAAGGCATGAAATAATGAAATCTTGCTTCCAAAGACTTTTTCTCCTCTCTTGCTGGGCCCAAAAAAGATGAATAGCAGATTCTTCATACAGAAACCAATCTCAGCCTTTATATGGTATTAGCTCTTAAACTTCTCCCTTTCCCAGGGGTGCTGGGGTGGCTTTAGAGCACGGTTAAGCAGAGCTGTTTATAGGCATTTGTCAGCTGCCTGTGCTGGTTGGTCTTTACCATCCTTCTTCAAGAACAGTGTGCAGATGAGGAAGGCTCCATAAATGGGGGTAACTACGCAGAGTCTGCAAAACAATGTGCAGGAGCTCCCCAGGTGAGCAGGGAAGGAAAAAGAGAGAATGATCCATAAAGGAGATGTGGAATAATGGCTTATCTGAGGAACTCCTAGTAGTCAGGCATGATGATGTGTACACATGGAGAAGTGAGAAAATGAGACCGAGGAAAGTAGGCAGGGTCCTCTTGGTGAAGGTTTTTGCCAGGCATAGGACTTTTCTTTTTATGCTATGGGTGATGAGATATCACCGAGGATTTTAAATAGAGGCGTTGTGAGATTTGCATTTTCTAAAGATTACTCCATTACTCCAAGGCAACATAGAGAAAGACTGGAAAAGAAAAACCAAAAAGGCCAAGAAATAATCCTGAGACAGTAAGGGATTACTAGAAGGCATGGTGAGCTGCTAGCATTAGTTACAGATTAGATAGATGTGGAGGTAAAGGAGAGGGAAGAATCTAGACGAAGTCCCACATTTCTCTGTTTTACAAATGATAACTAGTAAGCAAGAAGACAAGAGGAGTATGTTTGGGAAGTATGTAAAAGAGGAAGATATTTTCATTTAGAGTTTTTGAGACATCTAGGTGAACATGTCTAGTGGCCAGCAGAATGGTCAGATATAGAGTAAAAATGAGAATTGAGGAACAGATTTTAGTTATAAACATATAGAAAGCAATTAAAGCAAAGGAGAGATAATTTTGCCTAGAGAGATGCAGAATCTACACCTTGAACCTAAGAATTTCCTGAAGTGACACAAGGAAATCACAACTTGGATTGCAAATAATGAGTAGCACTTTCTTTATGAAATCCTCACAGACTTCTCTAAGCAAAATCAAGGCTTCCCATGTATATTAGTTTGAAAGAGCTGCCATAACAAAATACCACAGACTGGGTTACTTAAACATCAGAAATTATTTTATCTGAATTCTGGAGACCAGAAGCCCAAGATGAAGGTGTTGGCCGGTTTGGTTTCTTTTGAGGTGTCTCTCCTTGACTTGCAGATGGCTGCCTTCTTGCCATGTCTTCATCTTTGCATGTCTTCCCTCCATGAACGTCTGTCTTAATCTCCTCTTCTAATAAAGACATCAGTTATATTAGATTAGGGTCTACCCTAACAGCTCATTTCAATTTATTTACTTTATACTTCCTATCTCCAAGTACAGTCACATTTTGAGGTATTAGGGGTTAAGATTTCAACATATGAATTTGGGGAAGACACAGTTCAGCCCATAACACTATGGCTGGACTAACACTGCATCTCTGCCTCTTCCTACCTGCGTGTACTTATGTTGTGTTCTAAGCCTTTAATTACATGCCCTTCCCCTGATGAGCCTTAGAGCTCCATCTGGGTGGCAGCAATGTGTCACTCATTTCTGTGTCCCGACACTGAACCATTACTGCTGGTTTCCAGAGTTATCTGAAATCTTAAATACACTCTAAATTTGGGAGAAAATACCTAATTAACAAAATAAGTTTTTCCTAAACCAGAAACAGATGGCCCATGGACAAATTACAGCCCACAGATTTGTTTTGTTTGGCCATGTTGTTTTTGTTTTATGAAACCAAGAGATTGTATTTTTAAAAACTCTGGAGTTTTCACTTATTAAAAAAAAGACAACGGGCCCGAAATTAAGTCACTTGTGCTAAGCCCACATCACCAGACTTAATACCTAGCCTAATTGCAGTTACAGCCTTTCCTAGAAATGTAGTCTTAACTGGTCGGTCTGGAATTTTCTAATCAGTATCCATGATGTCATCTGCCACACAGACTCCTTCTATCCCCAAAGGAAGATAAGGTAATCGATTTTTTCCTCATCCCTTCTTCCTTCTACCTATAAACGCCTTTTACTTTGTACCTCTGGAGTACCTTTCTACCTGCTAGATGGGATGCTACCTGATTCAAGAATTGTTTTAAAAAGCCAATTAGCTCTTCAAATTTACTCAGTTGCATTTTATTGATTAACATACTTTTCTTGAAAAATGTAGAGATTTGGCAACTTGAGGCTTTGTTGCTGCACAGCAGTAATCAGGTTGGGTTTATTAGCAGCTACCACCTTTATTTTTTCTATTTTTATTATGGGTATTATAATAAATCCTCATGTATCTATCACACAACTTCAGCAATTATTAAAGTTTTGCCAATCTCATTTCACCTATACCCTTCCTTTTCTTTTTGTTTTTTGCTTAAATATTTTAAAGCGAATGTCATGTATTTCAGTATCCCTTTGTTACAGAAAAATATTTTATTTTATACACTATGCCATTATTGTATCTTTAAAAGTTAACAGTCCCATATCATAATATGCTATCTATATTCATATTTTCCTATCTCAAATTGTCCTTTTCATAGTTGATTTGTTCAAATTAAGATCCAAAATTACTCATCACATTTGATTGTTATGTCTCTTAAAACCCTTTTTATATATCATTTACTTATTGAAAAAATTGGTCACTTGTCACATCGAATGCCCCAGATTCAGAATTGGGCTGGGTAGTTTCTTAAGGCATCATTTAATTTAATTTGTTCTAGCTTTCATACATCCTATAAACTG
>NW_011888793.1:6030311-6035261 GCF_000151845.1 Pteropus vampyrus | reverse complement strand
CAATAATCAGGTTGGGTTTATTAGCAGCTACCACCTTTATTTTTTCTATTTTTATTATGGGTATAATAATAAATCCTCATGTATCTATCACACAACTTCAGCAATTATTAAAGTTTTGCCAATCTCATTTCACCTATACCCTTTCTTTTCTTTTTGTTTTTTGCTTAAATATTTTAAAGCGAATGTCATGTATTTCAGTATCCCTTTGTTACAGAAAAATATTTTATTTTATACACTATGCCATTATTGTATCTTTAAAAGTTAACAGTCCCATATCATAATATGCTATCTATATTCATATTTTCCTATCTCAAATTGTCCTTTTCATAGTTGATTTGTTCAAATTAAGATCCAAAATTACTCATCACATTTGATTGTTATGTCTCTTAAAACCCTTTTTATATATCATTTACTTATTGAAAAAATTGGTCACTTGTCACATCGAATGCCCCAGATTCAGAATTGGGCTGGGTAGTTTCTTAAGGCATCATTTAATTTAATTTGTTCTAGCTTTCATACATCCTATAAACTGGTGGTTTGATCCAAAGCAGCACTGTTCAATGTCACTTTCTACAAGGGATGTAAATATTCTGCCTGTACTGTTCAGTAGAATAGCTATGAGCCACATGCGATAAGTGAGCCCTTGAAATAACTGAAGAACTGAATTTTCCAGCCTGCCTTGCAGCTATTTACAGCTCTGAACTAAGGTTTAATGGATACGAAGTAGAAGGAAGTGATGGACTCAACTTTTGGGTCATGCCTTGAAAGCGAAGGGAGTTAGTATTCACTCTCTCTTCTTCAGACGTCAGACTTCTGTCTGGCATGAGAATGTAGTGATGAGTCTTTTCCACCATAAGCATGAAAGCATGCAATATTCAAGAGACAGCAGAGACATAAGATAGAATGAACTTGGATCCCTGATACTGTATTAACCTGAGACTGCTTATGTATAAACTATTATAGGAGAGTTAAACTTCTATATTACTTAACCCACTGTTAACTGATTTTACCACAGATTCACTGACTAATCCATATCCCATTTAACTTATCACACGAGCCTACAGTGGGTGGGAGGGGAAGGCTCTTAATAATCACATGTACAGGACAACTGTTTCTGTGAATGTCAGTCATCCTTCTTCCTCAACGTGCTGGCTGTGCCTTCTAATGAACAAAGTACCAATAGCTGCTTGTAGTCATGGTATATGCATGAGCTCAGTAAGGGATTTTTCCCTCACAAAGGCCAACTCCGCCACTGTTGAGTATCTATTTTCCAGCAGGTTAGCAAACCCTAGCACCAGGATGGTACCATACCTCTAGGGTTCTGACAGCTAGCTACCTGTTGCCAGAATGATTTTATCTGACCCCTTTCATCATGCACACCATAACAAGAATAGATGCTTAATTCCGCACTTGAATAGGCTTCCCCTACTCATCACTCTTCTGCCAGCACTAACATCTGTGTACTTAATGAATATTCTAGACACCATCATTCTTCCTTAGTCCTTATTGGCTCCAAACAGGAATTTATTTAATGGCAAAAAAATGTGAAGCAGTGATGTAATGCTCCTTATCGTTCTTATCACGTACTCTGACTTTACGGACAGAACAATGGAACGGATAAAGAAGGGAAATCATTAATACCAAACTAAAGTTCCATGACCAGTTGTAAAAATGAAAACAGGGCCTTTACTGCATTGTTTTAGTTGGGCAAATGGCCATCAGAATAAGATTTACATTTCCAGCCTCTCTCATGGCTGCCTATGGCTATGAGTTAAGTTTTAGTGCGTGGCGGTACCAAAAGTGATGGGTTCAATTTCTGGGTCGTGCATCTAAAGGGAAGAAAGATGCTTTCAGACTTCAGACTTCTGCTTGGCAAGTGAATGTAAGCCAGATGATTGAATAATTAAAACTCTTCTATTATTTTTAAGAATTAGCATAATTTAAACAAAAATCTTTAATCTCTTTCCTCTTCCTTTTTCCATGTTGCTGTTTATAGCAGTAGTCTTCGAACTTCTTTGCCAGTAATTCCCCAAAGAAATTTCTGAAAAACTCTGTTGTACAATTTTAAGTAACCAAAGCTTTTTCAGCATAAGTTTCAGTAGTTATAATTTGTGATATATTATAAATATTGACATTTAAAAATAAAATATATCATTCTTTTAAATAAACTCAATAGACTTAGAAATACAGCAGTTTGAAAACTACCAGCATTCATTTAAAAACATATGAAAAATTCTTTTTTAACAGTCAAAAGTTTTACATCATTTTTTCTCTTTAAACTCAGACTTACATTCTACTTCCTTCACAAAATTTTATCCCAGTGTATTATATTTTTATGGCTAAGCATCTTTTATTTACCATTCTCTCATACTTTAACAAAAATAGGTAAATACATTGAAATTGGTGTTTTTAGATTCTCTGTAAATATAAGACCCTAAGGATAAAAAAAGACTTCTAGATTGATTCAACCCTACAGTCATTATGTAAACACAAATGATAAAAACAACATATATTAAAAATATTTTGATGAAAAAGAATAAGTATAAAAATAAAAAATTGATTACATATTCATTTCTTACTGAATCAAACAGAGCTTTTAAAAATATAAAGCTTATGGACTTATGAATGAATAATACTCATTAGCAGAATGAGACAGGGTATAGCATTAGTTATATTCCAATTTTTAAATTTTTACAGATTTCATTCCTGAGAAATCTTATTCATATAAGTAAGTAGATGGGAATAGATGGAGTTTTGTTCTAGTGGTATCATTTGGGTTTTTTGAATTACTTTTGAGTTTTTTTTTAAAATCATAAGATATCTATCACCAAAAATGTTTTAAAGAATCTAATAACTGACAACATAATTAGGTCCTCCTTCAATTTTATAGTAAGCAAAGAATTAGAAAACACTTGGCTTACAAAGGAATTTTTATATCCAATTTTTAGAGTTATTTACTTTTCATTTCTGGAAAACATACCTAAAAAGTTTAACTAATACTTAATAAGTGACAATTAATTATATCTAGTTTATTGGGAAATACCTTATTTTTTCAAGCTAAAATTGGGCAGAAATGGTTTAAAAACAACACATAAAATTGGAAGTTTCACATTATGATTTTTTTACCATTGACTACTGACAATATTCATACCAAATTTCAATATTTGATAGTCTCAGAGTACCTTAAAACAGTAACAGATGGACAAAGAGATGAATACTAATATGATATGATATGTATGGAGACTAGATATGTATATAGATTATCTATCTATCTATCTATCTATCTATCTATCTATCTATCTATCTATCTATCTATCTTTCTATCTGCAATTTTATTTGATCACCGAAAATGGTAGTTTGTAATTATGCATTTGACAGAATTAGAACAGCAAATTATCATCTACAAAAGAAGAACTAATCTTAGTCAAATAAAATATTTAATTTGGTGCATTACGTTTTGATTGCATTTGGGTAACATAACTATGGTATCTAAGAGTACAGTTTAATCCATTTTGTGCAAATTAACAACAAAATAAAAGGAGGTATTGTGTTACTAGTAAAAAAGATCTAAAGAAAGCATTTCAGTGATTGCTGCTAAATGCACTACTTCTGTAAAATTCAAAACATATTCCTGTTAGTTGATATAAATCTAATTAGTATATTTTAGGAATAAATGAGCAGATAATTGTTTAATGAGTGACAGCCAGCAGTAGCCTTTGCTTCAAAGAAAAATAGATATGGATTTGACATAAAAAATACTCTTGTTAAAAGTTAATGAAAATGACCTTTTCCTGTGGGAGCCACCATTTGAGAGGAATGTGGCCTTCTCTTTGCCGTGACATGTGCTCATCCACTGACATCAGTGTACTCTGAAAAGGGGAAGTCATCTGGCAAAAATGTTACTTTGCCTGCTGTGTTTAAGGCTCCCATTTAACCAGATATTGTGAACTTCGTTCACATCAACTGGCACAAAAACAATAGGCAGCCCTATGCTGTCAGCGAATTAGCAGGTCATCATACCAGTGCCGAGTCTTGGGGTTCCGGTAGAGCTGTGGCCCAAATTCCCAGAGTTCGAGGTGGTAGGACTCATCATTCTGGCCAGAGTGTTTTTGGAAATATGTGTCATGAGGGCCGCACGTTTGCACCAAGCAAAACCTGGCACGGTTGTTACCTCAGAGTGAAGAACACAACACAGATGCAATGTGCCATCTGCTCTCGTCTGGCTGCCTCGGCCTTACCAGTGCTGCTCATGTCTAGAGGTCATCATATTGAGGAAGTTCCTGAGCTTCCTTTGATGATTGACGATAAAGCTGAAGGCTATAACAAGATCAAGGCAGCTGTTTTGCTTCTTAAGAAACTTAAGGCCTGGAATGATATCAAAAAGGTCTATGGCTCTCAGTGAAAGAGAGCTGGCAAGGGCAAAGTAAGAAAACGTCATCATACCCAGAGCAGGGGACCTTGCATCACCTATAATGAAGACAATGGTATCATCAAAGCCTTCAGAAACATCCCTGGAATTACTCTGCTTAATGTAAGCAGACTGAACATTTTGAAATTTGTTTCTGGTAGGCATGCGGGCCATTTCTGCATTTAAACTGAAAGTGCTTTCTGCATGTTAGATGATCTGTATGGCACTTGCTGCAAAGCTGGCTTCCTCAAGAGTAACTACAACCTTCCCACATACAAGATGTTCAATACAGACCTAAGTAGAACCTTGAAAAACCCAGAGACCCAAAGAAGCCTCCGAGCACCGTACAAGAAGATTCATCACAGAGGCCTGAAGAAGAATGCACGGAAAACCTGAGAATCATGTTGAAGCTAAACCCATATGCAAAGACCACGCACCAGAACACCACTGTTCGCCAAGCCGAGAATCACAAGCTCCGGGTGGATAAAGCAGCAGCAGTGCCAGAAGCCAAATCAGATGAGAAAGGGGTTCCAGGTAAGAGG
>NW_011888793.1:6019260-6030261 GCF_000151845.1 Pteropus vampyrus | reverse complement strand
AAGAACTAATCTTAGTCAAATAAAATATTTAATTTGGTGCATTACGTTTTGATTGCATTTGGGTAACATAACTATGGTATCTAAGAGTACAGTTTAATCCATTTTGTGCAAATTAACAACAAAATAAAAGGAGGTATTGTGTTACTAGTAAAAAAGATCTAAAGAAAGCATTTCAGTGATTGCTGCTAAATGCACTACTTCTGTAAAATTCAAAACATATTCCTGTTAGTTGATATAAATCTAATTAGTATATTTTAGGAATAAATGAGCAGATAATTGTTTAATGAGTGACAGCCAGCAGTAGCCTTTGCTTCAAAGAAAAATAGATATGGATTTGACATAAAAAATACTCTTGTTAAAAGTTAATGAAAATGACCTTTTCCTGTGGGAGCCACCATTTGAGAGGAATGTGGCCTTCTCTTTGCCGTGACATGTGCTCATCCACTGACATCAGTGTACTCTGAAAAGGGGAAGTCATCTGGCAAAAATGTTACTTTGCCTGCTGTGTTTAAGGCTCCCATTTAACCAGATATTGTGAACTTCGTTCACATCAACTGGCACAAAAACAATAGGCAGCCCTATGCTGTCAGCGAATTAGCAGGTCATCATACCAGTGCCGAGTCTTGGGGTTCCGGTAGAGCTGTGGCCCAAATTCCCAGAGTTCGAGGTGGTAGGACTCATCATTCTGGCCAGAGTGTTTTTGGAAATATGTGTCATGAGGGCCGCACGTTTGCACCAAGCAAAACCTGGCACGGTTGTTACCTCAGAGTGAAGAACACAACACAGATGCAATGTGCCATCTGCTCTCGTCTGGCTGCCTCGGCCTTACCAGTGCTGCTCATGTCTAGAGGTCATCATATTGAGGAAGTTCCTGAGCTTCCTTTGATGATTGACGATAAAGCTGAAGGCTATAACAAGATCAAGGCAGCTGTTTTGCTTCTTAAGAAACTTAAGGCCTGGAATGATATCAAAAAGGTCTATGGCTCTCAGTGAAAGAGAGCTGGCAAGGGCAAAGTAAGAAAACGTCATCATACCCAGAGCAGGGGACCTTGCATCACCTATAATGAAGACAATGGTATCATCAAAGCCTTCAGAAACATCCCTGGAATTACTCTGCTTAATGTAAGCAGACTGAACATTTTGAAATTTGTTTCTGGTAGGCATGCGGGCCATTTCTGCATTTAAACTGAAAGTGCTTTCTGCATGTTAGATGATCTGTATGGCACTTGCTGCAAAGCTGGCTTCCTCAAGAGTAACTACAACCTTCCCACATACAAGATGTTCAATACAGACCTAAGTAGAACCTTGAAAAACCCAGAGACCCAAAGAAGCCTCCGAGCACCGTACAAGAAGATTCATCACAGAGACCTGAAGAAGAATGCACGGAAAACCTGAGAATCATGTTGAAGCTAAACCCATATGCAAAGACCACGCACCAGAACACCACTGTTCGCCAAGCCGAGAATCACAAGCTCCGGGTGGATAAAGCAGCAGCAGTGCCAGAAGCCAAATCAGATGAGAAAGGGGTTCCAGGTAAGAGGCCTGTGGTAGGGAAGAAAGGAAAGAACACTGTTGGAGTTTTGAAGCAGAAGAATTCTTTGGTGGGAAAAAAAGCCCGCAGCTACCCAGAAACCAGCAGCTGAGAAGAATTCCGCAGAAAAGAAACCCACCATAGAAAAAAAGAAGCCTGTGGCATAAACTTAAATTTGTTTATTCCATAAAGGTCAAATCACTTTGGACAGATCATTTTGAATAAAAACCTGATCAAAGAGGAAGTGAGGGGAAAAAAAAGTTAATGAAATGATTCTCGTACCAGTCTAAATAAGTGGTCAACAAAAGGTAAAACACTAACTCACCCTCAATGTCCATTTCTTTTCTTTGAAGATATAATATTGATTTGTTTCTTGGAAGTAAAAATAAAATTTTTAGCTTCCTTTCAAAGGTTTGAAAAACATGCAACAGACACATACGTCAAGATACAAGTACTTGGAAGAAACCACCAAGCTAACCAAGCATAGTGCAAATGAGAGAGCTTACTTCTAAGCACATGGGTGTTTCTCAGATTGGTCACGTCAAGTATCCAAGTTTGCAGGTCGCAGAGCCTTGTTATGGTTTGTCGCCTGGGTGTGATAAGGTGCCAGAATTCCCATTTCCTGCCAATGATCTTTACTATGTTTTCAACGAACCCTCCCACATAAGGAATACTCCTTTTACAAGAGTCAGGGGATAAAAAAGACTGTCATTGAAGGAAAACTGTCATTTCTCCTGCTGTGCCACTTGCCAATACACCTGTTTCTAATGTTGTGCTTCACTCCCAACTGAAAAATGCATTAGATAGTAAAAGACACAAAACCTTTCTTATCATGCCGTGATTAAAGATAGCTTCTCCAGCACCAATGGCCTAAAATAGTTCGTTGTTTGGTCCTCTCGGGGTTTTACACCTTGGTAAATGCACCATGTAAGATCTGTGATGGGGGAACAATATGCTTGTAAAGTAAGTAAAGTCTATTGTAAAAGAGGAGATGGGAAAGCAGAGAGAGGAAACAGTCCTCTAACTCAAACACATCTCAGGCAGACTGATCAGAAGAAATACTCCATATTGAAGCTGAGGATTTGAACATTGATTTCCTCGAAATTGTCTATGCTGGAGTATCCTTTGGGATGTTTTTATGTACCTCTAAATGTACTTGTACCCCAGTTTGAAAACCACTGTTATTTAGGATGTGTTAGTGGCGATTAAATTTTCCATCTAATTCATGGGTTGTAGAGTACATGAAGGATATTTTGGCTGAACTGGAAGAGTAAGTGTGCTCTAGGAAATCTTTGGCTGACAGCTGTTTGATCCTATAACATTGCCTCTAGATCAATACGGGGACTCGATTTGCATCATCTCCTATTAGAAAGGGGTGGCTGTAATTCTGTATGGAAAAGTTATATCACGCAGAGATAGGAAAGCTTCAGATGTAAGATGAGTGGGTGGACCCAGTGGAGTAGACAGTTTTTGGAATATTGTTCAGTTCACAACACTTTATGCTTCTTTGGAAACTTTCGTTGATAACACAGAGTTGGCACCCAGTAGTCATGTCTGTAATAAACAAACTTGTCCCTCCAAAAATAGATGACTGAATCTGGGATTGATACCCAGCCTAAGCTGAGTCAGTCAGATCTTCCAAGGAATTTGAAATTTTGGACTAACTAAAAGTCACCCAGAACATGAATTGTTAGAGTTGAGTCCAGGGTAGAGTTAAGGGCAGAATTCTAGAAAGATCTCCTATGTCTTCAAGCTTCTTGATTTCTGTAATTCCAGATGCTTAGATTTTCAGTAACTTCCATGTATTAAATGCACTAATAAAGCACCCTTGTAGTACCATTTTTAAATTTAGTAGTGCTACATAAATAGATAAATGAAACAGAAAAGAATCCAGAAATAGACCCAAATACATATGAACATTTAATATATTATGAAGGTAGTATTTCAAAAATTAGTGGAGAAAAGAACTATGCAATAGATGGAGTTGAGACCTCATTCCTTTTCCCAAAATAAATTTAAAGTAGATCAAATATCTCAATGAAAAAAATTCCATAAATTATGCCAGGAAGATTTTCTTGGTTTTCTTTCAAGATTTCATTCAAGGTGTGATTTGGGAGAATGTCTTTCCTGGGGAGGTACAACTTTTGCAGCTGACTTCATGGTGGGTGCAGATTTGAGATCTGGGATTATTTTAAGGGTTGAAGTTCAGAAACTGTTGTGTTGAATAATTTAGACATTTGTTGGCAATGTGGTTATCCCCAAACTTAATAGGCTTCAAGTCTACTGAGAGAATCACAGCCAAATACTTTATCCAGACATAATTTTTAATGTATATGCTTATGATTTATTTACTGCCTTCTCCATTCTACATCCCTCTCACCCATAGCTAGCCTCAGACCATTTGGAAGATGGCACTCTTAATCTGACCTTTGCTGCTGAGTTTGCTCCTATTTTCTAGTTGAAGATTCTTAGAAGAACGTACTAGGAAAATAGTTAGGGCACATTCTTCAGTAAGGCTACTGCTTTACAGCCACCAACTATTTAGAACATAGAAGCAGTTAGATTTTCCAAACTCAAAAATAGAGCAGCCAGCAATTGGATTGCAGGCTGCAACATAAAGTACCTTCCTGTATCTCCAGGATGATTCACATTCAGCTTTGATCATTAATTGTTTTGGAGGGGGGATGAAGGGGGGAGATAATACTACTTTATAGATGGTGTTGTGTTCTTCCAGGAATTAAATATCCGTTTACCAGTCTGTGATGCTAGCAGTCATTGACATTCAATGTTTAGTTTCAATAATTCATTAGAGACTGTCAAAAAATGTTGATATTCAAATTCTATTCTTTCTTCAGTTATTTGATGGACTATTTCCATAAAGAGAAACTTCATATCATTTACTATTTGGTTACCTAGAGTTACACTTTATATAGGAAAGGCATGATAAATGCTTTATTTACCAGTTTTCAAAATAAAGGGTTGATTCCCTAGCATCCTCCAGTGATGACCAATTTTTGTATCAGGAATAAACCATGGATTTAAATATATTTGATGTGTTTTAATCCATTGCAGTTATTATCCTTAGAGAAACTCACCTTTACTAAGTAGGAGCCAAAAACAATACTACCAATGTTCTTACTGGAAAGTGTTACAAATTATTTTGCATATACGCTCTTCATTCTGGCCTTTTTTGCAATTGTACTATATCCACATTGTCAGAGCATGCAGCCATTCAGGAATTATATACCTATCATCAGTCATTTTGTCATAAGTATTTTGCTTCTCTGAATTCCCTACTCCAGGGGGTTCATAAAGAATACTATTCCCTGAGTTCTTGCGTGTTGATGACAGCTTGTATAGATATAAAATTCTTGCCTCATATTTTCTTTCTCTAAATATCTTAAATATATTTCTCAGTTTTCTTCAAGCAGAAAGTGTTGATGTTGAAAAGTTTAAAGACAATATTACTTTCTTTCCTGTACAAGGGACTTGGGCTTTTCTCTAAGTGCCTAAAAGATTATTTTCTTTCCTTAGAAGACCAATAATTTCGCCAGACTATATCTCACTGATGGTCATTCTGGGTCAATTTTATGAGATAAACCAAGGACTCTCTCAATATTTCATTTCAATTCTAATTTTATTCAGTTTCTCAGATTATAGATTTCAGGTTTTTTCCTTTGTCAGGGTTTTCTTCAGATATTCCTATCATATATATGTTGGATCTTCTCTGTCTGTTTTATAGTTTCTTCCATCCTTTTTGTCTCTCTTATCTTCCTTTGTGATTTTTTAAATTTCCTTTCTTTTCATCTTCCATCAAGGCATTATTTTACATTCTTTCCAGTTTTGCTTTTCAGTTCTTCATTTCTTCATTATTTTAATTCATTATGAGTTCTATCACCTTAAATACATTCTGCTTTATTTGTTCTTTCATTTGTTATATAATTTTCTTTCTGTCTTCTAGCTTGTTTTAAAATATTATAGTTTTTAATCTGCTTTATGGGAATGCCTTTGGGGCATGTTTTCATCATCTGCAGGAATATTATTGTCTTTCTTTAACTTTGATGAAATTTTATCTTCATCTTTCTGTTGCTCAATTATTATCTCAATTATTATATCAAAGTAGTTTTCCTGAGCTTTTAGAAAAGAGGTGTTTTAGATAACTTTGTAGAGTTTAACTTTCTATCTAAATTTTGATAACTTTATATCCGAACCTTATAATTAGAATTCTCTTGTTTTGATGTTTTTCAAAGTAGTCAAGAATATGACCCAGCTTATATTTTTGAAATTTCCTGACTGTTCCCTCCTGCCTTCACCCCACTATTAATCTGGATTTTTCTTTCCCTTTGCCTTTTCTGTCCATCCTGCTAAAAATTAGGATTCAATCCCCAGATGTTTCTCCTCTTTGAGGACTTTTGCCCTGGAAGAGAGTTTTACTTAGAGAATGTATAGGGTCCAGATCATCAGCCTTTCAGATTTTGCTGCAACCCCTTGCATACCCCTTTACAGAAACACATATAATATTGACTCTAGCAAGAGAAAAAAAAGGAAGGGAGATTAAGATACTAAAATGTACATCTAAGGTAGAAAGAAACAGGAAGAAAATTTCTCTGAGGAAAGTCCTTTCCTGGCTTTACAACAACAATTCAACAAAAAAAAATTACTAAAGAAAGAAATTCCGCAAATTTTCATGTAGAAAACACCATATTGATTTTAACACTTTTCTGACAAGCAACAGAAACAATCTGTAACTAGCTGAAATGAACAAGAAAGAAAATTTATCATAAGGAAGTAGAGCTGATTCAAATGGACCAAAGTTAAGATGTGACCAGGCCAGGACATCTTCCTACCCAGCTTTTAACTTTCCATCAGTCTCCGAATCTATTTTTTCCTCTCTTACTACACAGTAGCTTCGCTAACTTCTAGGTTCACAAGGTGGAAAATACATACTAACATCTTCTGAGTTTCCATCTCCTCTATTCTAAAACCCAGGGAAAATAAACCTAGAATTTCTTAGTCTAAATTCCAAAAGCCTATAGAAGGGCTCTGATTGTCCCAGCTCTGATTCAGGTGCCCTGAATATATCACTGTGGCCAAGAGAGTGGGGTCAAGTTGCTAGAACAGAAGCATTCCCATTGTGATCAAAGGACGGCATGGATTGAACATGAGAATGAGACAGAGGAGGGATAAGACAAGTGGAAAGAAAGGCCAGTTCCTGGAAAAGATGGAATCCAACAGCCAAAGTGGGTACGAGATCCGGATTTCTATTTTCATCAACAGTGGACATGTATATTATACATATCTCAGCTACCTATAAAAAGTCAGCAGTAAGAAAAACTGGTTCAAAAACTAGAAGAATGAGAAAATTTCTATTTTATCCTCAATATCATTTTCTGGAATGAAACCAAGACTGTGAGACATAAAATTGCTGCCAGATCAATGGTGGCTTATCAAGTAGTAGGGAATGTGTTAATTTGCTCAAGCAATGAAACCTCATCTGATACAATAGCTACAATTGGAATTACAACCTGGTTAGGCATACAATAGTCCATTGTTATTCTCCAAGATCTATGTACACAGGCCAAATAGACAAGTTGAATGGGAAAGTGGTGGGAGTCACCACTCCTTTCAAGTCCTTGATGGTGGCACTCTTCTCTGCAATCCCTCCAGGAATGTGGCATTGCTTTTGGTTTACTACTTTCCTAGGTAGAGGCACTTTTAGTGGCTTCCACTTGTACTTTCCCACTGTAATAGCCCTCACTCCACAGGTCAAGAAACCAATATGGGAGTTCTGCTAGCTGTTAAGGATATTTATTCTAATTATGCATTTCGGAACTAGAGAAATAACCACGGGATAGGTTCAGGGATTCACTGGGCCCATTATGAGACAGACCTGAGCTAAAACTCAGTTAATCATAAGCCTCTACTCTGACTGGTGGACCATAGTGACATTTTGAACCTCCTGGAATTAGTGTCAGTTAAGAGCCAGTGTTCAGTAGTCCCTGAACGATCTAATTATTCTCTTTTCCCCAATGCACAATTACTGTGGTAAAAGCCATCAGTCTATTGGAGGAAGGCTGAGAGAAAGATTAACAGTATAAAATTTGGGCAATGTATCAGGGGCTTTCCTCAAGGGGACCTGGCCTCCCCTTCATTCAAAGGGTTCTAGATTTGTAAATGGGCTCAATTCTGGACATTGATTATGGGACCGCGACTCTCTGTTTTGGTACCAAATTCTATATTAGTCTGGGTTCTCCAGTTAAGTAGAACCAATAGGTACACCATGGCCCAGTTAAATTGACACATAAAATAAACCATCACATCTATTGATACATAACAAATTATTCCAGAATTTAGCAGCATAAAACACCAAACATTTACTGTCTGCCCACTGTGGGTCAGGAATCGGGTGCAGCTTAGAGGCTCTTAGAAAGTTATAGCCAAGGTGTTGATCACAGCTATGATTATCTCGGGGCTGGAGTGGGGGTGGATGTGCTTCTCTCACTCTTGTAGCTGTTTTCAGATCTCAGGTCCTAATTGGCTGTCAAGCAGAGATCAACACATTTTTTTTGACATGGCTTCTCCATGGGGCTACTCACAAAGTGGCAGTTTGCATCCCCCAGAGCTGGTCTTAGAGAGAAAGAGAACAAGAAAAAGTCCAGTCTTTTTGTAACCTAAGCTTGGAAGTGACATGCCATCACCTTTACCCTATTCTATTGGTTAGAAGCAAGTCTTTAAGTCTAACTCACACTCATTTATATACTTGTAGGAAGCCAACTTTCAAATGGCTTAGGGGGAGTGGAGCGGGGACCCAGAAAGCCACATAGCAGGCTGGCAGTATTGGTTTCTCCTAGAAGGGCAGTGGAATTTTGGCGTTGGGGGTGGCAAAGTGGGGTGGGGACGCAGGGGAAGGAATGGTGACAAGAAAGGCATTCACTCTTTCATTTTATTTGCATTATTTGAGGTGTTTTGCCAAAACGAATTAAAGCATTGCATGTGTAATTGAAAAAAATACGAATCCAGAAAAATCCCCACTGGCATCAGTAAAACAAACCCATTTGCTGTCCTAGAAAACCAAAATTTTAAAGGAATGAAAATGTCATGATCACTGAAATGTTCTTCTTTTGTAGAAAGTGGATCCTTAAGAATATCTTACATTAGGGGCTGCATGTGAAGGTAATAAAAGCAGTGGCCTTTTAGTTTAGAATTGATTCTTCCAGGTTTAGTGCTCTAGTAGTGGCTTTTAATTGTGTTTTCATTAGATACGGCCATAAGTATCTACTCAGGCTGTCAGTGGAAACTAGGAGGGCAAAGGCCAGGAATTAAATGAAGAGTGCTCTTCAAAAGCTAACTTTTGAGAAAAAAGAAAAAAATTTTTTGCATACTCCTGAGATGGAACATAATTTTTCACTGAGAAGCCGAGAGGCTCTTGGGGAATAAAACGCACTAAGGATGATAAACACTCTTTGGATGTTTATTATGTGCCAGGCTCTGTGCAGAGCTTTATATGCATTATCTCATTTAATCCTGACAGCCTTACGCAAAAAGCACTTTAATTGCCCCATTTTTCAGACTAGGAGAGGTAAGGTGGTTAAGCCCTGATTCAAACGAAGTCTGACCCAAGGTCCTCGCCCTTGCCCTTGCCCATGAGAAATGAGGCCTGCCAGGAGGAGGTTAACAGCTGACTTCAAGAACAGGAGCAGACAACCCAGCAGGAAGGATAGAAGGCAATGATGAAATTAAATTACGTCTATTTCCATCTGTTCCTCTCCAGAGCACTTACCTGCCCAGGATCTCAAGGTCTGGGTTCCGCACTGCTCCCTGTCCCCTCATGATGGATCTGGTCTTATTCAGGCTCTATGTCAGCGCCCAGGAGCGAGGCCAGCTCAGGAGTACCAGCAAACAGAGATACTGCGTGCTTGGTTGCAGACCACCTCAATAAAACAAGCTGTAATCGTTTTGCTGGGGAAGGCTCTTGAGGAAGGCTCTTGGTGAAGGTTCTGCTTTCAATTTGTGGAAGAAAAAAACAAAACAAAACAACAACTGCGAAGTGCAATAAAGCCATGTAAAATAAGATGAAATATGCCTGGACATACTTTATACTATTACAGTGAGAGATTCCTCAGGCACCAAATAAGGGGGTGAATGTTTTCTTCTATCAAGGTCCCCCAACCAAGACCAACAGGAAAAAAGGGGGACCTCACACAAATAAATCAAACATGTTTTATCCCCTGGAGGAGGGTGCCTATTAAGCAGGATAAAAGGGATATTGAGGACATCTACTCTGCAATCGCCTCATTTTACAACTGCGAAATCCAAGAGCCAGAGGGGAAAGTGATTCATCCATGGACTTTCGACAAATGAAGGTGGAGCTGGGAGTAGAGGCCAGATCTCCCGGCTCCTCACTCAGTGCTCTTTTCCTACCATGTGTCAGGATGAAGGCCTTGGGTCCTTCTGGATGAGATATGTGGTGGAGTTCACAAAAGTGCCAGCTCCAGAGTTAGTTATATAAATGAATGAATGAATGAATGAATGAATGAATAAATAAATAAATAACTATAGGTAACTAGGCAGGGGTTGGAAACACAAAGAAAAATAGAAAATCACTTAGCAGGATCAGAACAAGGGCATCTCATCAAAGCCAGAACACAGGAGAGGGTCATTTATTCTGCAGCCAGGTCATACCCTGCCTGCCAGGGCCAGAACCACGGTGTGAAACAGTGAAAATAGCACCAGCGGGCACAGGTTAAAAAGCTACAGGGCAGTAAGAAAGAAATGCACTTACTGGAAAGGGCTTAAATGAAGACAGCCAGCTCTTGGAAAGATTTCCCAGACCTGGAGGAGGGAATGGGCAAGGAGTGAGGCAAGAGAGGCTTGAGCCTGGTACAGAAAAATGTCTTGGGCTCTGTCCAGAGCCAAAGTCAACTTAAGGCCATTGCTGGTCAGAGCTCCAGCTAGGCTGGTGACCCACATGGGGTTGCCAGGGATTTTTTGAGGGAAAAGCTTTGACTTGGGGAGACAGCAGGGATTGAAAACTAAAATGCCCACAGTGTCTAGAGGGATAATAAAAATAAACAAAGTGAGGTTTCCACCCCTTTCCACCCCCCACCCTCACTAAAATAATTACTGACTTGAAGGAAGGTGGATTTCTAGGTTACTAACTTCAGCCTCACATCATAGTTGATAGCTTACTTGGGAGTGGTGGAAACGGTGGCAAATAGAGGACAATTGTCCTATCTAAACAAAGCTGCTGATGTTCAGTTCCAGAAACTTTTTGATCAGCCAGAATGCAGACTTAATATTGCTAGCTTTCCAATTTCCCAAGAGACATTAGAAATTTAGACTTTTATGTGTAACCTCCTGAGTTTTAACTATTGGCAACACATTCAAGTATTTTACACCAGTGTGGACCAGGCAATATCTGCAACCTAGTGGTACACACCAGTCTGCAGGTTCTGTCTTAAAGCACGTGG
>NW_011888793.1:6015073-6018673 GCF_000151845.1 Pteropus vampyrus | reverse complement strand
TTATCCTGAGTTCTACCCCCTCCCAACCTTTAGGAGGATTATGACATATTAGCATATTCTGGGTTATGGAATCTCAGGGAGTATATCCACTATCCACTCTGCACTAACTGGACCAAGTCCGGGTCGTTTCTTCAAAGTCCTGGAGAAGGATCAGGTGCGTGCATCTCTCCTGCAGCTTTAGGGGTCCTGCTCCTGATTCTCTGTGCATTACTTCACGAAGAGCACGTACACATCACTAGCTATAAAAACTAAATAGAGTACAATCTAAATCCAAGTACGGAAAATAATCCTGTCCTGTGGAAGATACAATTCTGCAGGGTCTTAGCTTTGCTAAAATACCACTCTGTGACAAGACATACCAGATTTACATTACAGAATAAAGTACTTGGATAAGCTTCTCAACCTGAGAAGCCTTAGTTTCCCTCAGGAACAATACTTTTGTGCCTCTAGAAGTAGGAGCGTTCCAAAACATCATATCCAAAGACAAATAGAAGTCCCTTCTTCCAATGAATATTACTGTTGAAGATCTTCCATTTCTGGTCTACTAAAGGTTTATAAAGATCATGGTACAATCTCAAAACACGTTCTGAGGTGTGTGTGTGTACTATGTTGTAATTAATAAATAATCTGTTGGGCAATATATGATAGTGTCTGAATATCCTATCGCCCAACAATACCCAAAACTCTTTCACCCAATAATTTTACCACCCATTGATGATCCTTGCCTGAATTATTACAATGGTTGTTGCATAATAGTGATTTTTCTAATTTTATACTTTTTTCTACATTTATTAGCCAGCAGGCTTTGAAAGAAGAAAGCTTACCTCTATCACCACCTTTATTCTGAGTGTTTCTATGGGCTCATGGGTTCTTTTCTGAGTCAAGATAATGTAGTCCATTACCATCATTATTCTTTTTGCTGTTCAACTTATCACAAATTTAGCCAGGGGGAACAACTTTAAGCTAGCTCCTGTATCCTTTTACGCATCATTAGTTTTGAGCACTTCCTTACGTTTGTGCACAAGGTGTTTCCAACTCACTGTGTACTTCCCATATCCCAGACTTGGAATCAGCCATTTCACCAAAGAACTTGGGATCCTTTCTGTGCAGAGGAGTACTTAGAAACCAGCACCCACATACTAAATAGGCCCAGTGTTACCGGAATGTTACTCTTTCCAGGCTTTTTCAGGAGACAAAGCTAGAAAAAAATTTTAAGGAACCATGAGTTAATACCACTAACTCCAATTCAAATCAAATCAAATCAATTTTTTTAAAACATGGCTCTTCCTAAATTTCTATGCTAATGGGTATTGTCCTTATCTCAGAGTGAGAAAAAAAAAAACCCTTCTGGTTTCCAACAATTTTTTCTGACCTATAATACTTACAAAATAATTTCAGAATTTCTTCACTGATATCATTAGAAAAAAGCAAACCTACATAGGAAAGGTCAATATTTCTTTGCAATTCTTTTTTTTTTTTTTTTTTTTTTACTGCTTTATTTTATTATATTAACCCAAGAATAGCCAGATGGAAGAGACGTATAGGGCAAGGTACGGAGATTGGGTGCGGAGCTTCCATGCCCTCTCCAGGTACACATCTCTCCCCAAATCCCCACATGTTCATTAACTTGGAAGCTCTTTTTTTTTAATTGAAAATAAATTTTTATTGATAGCAATGGAATCTGAGCAGGAGACAGTACAAAGCGTGGAAACAAGGTAAACAGCACTGCATTCGGCTTAGCCTGATTGAATGCTGAAAGGCGACTCTAAGGTTCCATGTGCCCCTACTAGCAAGATACATTAATTCCATTGTACACAGAAAACACACTATTTTTGATTAGGAAAAAGTATTTTATCAAAGTTGGTCCCAGGACCAAATACGAGCATCATCAGGGCCGGCTGTAAGAATGCTGCTCTCCTGCTAAAGCTAGCTCGTCAGAGAGCATCACGTTTATGGTGTTAGTGTTGTACGTTTGGCTTTATGAAGACCTTCCGCTTCTACATCCCAAACAGGAAATTTGCCAACCTGATTGCCCAATGCAACCATCTTTTGCCAGAAAGCCATAGAAAACCTCATCTATCCAACGTCAAACCAGCTGTAATCAAATTACCCAAGAAGGTCAGTCACATTAGACTCACCAGGCTTAATTTTATCTATATCATCTTCCATTTGCCAAGTTTCCAGGACACAATGCTGGCAAAGATTATGAGGCACTTGTCTTTCATACATTTCTCATGGGAATGTGAAATGATACAATCACTCTTGGCAAGTATCAAATCACTTGACTATGTCACACAATTGACATAATTCCTATGTATGTCCTCGGTAGAAATGTCAGGAAAGTGAATTTTCTGAGAAATAAGTGGCCTCTTAGTTTTATTTAGGTTATAGTCATAAGATTCCTTAATTCTTTGCAATTATTTTTGTATTTAAAATACATTCTATTAAGGGAGTACTGTGCTCCAGTTAGCTGAATTATTTATTTATTTTTCTGAGTAGTTATGATATCAATTTGATAGTTTCATTAGTTAGGTTAATTTGTGGCTATTTGTGTTCAGCATGAGGGGTTGTTTTTTAAATTTTTGTTGATTTAATATGCAAAACCTATGAGGAGATAAACTCAGAAAAGTTGCATTCATTTGTTTTCGACATTTCATTAGATTCTGGTTTACCCTTCCTTTATTTCTTTTTTTTTTTAAACAAAAAGCAAATGTATACAGTCTTAATTCCCCCCCCTTTTCTTACAAAAAGGTTTATATTATACACACTCTTTAACACCTTGCTGTTTTTCATTTACTGTTCCTTGGAAACACTCCATCATCAGTTCATAGAGATCTTTTCTGCATAGCATTCCATTGTTTGGATGTACTATCATTTATTCAACTAGTTTCAGTAGAAGAGCATTTAGTTCATTCTCTATTTTTTCTATGCAAATTGATTTGTTTAAATATTATCTCTCCTAGGGACAATTTTGGAAATTTTTATTTTCAAAAAGAATTATTTATTTCGACTAGGCTTTCAAATGTATTTGCATGGTTATGCAAAGTTGTCTTCTAAACATTTAAAATTTTCTTCTGTTTCAAAGCTTATATCCTCCTTGTGATTTCTTATTTTGTACATTTTTTCTGTTTTCTTTTTCTTTTTTGATTTGGTTAGCTGGTAGCTATTTTTTCCCCCCAAAGAACTAGTTTACTTTTTCCAAAGATTTACTTACTGGTTCATTTATTTTTTCCTTTTCCAATCATTAATTTCTGCTTTTTAATCTTTATTACAGACATACTTTGTTTTATTATGCTTCACAATATTATACTTCACAGATACTGTGTCTCTTTCTAATTAAAGGTTTGTGGCAACCTTGTGTCAAGCAATCATGTTTCCAACAGCATTTGCTCACTTCATATCTGTTGCATTTTAGTAATTCTTGCAATATTTCAAACTTTTTCATTATTATTATATTTATTATGGTGCTCTTTGATCAGTGATCTTTGATGTTACTTTTGTAATCGTTTTGTGGCGCCATGAACTGTGCCCATCTAAGACAGCGAACTTAATAAGTGTTGTGTTCCAACTACTCCACGAACTGGCTGTTCCTCCATCTCC
>NW_011888793.1:6006645-6015023 GCF_000151845.1 Pteropus vampyrus | reverse complement strand
CCCCCCCTTTTCTTACAAAAAGGTTTATATTATACACACTCTTTAACACCTTGCTGTTTTTCATTTACTGTTCCTTGGAAACACTCCATCATCAGTTCATAGAGATCTTTTCTGCATAGCATTCCATTGTTTGGATGTACTATCATTTATTCAACTAGTTTCAGTAGAAGAGCATTTAGTTCATTCTCTATTTTTTCTATGCAAATTGATTTGTTTAAATATTATCTCTCCTAGGGACAATTTTGGAAATTTTTATTTTCAAAAAGAATTATTTATTTCGACTAGGCTTTCAAATGTATTTGCATGGTTATGCAAAGTTGTCTTCTAAACATTTAAAATTTTCTTCTGTTTCAAAGCTTATATCCTCCTTGTGATTTCTTATTTTGTACATTTTTTCTGTTTTCTTTTTCTTTTTTGATTTGGTTAGCTGGTAGCTATTTTTTCCCCCCAAAGAACTAGTTTACTTTTTCCAAAGATTTACTTACTGGTTCATTTATTTTTTCCTTTTCCAATCATTAATTTCTGCTTTTTAATCTTTATTACAGACATACTTTGTTTTATTATGCTTCACAATATTGTACTTCACAGATACTGTGTCTCTTTCTAATTAAAGGTTTGTGGCAACCTTGTGTCAAGCAATCATGTTTCCAACAGCATTTGCTCACTTCATATCTGTTGCATTTTAGTAATTCTTGCAATATTTCAAACTTTTTCATTATTATTATATTTATTATGGTGCTCTTTGATCAGTGATCTTTGATGTTACTTTTGTAATCGTTTTGTGGCGCCATGAACTGTGCCCATCTAAGACAGCGAACTTAATAAGTGTTGTGTTCCAACTACTCCACGAACTGGCTGTTCCTCCATCTCCTTCTCTCTCCTCAGGCCTCCCTATTCCCTGAGACATATCAACATTGAAACTGGGTCAGTTAATAACCCACAGTGGCCTCTAAGTGTTCAAGTGAAAGGAAGAATCTCACATCTCTCACTTTAAATCAAAAACTAGACATGATTAAGCTTAGTGAGGAAGGTATGTCAAAAATTGAGATAGGCCGAAAGCTAGGCCTCTTGCACCAATCCATTAGCAAAGGAAAAGTTTCTGAAGGAAATTGAAAGTGCTACTCTAGTGAACATACGAATGATAAGAAAACAAAATAGCCTTATCACTGATATGGAGAAAGTTTTAGTGGTCTGGATAGATGATCGAACCAGTTACAACATTCCCTGAAGTCAAAGCCTAATCTAGAGCAAGGCCCCAATGCTCTCCAATTCTACAAGGCTGAGAGAAGTGAAAAAGCACAGAAGTTGAAAGCTAGCAGAGGTTGGTTCCTGAGGTTTTTTTTTTTTTAAGAAAAAAGCTGTCTCTACAACATAAAAGTGCAAGATGAAGCAGCAGGTGCTGAAGTAGAAGCTGCAGCAAGTTATCTAGAAGATCTAGATAAGATAGTTCATAAAGGCGGTACACTAACAACAAATTTTTCAATGTAGCAGAAACAGCCTTATATTGGAAGAAGATGACATTTAGGGATTTAGAGAGAAGTCAGTGCCTGACTCCAAAGCTTCAAAGGACAGGTTGACTCTTGTTAGGGGCTAATGCAGCTGGTGACTTTAAGTTGAAGTCAATGCTCACCTATCATTCTGAAAATCCTGGGGCCCTTAAGAATTATGCTGAATCTACTCTGCCTGTGTTCTATAAATGGAAGAACAAAGCTTGGAATATAGCACAGCTACTCACGACATGGCTTACTGAATATTTTAAGTGTACTGGTAAAACCTACTGCTCATAAAAAAAGATTCTTTTAAAAATATTATTGCTTACTGACCATGTACCTGGTCACCCAAGAGCTCTGATGGAGAGGTACAACCAGGATTAATGTTGTTTCTATGCCTACTAACATGATATCCATTCTATAGCCCATGGATCAAGGAGTAATTTTGACTTTCAAGTCTTATTTAAGAAATACATTTCATAAAACTATTGCTGCCATAGGTGGTGATTTCTCTAATGGATCTGGGCAAAGTCCATTGAAAAACCTTCTGGAAAAAGTTCACCATTACAGATGCCATTAAGAACATTTGTGATTCATGGGAATAGGTCACAATATCAATATTAACACAAGTTTGGAAGAAGTTGATTTCAACCCTCACGGATGACTTTGAGGAGTCCAAGACTTCGGTGGAGGAAGTAACTGCAGATGTGGTGGAAATAGCAAGAGCACTAGAATTAAAAGTGGAACCTGAAGACGTGACTGAATTGCTGCGATCTTATGATAAAAGTTTAATGGATGAGGAGTTACTGCTTATGGATAAGGAAGTGCAACAGAATCAACTCCTGGTGGAGATGCTCTGAAAACTGTTGAAATGACAACAAAAGATTTAGCATGTTAACCCTGCCACTGTTTTATCAATTAAGTTTATGTGACATTATGGATTATATCTCATTGCAGCTTTAATTTCCCTGATTCCTATGAAAATGTACATCTTTTCAGATATTTATTGACCATGCAGATTTTCTCTTCCGCAAAGTACCTGTTCATATACTGTTTCGATTTTTCTACCAATCTAAGCAGGACCATCTTCATGGGCGTGGGAACGATGCAGTCACACAGGGGCCCTGCACTTGGAGGGGACTTGTGCTTTGTTTAATGCTCTGCTGCTGCTGTCTTGAAATTACTAATAATTTTTAACAAGGGCCCTGTATTTTCATTTTGCACTGTTCTCCACAAATTATGTAGTTGTCCTGAGGTTAAGCCATGTTAGAACTGAGTTTTGAAGGATGAAAAGGGATTATAAATAGATCCGCACTGTTCAACATGGTGGCTTCTTAGCCAGCATGTGGCTACTGAAATTTGAATTAAGTGAAATTAAAATTTCAGTTCCTCAGTCTCATTAGCTGCATTTCAAGTGCTCAGTAGCTACAAGCGATTAGTGCCTATGGTACTGAAAAACCGAGAGCATTTTCATCATCACAGGAAGTTCTATTGGACAGGACAGTTCTGGACTCTTGCTGCTCAAAGCGCGGTCCACCAACCAGCAATACCCTATCACCAATCAGTTTGTTAAAGTGCAGAATCTCATGCCTTATCCAAGACCTACTGAATCAGAAAATGCTTTTAAGGAGATCCCAGTGATTCTCATGTATCTTTAGATTAGAGAAGCGCTATTTTAGATGACGTGGCCCTCAGGTGAGTCAGATGGGTGTGGTTCTTGGGTAGAGGGGATCAAGGAGTGAAACTGCATTCTGAGGGAACAGTAGATACATAGACAAGTGCATGATAAATGCACCTACAGCAGGAAGCAGAACAGTAGGCGCTGGTAGGCTGAGGCAGACTGAAGAGCTTTGCAGCCCTTTGGAGTGCGCCCTGTGGAGAGCCACTATACAATTTAAAACAAGACTGTATGAAAAGATCTGGGTTTGAGGCAATGCGAAGGACTAAATGGGCAACCTGGAAGTCAGGGGAGCAGACGGAACGCTCTGGCATTACCCAGCTGAGAGATGAGGCTTTCTCGGGAGCAGGGGAAGAATGAGATGGTCAGGGGCCTCAGAGAGAGATACAGAATCCAAGAGACCTTGGTGACTGACTGGACATGTGAAGTAAGGGAGAAGAAATCATTGAGAGTTAAACTTGAGTAACTGGTAAATAGGCCTGCTTTAACCAAATTAGGAATCCAGGAGAATATAGAGATATTATGGGAAGATACTGAGGTTGACTCAGACACGTTAAATTTGAGGTCTTCTGGAACATCTGTTCATCAGTTTCCCCCCCTGCCAAATGAAGGTAGTGATACTGTCCATCCAACAGGACTGATGTCTTAATAATCAGCTGATATAGTTTATGTGACTATACTTTGTTAATGTTTAAGTGCCACATACATGCTATCTGGCATGAGCCCTGCACGAATCTGTAGTCTGATGGAAGGAAGCAGAGAAGAGATGGAAATACCGCCTACATTTACACAAAAGCATCACCATCTATCTAGTTCAGTAAGACAGGAGACGCTAGAGGAAAATGCTGAAGAGAATGAAAAATGTTGATAGTCAAGTAAGAAATATAAAATAACACATCATCAATTAGAAATACATCCCAGCTGCTTTTCAGCATAGTAAATTGCCAAAGTTTTCCATGAAGTGGAAGAAGACAGAATTACAATGAGATTTGGGAAAATATATATATATTAAAAAATTCAACTGAGCAATTAGTAGCAGCATTTACTATAGATTTGAAACCCTCTCCAAAATCACTTGTGCCTTGGAACATATACAGCTTATATTATAAACTGCTGTTATAATTCGATTTTCACCTACAGACAAATCTAAAGTTAAAATGTAATATGTCCTTAAAAGTGATTGCTAGTTCAAACTTATCATTAAGCATACTGCTTCCTTAACTCTTGGTTATATGTTTGGAAAACTGCTAAGAAGTTTAACCATCTGATTGATTAGACATTATTTGAAGGTGAAATGTAACTTTGATGCATACTGTTCTTCTGGAATTTGTGGGTAGTGCTAGATTCTTAAATTAGTTTTGCTTTTATGAAGTAAGCAAACCATCTGACTTTAAACCTCAGTAAGGCTAGTCAATTAAATTCTGTACATATCTACTGAAGCCATGCCACAACAAGGCAGAGTGGTAGGGCATGGTCTCTTCTCTCAGGGAGCTGATGATCTCATGGCAGAGATCCTTGTAAACAAATACAGCAGGAAATGAGTGAGTGCTCACAGAATTAGCAGCAGACTGGGGCAGTATGGGCAAAAGAGAAAGTAAGTACAATAGCTCCCATCAGAGATTATAAATTCCTTTCTATGACTCAATTTGAAGTTATCTGAATGAGGCTCTGAGAGCCAATCTAATGCCAATGTCAGCATCAGTCCTTGATCTCCTTTTTTGGTGCACCCAGTAGAAATCTGCCACTTAGATCCACCAGCTGCAGCCATAATATCTGTAGCTCCTCCCATAGACAGGGAGTCTATTTGCCCTTGAATCTGGGTTAGCTTCATGGTTTCCTCTGATCCACGGCATAGTGACCTTGTTTGACTCCCCAGGCTATGACTTAAAAAGTCTGACAGCTTCCACTCCCAGTCTCCTGGATGTTCTCCACAGACTGACAATGTAGCATATGAAGGATGAGAAGCCACATCCTTCTCTCCGTGAGAGACTCCTGCTGGAGGATTTTCTAGAACTGTGGCCTTCAGTGGACAGCATCACCAACTGCCAGACATGTGAGTGCAGCCACCTTGGACCTTCAGCTCAGTTGATGCTCCAGTTCAGGGATTGGCAAACTACAGCCGGTGGGTTAAATCTGGCCCTTAGCCTGTTTTTATGTAGGCCCTTGAGCTAAGAATAGCTTTTGCTTTTTAAAGGTTTGTAAAAAAAATAAAATAAATAGATAACAAAGACGAATATGTGACAGACACAAGCCTAAAATATGCATTATCATATAATTTTGCCAATCCCTGCTACAGCTGAATAGGACTGTATAAGCCCTGACAAAACCACAGAGGAACCACCCAACCAACCCTCAGAACTGAGACATGTTAAGCTGATAGTTTTATTATATAGATGGTTTGCTCTGCAGCAGCAGATAACTGAATCACAAGCTAGTAAATGCTACACAAAGAACAAGGAGACTGCTTCGAAAGACAATAATCTCTTAAAGGTTTTGGACCTTCTCTTCCCTTCTCACTCATTTCATTGGGGAAGATTTCTTACTCTCAAACTGTTGTCCATGGCTGTGCATTCTAGGGAGGTTTTTGGCAGTCATAAGTATATATATCCACTAGTTATTCAGGGGACATTCAAAACATTTTTAAAAACAGATACTGGAATATAACCTTTCTAAAATACAGTATTTGTAAAATATAATATCAATGTCCTACAGCATCCTTCCAAAGACAGAGGTCTATTTTTTCCATGTATTAATCTTTTTGCAATGGAGTCTGCTTCGTTTTGTTATCAATGGGTTTTCTCTACTTAGTGAGGAGAACTGTCAGCCAAGTTGAGGTGAAGAATGGCTATGATGAGGTATCAGCAGGCAACAATCACTTTACCCTTTGCAAAGGGCACGGCTACCTGCCAGGGCAGGAACCAGGAAAAGAATCATAATCATGATTTAAATTTGAATATTTATACAGTGCCAACTTGGTCCAGCACCTGGACTTACACTGCTTCTATCCAAACACAGTTCTTTGTACAACCATTTAAACTCCTATATTCACCTCTATTAGTTTCAGAGAATTTTCAAGTTACCATAATTGATTTTTAAATGCATCTTTAACTCTCCTATTCTTTTCCCTTTTACAGGAAAAAATAAATAAATAAAAGGCTGTGACAAGGAAGAAGCCATTGAATCAAGGAATCTGTAAACTAAAAGAAATGATGGGCCATGCTAACAGTCAATGCAAATGCGTGGGTCACAATTGGGGATGGGTGATTATGGCTAGGTTTGAAGTTAAGTAGGCGCCCCAGACCCACATGATTTTGAGCAAAGGACCAGATACTACACATTTGAGTTTGCATTTGGCCTGGTAGCTCCTTTCCAAATACGTCTCCCTTCCCCAGCAGTGAGCCTCATCTCCCGGTGATCATGTCTTTGCCTGATCCCTTCCCCTTGAACCTTGAATGGCCCTATTCTTGCTTTGACCCATAGAATGTGGCAAAATGATGCTACAAAACTCTAGAGGCTAGCTTCTGTCTTGCAGCTTCCGTTTTGGACTCAGAATGCTGACTCTGTTGAAATTCAGATGAGCTGGCAGGGTCAAAAGCAAACATTAATTTGCTGATGCAAACAAATCCATTGATATCACCCACTGACTTAGACAGCCTTATTAAAAAATGTTCCCCTTGTGAGAAGTGGGGATGCAGGCTGTCTGTTTAGAACACTACATTCGTCTGTGGAATAGATGATGCCCTTTAAGTGTCCTTTTGTGGGAGTTGAGGTGATCATTGTTATGTAAACTTGATATAGCTCTTGCCCAGCAGAGTTAAAGAGCTTAAATGGATGAGCTCACATCCTTAGATATCTATGCTGTAAACCGGAGACCAGAGGACCACAGGCAGAGATTATGCACATTATTACATATTCTTGATTTGTTTCTGTTTTTAGACTGGAGCTGGGAGTTTAGGTCAGGTATACCCAGCTAAATACAGGAAATTCCTCCTGGATTTTATCGAATCTTAAAACATGCATCACAAGACCTTCTAGAATACATCACTGCTTTTCCCAGAATTATCCACAGGAATTCTAAAGTAGCCCAAACTCCACAGAGACCAGAGCCTACTGTTATTTGAATGAAGCTAGTATTTAATTTAATGAAGCATCTACCACTGGGTGATCTGAAGCAGTAGGTACCGGAATGATCCAGATAATTACTCTACCCACCTAGGTGAATGGATCTATAACCTGTGTTCTCCTTGCAGAGATCTAAGACTTTCTTCTTCGAAAAGTTCTAAAGTCTCCACTCCCACAGAAAACCTATTAACCTCAAAAGGGAAAGTGGACTTTATAATAAGGAAATCTGGAGGACACTTCAGATTTCGGTGATCACTGACACTGGGGCAACCTAATATTAGGCATTTAAGAATTAATATTGTGTGTTTAATATTATGTTCTTCTTGATGGCAAACAATACGAAGAGCACCTTGTAAAGTATGAGGAATTCTTGCCATCTAATCAAACATCTCAACCTTCCTTCTAGCTTACAGGAAATGGGAGCCCTAGAGAAAAAGTTAAGTGTCATCAGGAGGGAAAGAAAGTAAGACAAATCGAGAAAGAATCCTCTGAGATAACTTGCCTAAACTCTTCACAAAGTTAAGGCCATGAAACAAAAAGGGTGGAGGATTGTTCTGCATTAAAAGAGACAAACATAACAAATGCAATGCACGAATCTTCACTGCACTGCACAACATTAATATATAACCTTTTTTTTTTTGACAATTGGAGAAATTTGTATATGGGCTAGATATTAGGTGATATTATCAAACTGAACTTCTCAGATGTCGTTAAGTTTCTTATATGGTTACACAGAAGAATGTCTTTGCCTTTCTTCTTAGGAAATGCAGGCTGAGTATTTAGGAGAGGGAAAGAAGGCAGTTATGACAACATGTTAAGTTATGCGGTCTTGGAGGAGTATATATGAGTGCTCATTGAACTACTCTTTCAACTTTTCACATGGTGATACAGGAACCAAGCTGTTCACCGTTCCACAGCCAAGCGGCCAGAATCGGGAACTGTTTACAGATGGCACCCTTCCAAGGGTGCTGAGAAAGAAGAAATATTATTTCTGGATTAATTCAACCACCTCCACCCAAAGACTGGTATGACCACAACCCGTACAGCAAGCCCCCATTTCCCACGCCTGAAAGCCTCTCCAGTCTTCC
>NW_011888793.1:6000781-6005572 GCF_000151845.1 Pteropus vampyrus | reverse complement strand
GGCCGCGGCGGCGGCGGCGGGAGAGAGGACGGAGACGATGTTTTGATGTTCGTGGATCTCCATAAGGGCGGAGGCGAACGCTTTCCCAAGAGCAGGGGAAGGGCCCGAGAGCCGAATTGTGGGAGGGTTCTTCACCGAGAGGGATTGGGAGAAATAGGACCTAAGGAGGAGAATGGGCAAATTAGGCAGAGAGTGGAGGAAGCTCCTAGTGGTACATAATTTGTAAAAGGTGATTTTAACGAGTACGTATATACACAAGGCGTTGAAGAAGAAATCTTAAAGGTGCAATGGAGCCTCACTTTCCCAAGCAGTGAAAAATGATGCCAGCGTTAAGCAACGAGTTGTATTCCATATTCCTTCCCTTCCACTTCTCACTGCTGGACTAGGAGGGAGACTTAGAGGGCAGATATGGTTTTCTTTCCTCTGAATTTTGCACAAGTGCCAGTGTAATTTAGGAGGTGACCGCTTTGTCAATAAGATCTACTACCAAGGAACAAATTACCAAACCATGTGGTTTTTTTTTTTTCTTTTTTCAGAGGTAAAAGATTTGAATTTGCAGCCTTCAACTGCGAACAGGTTTGTATTTTGGCTTTCTCCAGAAGCTTAGACAAAGGTAGGGCGCTGATTTTGTGCCCTCAGAATGTGTTGATGCCTGATAAAAGCGCAGATTGAACGTGGATTAGTCTAGAAAAGAGAACTATTTAAAATTACGAGATAAGAGCCTATGACCTTTTGTTTCTCCTAGACTAGAAGGTTCATTCAAATAAACGGTCATAATTCCAGCCCTGAAAATAAAGTCTCTTATCAAAACAGTGATCAGATATAATTCCAGATTAAATGCATGAGGTGATTTGAGAACAAGGAGGAAGAGAGGATCAAAGCTTTACCAAAAATGAAGAGTCATTATATAATAATTTGCTTCCATAGAAGCTTGCTAGGTATAGAACATTGATTATAGATATCATAGTGTCCAATGTTATGACTCAGACATTTTTTCTTTTTTGTTCAATAGTTCCCAGCAAATCTGTTTTAATTAAAGATGAAATACAGAAAACAAAGAACTTCAAGTGCTTTAGATCTCATCTGAAATCCTACAGGTAAGTTCATCTTATTTTAACTTAGAAATTATCCTAATTGGCTAAAATTGACGATAATAGCCTCCTTTACAAAATTTTAAGAGTCATTTACACAGCTACACATTTTGTTGTATATTCTAGTATATTTCCCCAAAGGATTTGAGGAGGTACAAGAGTTAATTAAGGTCTACTAAATCATTTTGGAAAATATACCTATACTTTTGAAAGTTGAATTATTATTAAAATACTATGGTACCTCAGGTATTACATAACTACATAAACTTAACTACATAAACTTAATTTGGTGGCCATGTTCAGCTTCACGTTCAGACTCAACTCTCTTTATCCCTAAGAAAATATTCCAGTGGATACTTCTTTCTCTTTCCTTTCCCATTCATTCTGTGCCCAGTCTCTCTGTTCTGTCCACCATTGGGTGATATAGGTAAAATCTCATTTTAGGAAATGCCTTTATCCTTTTCACAACTATAAAATATCCAGGCAAAATATACTTTTCTTCTCTAGCTCTAGAAGCTACCATTGCTCATTCCTGTTCACAGTGTGGTGGAAAATCATACTTTACAGCTTCATGAATGAATTCCAATATGTGGGGTCAAATGGAGTGCTCTTAAAGGACCTTACAGAACAGATGCATTTAAAAGTTGCAGTTCATTTAACAGCTGGCAAATATCTCTTTTGGGACTATGAACAGCGGTTTTAATTAAAGGTTTCATATTATAAGTATTGATTTGTGTTTGGCCCCAGAGCTTTGGGCACATTGTGAATTAGAGGAGAGGGTAAGATGAGGGTATGGGGTACAAGCATGGAGATTTGTCAGGGGCACATCTGGAAGAGGGGAGTTGAAGCCTTAGAACTTCTGTAGGGTAGGGCCCTGGGAGGCTGTAGGATGGAAGGTTGGGCTAGGAAGATCACTTGCACCCCTTGAAGCTCTGATAAATCAAGGAATAAAAAACAGAAAGCTAGAGTAGATGATCAGAGTTTCCTAGCCTATGTGTATCTGACCCTGAATATAGGTGATTCACCAGAAAGCCAAGGCCTTTTGTTGTCCCCTTATAGCATCCACAGCCCAGGTTAGTAATTATTAGCCCTGTTTACCCTCCAGGAACCATTCACGTGGGAAACATGTTACCAGCACTAGGACCCCCTTTTCAGTAGCATGGCCCTTTGAGGTCTGGAGGAAACAGAGAGAGAGAGATCTTGGGAGATTTTATTGATATTCTGAGGTATACCATTTCATGTGGTTAGAACAAACACTTCCAACTAGCAGCCTGTTTTGTAAATAAAGTTTTATTGGTGCACAGCCTTACTTATTTGTGTAGCATTGTTTAAGGCTCTGTTTTTACTACAAAGACAGAATCTAGAGCTGAGATGGAGACCATATGTCCCACAAAGGAAATATTTGCTGTCTGGCTTTTTATTAAAAAAAATTTTTCTGGCTATTCCTGGGCCAGAACATAGAATTCTATTAAACTCCCAATCTGTGCGTAGACACTCTTTTAAGTTGGAATAAAGAAGCATTGTTCCTGTTAAAACATTTCACAGGTCTGCGGCCACCTGCCCCCTATGTGACAGGGCTCAAACCATGTCTCTTATCTGGAATTATATTTGGCTACTATTTTGGTAACAGACTTTGTTTTCAAAGACGGAGTTACCCACTTTCTAAGAGGAAAAATTATAATTTACTCTTAACTCTTGGTATTAAATAGTTCCTTTCTCTAAACTGTTATAATTTTGCAGTTTAATTGAGCATGCGCACACTCTGAGAGTGCAAACTCAGCTCCCTATTGTGGAGGCTGACCACCAGTCTAGAGACATTAGTGCAAGGAGATCTCCCTTTCTCTTCTCCAGGTAAGGTTTACTCATTACATGTAGTTTAAAACTTGGGAGTTGTGAACCTTCCTCCTTGCTCTGCATGGAGTGTCAGCAACCTGAGGGCAGGGCTTGTCTGTCGTCTTCCCCATTGCAGCCCCAGCCTCGACAAAGGTCTATGAATGAATGAAATTTCCTCCAGTTGGTAAAGCTGTTTGTAGCAAAACAGACAGGAATTCCCTCTGTCAAGTCAGCCTTTGGCTATTCTGCCTCACTTGTGTGATCTTTGCTGTGTTCCAGTTTTCCGACATCTCCGGGCCTGGCCATCCAGTCACCCTTTCCCACAAGCTGCTCTGTCACATGCTTTCTCAGTTGGCCCACCCCTGAGTACAGAGATCGGGTGCTTTACTCTTTGTCCCCTGCCGAGAACTCTCAAAAGGTTGTGGGATCGGGTGTGAGGAACCGCCCATTCTAGAAATCTATATTGGATCCTCTCACTAATTTTTATCTTTGGGCTTCCATTTGCCTTTAGAAATTAATACTGACATATCATTCAAACTAGTTGAAAGCGTCCACCATGCCTTTCTAAGCTTCTGTTTTCCTTAGAACATAACATTCCCCAGTTCCTTCAGCCATTATTTTATCTAGTCCTCATGGGAGATGATAAACCGAATCCATAACCAATTTGGTTACTCTCCTCTGAATTATATCTAACTTGTCAATGGTCCTTTTAAAATGGAATATGTATGTGGCTCTGAGATTATGACCCCTTTTGTCCAGATGTTTTTTCTATTTCTTGAACCCAGGAGTGTATTAGGGCTTTTGGTCTGCGTGTGTTGAGGGAGGGGGACACATTACAGTATTAAGTTGTGGAAGTTCTGTTAGCACTGTCATTCACTCACGAGTAGTTAGGCAATGCTTTCTGTGTACCTGTGCTAGGTACTGGGGACACAGCGGTGTGCAAAATGAACATCCTCTGTACTGATGGAGTTAGATGGGGCCGGAGAGGTATCCTAGCCCAAATCCCTAGTGTTGTGGTGAGAAAAGCAACTCAAAATTCAGTGACTTGCCACCATCCCAGCTGTTAGAACTAAAATCCTTGTCTCCCGATTCTCTAGTTATTCCTTTACATCACCACTTTTCTTCCTATTAGACTGATACTCAACTAAAACCTTAAGGTCTTTTTAACTTTTGGCTGCTGTTAAATAATCTTCCATTCTGCTCTTGTGTGGTTGGTTTTTTTGATCCTTGATCTAGGATAATAAATTTGCTCCCATCAGACCTCATCTTGCTTTAGCCTTGTTTCAACCTGTCGAAAGTGTTTTAGATTGTAATTACATCTTCTGATGAATTCGCTCTTTTTTTTCCTGCTTTTTCTTGTTTACAAAATTGAACAAGTTTACATTCATTTGTCTTTGATAAAAAATGTTAAACATGAAAAGGCTAAAGACAGACCTTTGATTAAACCCTAGAGATTTTCTCTCAGGTTGACAAAGATGCTCTAACAGTCTTCGAACATAAGCGGGAGGGCGGGCCAATGGCCGTGTTGGTCAACACTGTATTCTCACAGTGCAGCATGAGCCTGGGAAGTGTGTGTGGAACAAATGACTGCATGAAAATACACTGGCTCTGACGGATCAGCTGATGTTGAAACCATCTAGACACTGTCATTGGACTTATATTTTTCCATTTTGTTCAGAAGGGCCTTTTGGTGCCCTGTCCTCTTCAGCGAGGTTTAATTCTTGTGTATCACCTCAGGCTTCCTTTGATCTTCTGGTGGAGGAACCCTATAGAAAATGGGGCTAAGCCTCATCAGAAGAAGTGATCTTAGTCTCCCTTGGCTCCTGACGGTCATTGCTTTTGTGTCTTAAGTGTTCAACCAGTGTTT
>NW_011888793.1:5997234-5998706 GCF_000151845.1 Pteropus vampyrus | reverse complement strand
TTCTGCATCTCTAACAAGCTCCCAGGTGGTACCTGTGCACTGCACTTGGAGGATCTAGAGCAGCACATTGGACTCACCTGGGAAGCTTTACAAATAGTACTACCTTGAGCCTCACCACCCTCCAGAACTGATTTAGTTGGTCCTGGGTGCATCCTGGTGTCCAGAGTTTTTCATCTTCTCCAAGAGATTGTAATATGCAACAAAGCTTGAGAATCACCGGGGTAGAGAAAGAGGAGGGAAGAAAGGAGTCGTGGTCAAACATCACTGGTTGTGTTTGTTTCTGATACAGTCAGAGGGGGTCAGAAGGCGAGAGTTTTATATTGCTTTGCTATGAATTAATGAATTCAGCTAGAGAGGGTACTACTAGGGAAAATTTCCTCAAGAATATATATTGAAATGCAGTCCCACCCTTTATTAGGAATAGGACATGATTGATGCATGTAATTATGATTGTTCTTAAACTTAGTACACACAGGACCTTTTTAGGCACTTACGGTTTCCGCTCCCTTTGCAATATTGGTTTTTTGTTTTTTGTTTTTTGTAGAAGAAAAGTCAGAATGTTGTACAATCGACAGTAGTTTAGTCATTAATAGCACGTGTAACTTGGATGACCCTGAATCTAGCATGCTTGCTTTTCATTGAAATTTGTTTTTTTCTGTCTGTACCTTTTAAGATGCACATAGGCAGAATCAGTTTAGCCTATAAGAATAAGACTTTGTATTAGAAGATACCGAAAGTAAAATAAGCATCTGCTAACAGAATTTAGGGAGTTTACTTTGGGGTTCAATTTATTCTTGGGAATGTTTTCTCAATACTTTAAGTGGATAAAAGCATATTACCAGACCATTCGCACAGTATTCAGATATCTAGCAAGCACCTACTGTGTGCTCGGCACCCGGGGATATGACAGTGAACAAAGTGGCAAGGTCTTTTCCCTCATGAACCTCACATTCCTGTGAAGGGAACAGACAGTAAACAAGTAGACAAAAAAAGAGAGAGAGAGAGAGAAAACCCCAGGTAGTGTTAGATGCTGAGGAGAGAATAATGAAGGATGTGACGGAAGGGCTGGGTCAGCCACTGGAGCTGCGAGGACAGGGAAGAACTCTCCTAAACGGCAATTCACTGAGACCTGCGGCAGGAGAAAGAGCCAGGCTTTTCAAGAAGCAGCTTGAGTTAGAGGGAAAGAAAGTGCAGATACCCCCAAAGCAGGAAGAGTTTGACATATTCAGGGATCAGAAAGGAAGCCATTGTGTCTGAAATAGGGACGGGAGGAGGCAGTGGCCGCAGATGAGATAAAGGCTTGTGTATTCCTATAGAGACAGAGTTGATAGATCTTCATTAAAAATGTTAACATTGTTATCTTTAAGCTTTTATTGTCTTTGTGCTTTTTTTTGCATTCACAAAATTTTCCCTAATGAACATATACATTACATTTACAATTAGAAAAAAATTTATATTTTTTTAAAATAAAT
>NW_011888793.1:5981017-5996396 GCF_000151845.1 Pteropus vampyrus | reverse complement strand
GAACAAAAAAAGTGCACAAGGTAGAAGATGAATTTTTGGAGTAAACATTCCTGTAGCCACCATTTAGGTTAAGAAATAGAACATGGCCAGCACCCAAGGAAGTCCCCTCCAGCTTGTCCCAGTTATATTTCCTCCCTCTGCCCGGAGGTGACCAGTGTAACCTCAGTTCCATCACCATAGATTACTTTTGCCTGCTTTTCAACTCTTTGTAAATCGAATCATAACGTCTCTTCTTTTCTAAGAGATGCTTCATGATGTCATGTGAGGTTGTAGTTTGTTTATTTTCATTTTGTATAATGTGCCATTATATAAATTTATCTCTTCTATTGTGGGTTGTTTCTAGGTTGGAGCTGTCATGAATAGTATGCTATTATGAAGTTCCTTGAACTTTTTTGGTGTCCTTAATGTACATATCGTTGAATGTTCTACCTAGCAGCAGAGTTGCTATATCATAGCATATGTATATGTTCAGCATTAGTGAATAACAATGAAAATTTTGCCAAAGTAACTGAACCAATCTGTTCAAAAAAAATTTTTCACTCCAAACTAATCTCAAATTTTTAGTTACAAAAAAACAGAAACTAGTTTCTCAGTTCAGTGAATGCAAAGATATTATAGGACAGGATTTCTCAAAGTATGGAATTCCGGTCCTGCCGGAGACTCCGAAAATGAAATAGGTTCTGTGTTCAGATAAATCTAAGAAACATTGCATAACATATCCTCTTCTGAGAGAATGTACATTAATAGTAAATTTCCGGGAAGCTCTCTATAAAAAATAATGGTTTAAGTTTCTTTGAATACTTCCCCATTTACTTTTTTTTTTGGTCCACGGATCCTTTTAGGGCTAAAACACCTGTGGATAAGACGTAGGTGCAGTCTGCGGTTGGACTGGGCAGCGGGGTGGCTGTTGCTGGATGCCATTGTTGCAGGAAGTGACACCCAACAGAAGAATTTGGATGCTCAGACAACTTTGTGAGAGGAAGGAGAATTTATTAGACTGACGGAGCGTGTGGGGTTAACAACTCCATGCACGAGCTCACTCTAGTTGGATTTATTACAGTTTATATACTCTTGCAGTGTCCATGCAAGGGGCATGTAATTCCTTTGTCTGAGGTTTCACATGTGCCTCCTTACTCAGGATGGGGAGAGGGAGCTTCGGGTGATGCTGGCTGCAGGGAGGAGGAGCTTCGGGTGGTGGTGGCTGCAGGGAGGAGGAATTTCCAGACCACTGGTCTTACAGGTCGTTTGTTTTGTAGAACCTGCGACCTTGGCGTTATCAGCACCATTATAGGATTCTTAAACAGAGACGGGACCTGCTCAATGGATTCCTATCCAAAGGCTGAGCTCTAATTGTAACATAACGAGCAGTTTTACACAGTCTTGTTATTGCTACACAGCTACAGAGATAAGAAAGAACATTAGTTGGTTGGAAACGCATCGATGTGAGCTGGAGAATCCTTGAGGTGGGGGAGGTAGCGATGGGAAAACATGTTAGGCGAAGAGCACTGGGCAACATGGGAGGCGAGAGCAGTTTTAACCGGCTGAGTCGGTTATTTCCGCAGGCCCTTTCCTTTGCATTTTTTTCAGATGCCTCTTCTCCTCTCTCATTCCCCCCTTTGAGACTCCAGACATTCGATTTTTATGCTGGAGTCTCACATTCTCCATCTAAACTAGCCTGGGGGATCTCCTGATAGTTGCGGGTAAAGTATATGTGGGCTGTAACTTGCTGCTGTGCGGGGCTTCCACCATGCCTTTTAAGTTTTTTATTAGCAGGGCCAGCAGACACGGCTCTCTCAGGCAAATTCCTGGGAGTAGTATAACTGCTCCTAATAAGGTTTTAAACCTACCAAAGGCTGAAAACCATCCCCCAAAAAGGCTGTCCGGGGTTCCATCTGTGCCATCCTTGCATGGACACATGTGCCAGTTTTGTCATCTTTTCGACAAGGTCCTCAACTGCCTGGCCCTGGTCATCTGTCTGTAGGCAGCAATTGGTAAGATTGAATTTTCCACACACGCCTTCTTTTGCTGCTAATTGATAGTCTAGTGCCACCTGTTTTGGTAGATGGCGTTTCTCATCTGAGTCTGTTGGTGTGCAAGGAGGGTCAGGGCTCTCCCAGTCTCATTGGTAATGATTTCTAAGACTGTCTGCAGTCAGTAATCTGGTTTAACATGTAAATGGGGTATGGTGTCCCCAAGATTTATCTTCTGCCCAAGTGGCAGGCCTATAGTATTGGATTATCCACTCTAGGGGCCACTCATTATCCTTCTTGTCCTCTATTTGGAGGTCTCTTTTTACCCGTGGTAAGGGTTGTGGGACCAGGTAACTAAGCAGTTCTCCTGTTTTCAGAAGTAAGAGTTACCTTCCTAATTTCTGGGGAGGTGATATAGGCCTTGTTTCTATAAATCTAGTAAGGCTCACGTGGGGTTATTTAGTCTTGGACCCTGTCTGGGTCCTCCTAGGCTTTAGTTAGCTCTGGGAATCTGGCCAGCGGATTTCTTTCTGTCCTGTTTCCCTAGTACATGCTTTATTTGGAGGTGGCATTATAATACCATTGGCTAAGGCAAATTAAGTTTCCGACCGACTCTATGAGATTTCCTTTACCTCCAGCCAGGCAGTATTGTCCTAGAATAGTATGTTTTAAAATCTATTGACTATCATCAGAGTTGTGTGGGGCCATTATATTTGGCATTGTCTTGATGGGAACTAATTCTGCAGCTTCCCACAGTTGCTAATCCCCTATCAGAGTACCCCCTACATATATAGCTGGAAGTGATATTCAGGGAGTGAGCTATTCCTTCAGCCAACCTTCCTTTGTTCTGCAGATGTCTTCCTGGCCTGGCCACAGGGCTGATCAGCACATTGTAGTCTCCAGATGTGGCCCGACTAACACCCCAATTTTCCTGCCTCCTCCCTACATGATTTCCCTTCAGAGATTTTATTCCCTTAATCTTAAGGGGATGTTGAGGGAGGAAGATCTGTCTTCTGTAACTTCTTCAAAGCTGAGATAGGGCTGTAGTCCCTGCCTACTGGGAATAAAAATCTCTGAAAGCCTAAGGGACCTGGAGGCAGACAACGTGAGGTCATTCCAGCATGTAGAAGTGTTAGGAAGCCTTGCAACCTAGAAGATATAAACTTAGTCAAAATTAATAGTAGAGGTAGTTGACAATGAAGTTACTTTTTCATGGCAGTTTATTAATTCGAGGTACACAAAAGTTCCCTGATTCCACACGTGGACTTATCTAGTTTCCAGAGCAAGAGTTTAAGATCTTCCACGGGTTCACAGGAATAGGGTGCACTTTCCGGTTTATTTTCTGGAGGAACCTGTGAGGGCTCGTAAGAAACTGGTTTAATTTGAGATAAATGTACACAGCTGTTGATTCCTTGTAATTTGATAGCAATTGGGGAGCTTAATGAAGCTTGATGGGGCCCTTTCTATTTGCCTTGAGGGCTGACTTTCAGCAGATTACAGAGAGGTAGTTGCTCTGCTAATAGGAAACCCTGACATAGAGGTGGGTTGTCTACTATGGTTTAGTTTTAGGTTCCCCACAAATGTGCTTTATGTGGAGGGCAAGGGGGTTGCACTACCCCCCCCCCCGCCACCCCCCGTTTTGGCGCCCCCCCCCCCCCCCCGCCACCCCCCGTTTTGGCGAGGTCCCAATTTTATAGACAAGGTGCTTTCCACACTGGACCTTGGTCCTGATGTGTGGCAGAGAACTTCATTGCTAGTCCTGGTCTCACAATGGGAAAAGTAAATTACGTTAGGCTGACTATTCCTGTTACTGTGCAGTTAGCATTGGAGAGAGGCCTATGGGATGGGTCAAGACAGTAGGTAGCTCTAGTATCTAGTAAAAATTTAGTTTTTCCTTCTTGCCATGTCGAGGGTGACCTGAGGCTCCACTGTTAAGATTATGGTGGATTTTCCTAGGACTGGAGCTTGCAAGTGCTTGAGCCTCCATTGTTGGGAGGAGAGAGCAGCCCCTTCGTGAGAGGCTTGCTATGTCAGGCGAGGGCTTATGAGGTCCACCCCTCCTCAGTTTCCCCAGGCTGGATGGACACTCGCCCTTCCAGTGCCCTTTCTTCTGCAGTTTGCACATTGATTATGTCTCAGTCCCAACAGTGCCACACGTGGCCAACCAAGATCGAGGCCCTCTAGGCCTGCAAGGTTTTTATTGCCTAATATGACCTCGAAATGGTCCCTGTTTTATGGCAGCTAAAATTGGCACCCTTTTTGTACTTTGCTTCCTTCTATGCCCAATCCCAGTTGTTGGACACCTTAAAGACCTCTGGCACCAAGGCATTTTGCAGGGTTGGGGTCTTTGCCCCAACTTTGGGAACTTCTTTTGAATATTAGGCACAGATCGAGTTATGAAATGTATAGCTAGGAGTGTCTGACCCTCAGACTTTGGGCTAATGTTAGTATATTCTCTAAAAGCCTACTTTTAGGTGTTTCTTTCTGTCCTTCCCCTGGGCTGTGGGATTTAGAACAATGTCAGGTTCACAGAGCCCACTGCCCAGCTGTCCTAAGGAGGCCTGCGCTGGGAGACCAGCTGCCCTGTGCTCCCACTGTCAAGAGCATGAGCCATTCTCAGATTTGAGGCCAGGCCAATTTGTGTCCTGTGACATAGTGTGAGCATTCACTCGCATTTCAGAAACTACCGAGGGCCCCTGAGCTGACTGGTTAATCCATGTTCTCCCCATAAACCTGTAAGTAACTGAATTGGTATTGTGATGCTTGATTTATAGCTGAAAAAGAAAATTTTATGAAGTTAAATAACTTCCCCAAGGTCATACAACCAGTAAGTACTGCAGCCAAAATTTAGGGTGAGCTATTTAACTCTGATATCCAAGCATATTTATTATGTTTTTCTTCCTTTTTTGATAAATTTAAAATACAAAGAGAACTATAAATGTAAGAGAATGCCTCTGTTTCCATCACCCTGAATTAACTACTGATATTTTATAGTATTTGTGGCTAGTCTGTTTTTCCCCTTTTCACCTCATTCTTCCTTCATTCTTCCACTGACACCCACATTGCTGAGTGTGGAAAGTATTCCTGCTGTCTCTTTAAAAATAGTTATTGGAACAGAGGATTAAAGAGAGGGTACCAGCAAAGTATCTTTTAAGAGTTTTGTGTTTTACTTCTTTTAGTGACTCCTGAGCTCTTTATCAGGGAAGTAGACCTGTCCTAGAGTAACGTAAGACATCAGCTGACTTGAGAACTTAGACGTATGTTTTAAGTCTTGAATACCAACTATTCACAGTGAAGCCATGACGTCTCTGGATTCTGTGGACTAGCGGTGTTCTTTTTAACTTTTTATTTCAGCTAGTTCAGAAGAGAATGGGGATCCTTTCCCCTGATTGGCCTCTAATCCCCTGACCAATATATAAATGCTGTTAACATTTCTTATATATATTACAGAAATTTCAAGCATTATTTTTGACTGCTACTTTCAATTGGTGAAAACTGAAGGTCTTTCACTCAGAAGAAGTAAATTAAGAAGAAGGTAAGAAATAGAAATATATTTATGGCTTTGAAATCTACTTTTCTTTAGTAAGAGTTTATCAAGATTATTTAGAATAATCCCTTTTGACAACAAAAGTCAGTTGAGAGACACAAACAGGACAGAAAAGATGACAAGAGTAGGACCCAGCTGGTGATGATGGCCTCTCTGCGTTGACTAGCTTATACTGGCCAGGTGCCTTGCACATATTCTGACTACTTTACACTGTGTTAACATCTTCAATGTAGAGATGAGGAATCTGAGGTCCCCAGAGATAAATATATACCCACTCGCCCTGGTTGGTAGAGGAAAGAGCTGGGGTATAGATTCCGGTCCCTTGGCTCTTAGAACCACCATGTTGTGGGTACCGTAAAGTCCGTTCTGGCTAATCCCTGAAAGGCTGTTCCCTCCTTTTGAACTAGAAAGTTCCTCTTCTTTTTGCTGCTGCTTCATTTCCTTCATGGTCCCCCATAAGCAGTAGATGTCATAACCACAGTCACATTTTCACATTTAGAAACTGTGGCTTGAAGAATGCATATAAGATAACTTTTATGATAAGATTTGTTGTTTTGAGTATTCCCATTATTGAAGAGTAACAGGGCCCCCGTTGCCTATATGCAATTATAAATGACTCTCCTTGCTCGGGACACTTTCTTTCCATTTGTCCAGAATTTCTTATAATGTGCTGATTTGTTAGAACGAGTCGTAAAACTGCCATCTGACAACTCTGGTAATCAGTGTACAAGGTGTCCCTGGCTGAGATGTAAACGGAGTCCCCTCGGGTTGTGTAGTGTCTAGTAGCCAGGTGAGGAGATGTACAAAGATGTTAATTACTTCCCTAATTCTCATTCTGGGTCCATCCTGTTTCAGGTTTTCCAGGAACTGGCTACGGAAGGCTAGTAACAGGGTAGGTGGATAGGGTGTGGGATGCATGGACCTAGATTTTATCCTTATACCAATGGAAATACCATATCAGACAAGTCAGTGCTCATTGCACTGCTGCTGTAGGCTGCCCTCTGTCTTGCACTTTGTTGTGAGAAAAATGCTTTTTTGCCAGTGAAGTCACAGAACCTAAGTGGAGAGGCAAGACACATATACATGAAACCAAACTCGAGAAGTTTCCAAGAACATTTCATTGCATTGTATGATTTAAACTACAGAAAGCATTAAAGGTAAGAAAGGTTATTAAGGATAAGAAAGATTATTGTGGCCTGAAATAATGATGGCAGGTAAGATATAGCCAGATGGAGAGGACAAGGAGCCTCAAGACCCTGTCATTCTTATATGTATTAAGAGGCAGAAGTGCTGTGTGTCCGAAGATCTGAGATTGACCCAAGGTAGAACCCTTGGTAGACCAGCCTTCCCATACAATGACATTACTGTGCATCCTCCATAGCAAAATCTCAGTTCCCTTGGCAAAGAGACCTCTTGCAGGTGATCGTGGGCGAACAGGCCCCATCAGGAGCCTCCTCAGCCTGCCCCTTGTGTTGTTGATATGTCCCTTCCTCTGAAGTCCCTTAGCCTTTAATTTAAGCACCTGCTGTTCAAACTGAGCACTGAGTTCAGCCAATGAGGTAAAAACGGGACTGGGGTGATGTTTGGGGCAAGGAAAAGCTATTTCATAGTCCGAGCATTTTAAAATTCCAGATTCATCTATTTGTGTTTAGAGAACTTGCCTTTCACATGAAGAGTCTCTACCTTTATCTCATCTCACACCAGCAAATCACCATGAATTATTATAGCTACCGTTTTTCTTGCTCCAGATTTGCTAGAATTCATATCAGATCACACAGTTGAGAAAGACCCTTGGTTTATTTGGACACGTTGCTGGTAATATCTCCTCGCATTAAATCCTTCACTTCTTTTTCACAGTGGTAAAGAAGAGAAGCAGTCTTTTTGTTGGTTTGTCTTTTTATTGCAAATGTATTTTTTAAACTCCTCCCCATTACTCATCTCTTTCTGTCCCACTGGACATTCCGGACCAAATCGTATTTTAACTGTTATTTATATTAAACAAGAAGTAGTAATTTTCCAAAATAATCAAGGATATGTTTTTAACCTTTATTTTGATGCAAAAAACTAAAATACATTAAATGACGTTAATAAGATTCAGGTCAGGATTTGGGGTTTTGTTTGGAGCTCTGTTCTGCTCTTTCTTAAGTAGATAATCAGATGTCGTTTGAAACGTGATTTAGGTGGTGGATTACTAACCAGGTCTTTGGTAAATCTTCCAGAATCTGAGCCTCACGTGTTTCTGAGCTGCTGTGGATGGCCCTGGCCCTCTTAACCACCATTCCAAGTAGCATGTCACTGAGATCCCTCAAATGGAGCCTCCTGCTGCTGTCCATCCTGAGCTTCCTCGTGATGTGGTACCTCAGCCTGCCCCACTACAATGTGATAGAGCGCGTGAACTGGATGTACTTCTATGAGTACGAGCCAATTTACAGACAAGACTTTCGCTTCACGCTTCGAGAGCATTCAAACTGCTCTCATCAAAAACCATTTCTTGTCATCCTGGTGACCTCACACCCTTCAGATGTGAAAGCCAGACAGGCCATTAGAGTTACTTGGGGTGAAAAAAAGTCTTGGTGGGGCTATGAGGTTCTTACATTTTTCTTATTAGGCCAACAAGCTGAAAAAGAAGACAAAGTGTTAGCATTGTCCTTAGAGGATGAACACCTTCTTTATGGTGACATAATACGACAAGATTTTTTAGACACATATAATAACCTGACCTTGAAAACAATTATGGCATTCAGGTGGGTAAGTGAGTTTTGCCCCAATGCTAAGTACATCATGAAGACAGACACTGATGTTTTCATCAATACTGGCAATTTAGTGAAGTATCTTTTAAATTTAAACCAGTCAGAGAAATTTTTCACAGGTTATCCTCTAATTGATAATTACTCTTATAGAGGATTTTACCAAAAAACCCATATTTCATACCAGGAGTATCCCTTCCGAGTGTTTCCTCCCTACTGCAGTGGGTTGGGTTACATCATGTCCAGAGATTTGGTGCCCAAAATCTATGAAATGATGAGTCATGTAAAACCTATCAAGTTTGAAGATGTCTATGTTGGGATCTGTTTGAATTTATTAAAAGTGGACATTCATATTCCAGAAGACACAAACCTTTTCTTTTTATATAGGATCCATTTGGATGTCTGTCAGCTCAGACGTGTGATTGCAGCCCATGGCTTTTCTTCCAAGGAAATTATTACATTTTGGCAGGTTATGCTCAGGAATACCACATGCCATTATTAATTTGACATTCTACTACAAACCTAGAAAAGAACAGGATACTTTATGGAAAGTATTAGAGTTGGTACTGAAAGTCCTCTAGTGGGAAACTCACAGGAAGGACACTGTGCTGGCGTATACTGAACTGAAACTCATGAAGAACTCGTAGACTAGAGACTGCAGGGTACACTTGTGATATATTTTGACAGAAATCAAATCAGGCCCTTTAAAGGTGATATTCAGAGGAATTAAACGTGAATTTGAAGAGTTTCGTTAATAATAGGACCAAACAATTTGAACATGTCATTTTATAGACTAGAACTTCTTGAAAGAGTTTCATTGAATTATAAGCTCATTAATCTGTAACAACAAAACTACGTGGAGCTCTATTTATTGAACAATCTAGTCAGTTAAGGGTTTTATGTATCTTAACATGGATTACCAATTTTTAAAAATATAGAGTTATGTGTAAAAAAACTTAACGAGTTATACCAAACAAAATTTCATCGGTTTTGGGTCATTCAGAAGGTATTTCAAGATGTTACAGTATTTCACAGTTATCAATTATTATTTAATATTGCTTAGAACTTTCTGGGTGTTTAAATGTTATGGTTGTTTCAATATTGTATAAACAGAATAGCAAAGCACCTTTTACATTTGAACTTGTTTTCAGTTACTTCACTGATAATTATCGATAACATAAAGTCATGGGTCATTATTGTGTATCAGTAATCTCTTTGACTTTGATAAATATTTTACTGTGGTAATATAAAGAAGAATTAAAGGAATAAGATCTGAATTATCGTCTTGTTTTTAAAAATATAACCCCTTTTAGATGTTTTTAGATGTCACTTCTCTGTCTCATTTTTCACCTGAGAATTAGGAGTAATATAGAATGCCAGGCAGAATGTTTTCTTTTGGAAGGGACTCTAAAGACAGAGAAAAGAGAGAACCTGATGGCCAGAATACAATGAAGAGTGTCGTCTTCCAGTACTTGAGTTGGAAAGAGAAGACTAAGGATTCGAGTTACATTATGAACCTGCTCCATGTGTTTTCTCATTAACAATCAGTTTGAGAATAAAGAGAAAAAAAAAAAAACAACCAGTGCTGCTCTGCTGTTATTAGTTTCACATCAAGAGGAAAGCCCTAATGTGTGATATAAAATCACATCTGATTTTCATGTCTTTAGAAGCACATTTATTTCTTCATAGGAGTGGTGATGTATCTTTTCTTGGATCTGCGACTAGTAGGTCAAAGAAGAATATTCTTTGCCCCGTATTCTTGGGATTGTGCAATTTCCTATTATGGATGATATGGAACAGTTCGTTCCTTTTTTTCTAGTAGATGATCAAATCCTCTGGCAGAATGTATAAACTTGAAAGTATGTAGTCAGCTCTTGTAATATGCAAATGTTTATAATTCTCCTATAAGGAAAAATTTAGAACGATTAGAATGTGCGATTCTCTATAAAAGCTATTTCTGTTTCCCTAGTCTCAGGCCTGATTCAATTAAAATAAAATCAAGTAAATGAAATACTCTGTGGAATCAGTTGCCCTTGCTAATCCACATTCGTGTAGGGATCACTCTCTTTAAGACAGATGATTATTTTTGTTAGGTGTGATTAGATTTAATTTCGTAGAAGTTTATATTAATGTTTGAGAAGCTAAGTCAAAGAATTTTTTGAGAGAGAACTTTTAAAATAAATAATTTCACTTCCATGTAAGATAAGACAAAAAATAGAAGTAAAATAATTGCCAAGTGAATAATTGCCAAATTTCAGAAGATTGTTCCTCAATGAGAGATTGGTGCCTAAAAGATCTCTAAAAAGCTAGATGATTATGAAAAACATTAAGAGGTTGGGTCATATTTTTTGTTTTTAACTACATGTTTCTTAATAGTTAAGCTTTCAGATAGTAAATAATAGCTGTGCTATTAAAACTTTGGCCTCTGATGTTTAAACCACATAAACGGCATTTTTTAACTCAAAGTTTAATACTAGAGCCCAACCTTAGGCTAATTCTCTCCCATCTGCCACAGCCCTGCCATCCCCCTGGTTTTACACATTCTTTCTGTCTCACTGCTTTGCTTTGCTTGCACATAAGCACTAAGCTTGTGACCCCCGGCACATTAGCTTTTGCCAGATTACGCTGCAGGAACGACTCCCAAACCTCAGGCTGACAACAAGCAGGTGGTGTTTTCACCCACGTTGCATACCTCTGGTTGCCGTTGCTGGCTGCGACCCCGCTGCATGTACCTTCTCATCTCAGGATACAGGCTGAAGAGCAGCCCCTGTCTCGAACACGCTGTTCTTATAGAGGGGAGGAAAAAATAACTGGTGGAAACACATGGGCGGTACGTCCATTTACCAAAACAAATCTCATGTCAAGATCAATGGTGGTCAGGGGTGGGAGGGAGTGTGTTCTCACAGGAAATAGTGCAAGTCATGCTGTGACAAGCCAGAATGCATTGTTCTATAGGGCTGGGAATGAATAGTTGGGGACAGCAATATAATCCACCATGCTTCGTGTGTGAAAGGGGCTGGCATCTATGCTTCTGAGGCTGTCTTGAGTGGAACAAAGGTTTTCTGTCTCTTGGAGTTGGTGCTTTGGGCCCTCCCCTGAGAGGGCTGCCTTTTCACCCTCGTTAATTTTTTCCCTGGCTCTGCCCTAAATTATCTTGGCATTATCGTGTTACCATCAACTCACCAGATGCGGAGCAGCCAGGGCTAAGCTATTTATAACAACCGTATTTCTGAGCACGAGGTCGGGGATAAAGTCACTTTCTCTTGGGATGTGGTAGGTAGTTATTGCAGTATGGAGGGAGAAAGGAATTGGAAGAGCCAGCTTCGGGGTTGAGGGGACCGTGAATATGAGAACTGTGACAGGCCCAACTACTTTTGGGGGTTCTTTTTAATCCACTGGGAATTAATCTTTAAGCCAACTCCTGGATTTTGTGTGAGCCAGACCCACTCATTGGGATCTCCCCCTCTCACTATCGGCTTCTTGATTATCCCACATGTGGTTAATATGGGACCCAACCTTTAAGGAGTCTATCAAAATAGATGGCATGTGCCATGGGGGGTGTTGGTTGTTAAGACATGGAAGCAAGCATGGTAAACAGGCCCTAAAGGCCAAGGGGCAATTGGAGGGGGCAGGCCCTTGACAGAATTTGTGCCCAAGGGAAAGGCCATCTCATAAGTCTTACAAGGACAAAGGAAAGCACAAGAATGGACACATCACCCAGTATTTAAGGTAAGCAGTAGAGGCACAGAACTTGCACTTGGAGAGTCTTTGAGTCCTGGGCATGGCCAACACAGCCAGAGGTAGCAAAAAACAGATTAGAGCTGAGAGAGCTTAAATCATCTCACCATGGTTTCCGACTTCTCCATGATAGAGAAGGAGTTAATGGAATTTATGTACAATTTTTAATATTCCAAAAGCTGAGAGGAATCCATACATTTACCTAACGTAAGATTGCCCAAGCTAAGGAAAATTCTATTGACTAGTATTTAATCAACTAAGACAACGGCCATGGTCAGCTGATGCTAAACAGCTTTATTGGGTGTTATTTTTGATTAATAAAATGGAGAAAATTATAACTTAGTAAGTACAGAGCCATGGATGAAAGTTTATTGAGGGGGAAAATGGTAGAAAAGATCTTTGCCAAGAAAAGGCTTGAGGACTCACTCCTTTGATATGAAAGCACTGGGTTCAATGGTGTCATGTAACTTCTTCAAGGTCACTGTCAAGCTAGGGCTAGAATGCTCCAGGCCTAGCTCCACTGCTGTTCCCTTGCTGCCCCTGAGTTAGACTGGAGCACCTCAGGAGGAACTCCCCCAAGGGAAGTGCAGCAAGGGAACCTCTGACTCGGGACAGAGGAAATTTGATGTGCCAGTTTGCAGTCTCCAAAGGATGGAAAGGTGTGGCCACTAGACATCTTGGGGAAGTCACTGGGACAGACTGCAGTGGAAGACGCAAGTGGGCAGCAGTAAATTGAGAACGAGCAGTGACTCGTTGTTCCCAGGAGTAGGTTCCCTGTATGACATGTTCCTGTAGCCAGGCCCCAGCAGCAGAACACTGGAGTCTCTGATGATGTCATACAGTTTGCTGCACATGCATTTCAAAATAAAAGTCCGTCCCTAGTACATAACACTAGGATGCTTGCTTATGGAAATGCCTTGGGCTGTGTAGGAGACAGGGACATAAAGTCCCAGGTTCTGGAAGGGGGCAAGGGCCAAGATCAATAAGAGAGCTCCAAATAGGAGCCGGGGGGTCTCTGTGCCACAGGCTTCCATTTGTTTTCTATAATTTCAAAAAAAGGTATCAATTACCCAAGAGAAAAGAACACATTAAAATGACATTATTGCAACCTTTAAGCCACCTGTAATGGGGAATATATTTACTTGCCTTTTCAGATCCCAATGCCAGAAACACTAAAATGGACTTTCTTGTTGTTTAGGAACCCTAAGCAGGCTGTCCGGGATGAACCAAGGCTTCTCTATTACCTCTAGGACCTTGGGCAAGTCACTTTACTTTTTTTGAGCCTTAGTTACTTTACCTACAAAAAAGAGGAAAATAACCTACTTTATAGGGTGGTTGGCACATAGTAAATGCTATATAACAATCAGTGGTTATTTCTTTTATTGGTGCAAAACCACTTCCGTACTTCTAAATATTATTTCAGAATTTAACACTTAGTACCCACGCTTTGTACAAGTCAGTCATTATAAGGCATCTTGCTGCTGCCACTCAGAAGCAAGCTGAGGTTCTTGGGGCTCCACAGCTCTGACTTCCAGCCATCCCGTCTGCAGCCCGGCCCACCCAAGCTTAATGCCAATGCAACTCTCCCAAGGTTCTAGGCTTGATCTCCAGTCCCATTCACATCTCTTCTGCTCCTCTGTCATTTCCTTTACTTCCCTTAATTGCTCTAAGTCTAAACTCAGCATCTGGGGCTGGGAGAATGGAGAGAAGGGAAGAAAGGCAGACAGAACATCTCTGGGTCATCTTCTGCCAGCCAAGAGGTGGAGTAGGGTTCAGGCTGACTGCAGAAGTTTCCTCTCTGGCATCTATGGGTTGATAACTGGCCTGTCCCTTTCCCAGGTAAGGCCACCAGGTCCAACCCATGAGAAGGGCTCCTGAAGTCAAATTAGAAGATGTATCTTTCAGTCTCCAGTCCCAGTGCCCTGGTGACTGCCAGTTCCAGAATGAGGAATCCCTTCTTTCATGACCAAAGAAAGACCACTCCATCCCACTCCATCCCATTCCTTCCCCATGGTGTGGGAAGGCTCCCACTCAGCCAGAAACTGCCCAGGTGAGAAGAGACTCTTGGAGTCCTTGGTGGGTGTCTCTGAGCTTGAGACCCAGTAATAAGGCTTCATGGGAGAGCGAAGTTATCCAGTAAAATGGTGATTCAGATGGTGTGTGCCCTGGGGAAAGACATGGCCCCTGTGGGCATGGCAAAAACAGAACGTGAGGAGAAGAAGGGGACAATAATAGATTTATCACACCAATCTTAAGGTGCAAGAGCATTTCCTACACTGCAAGTGGTGTGTAAATTGTTAGATGTTTCTTTTAGGCAATTTGGCAGTCTGCCTTTCCAGTTTTCATATGCTTTGCCTCAGAAATTCTGCTGGAATCTTTCCTAGGGAATTGATTAGAGATGTTCATTTCTGTGTTATTTATTTTTTAAAAAATTAAAAATATCAGTGTTCAGCATTAAGAAAACATGAATTAAATTTTAGTGTTTTCATAAGTTTAATATACTACGGCCATTGAAATTGATGTTTATAAAAGCTTTTTGTCATAGGTCCAAATTTATTTAAAATAAAGTTTGAGATGCAAGTGTGTGTGTGTGTGTGTGTGTGTGTGTGTGTGTGTGTGTAATGTGTTCTGAACTGTGTGTGCCCAGATCCCTCCAAATTCCCGAGCCTTCTTTTGCCATCAATATCAAAATAGAATACTTTGCAATCCCAAGTAATATACTATAAATCCCCATGAGGATACAAAAAGTCCCCATGTAATATCCTTTAAAAGAAGGCTTGCAGCTTCCATTTTGGTCTTCTGAAATGCATGCATCCATAAGAGGTCCAACTATTTCGAGCTTGATACCCTGGGAGGAAGGCCAAGATAACCATGTGGCGAGGCCAGGTGGAGAGAGAGAGATGCCCAGCCAGCTCTCCATGCTCCTGCCAAGCCAACTGAGGCACCAGGCAAGTGAGTTAAGACCTTATTTTGGAGTTGAGCCTTAAGACAACTCCAGCCCGAATTGCATCAGCTGTCAACTGAGAACCTCTCAAGTGATCCCCATCAACCACAGGACCATGAACAATCCTAAACTTTGCTTTAAGCTACCAAGTTTTGGGGCGGTTTGTTATGCATAGATAATGAAAACATTTCTCTTCAAGGAAATCTCCCATCGATGTGGCCCTCTGTATGGACTGAATGTTTGCGTCCCTCCAAAATTCATATGGTGAAATTTAATGCTCAATGTGATGGTTTTCAGAGGTGGGGCTTTGGGGAGGTAATTAGGTTATGAGGGTAGAGACTCTACGAATGGGATTAGCACCCTTACTAGAAGAGGTCAGAGAGTTTGTCTCTCTTTTTCCGCCATACGAGGATGCAACAAGTCCACAGTCTGC
>NW_011888793.1:5979786-5980967 GCF_000151845.1 Pteropus vampyrus | reverse complement strand
TCTCAAGTGATCCCCATCAACCACAGGACCATGAACAATCCTAAACTTTGCTTTAAGCTACCAAGTTTTGGGGCGGTTTGTTATGCATAGATAATTAAAACATTTCTCTTCAAGGAAATCTCCCATCGATGTGGCCCTCTGTATGGACTGAATGTTTGCATCCCTCCAAAATTCATATGGTGAAATTTAATGCTCAATGTGATGGTTTTCAGAGGTGGGGCTTTGGGGAGGTAATTAGGTTATGAGGGTAGAAACTCTACGAATGGGATTAGCACCCTTACTAGAAGAGGTCAGAGAGTTTGTCTCTCTTTTTCCGCCATACGAGGATGCAACAAGTCCACAGTCTGCAACCTGGAAGAGGGCCCTCACCAGACCCTGGTCTCAAGTGGCAACTGTGGTGCCTATACTGGGACCCTGATCTCAGACTTTCAGCCTCCAGAACTGTAACAAATAAATTTGTGTTGCTTATAAGCTACCCAGACTGTAGTACTTTGTTATAGCAGCCTGAAAGGGCCAAGACACCCTCCATAGGTCCGGGACCCTGGACCAAGACTTCTCCCCTCAAATCTGGATCTTTCTCCATGTTTGCAAGCCCTTCCTCTATTTTAGAATATTAAGGAATAATTTCTAAAATGTCTTTCAATTTAGCTCTCTTTATGTTTGTTTTCAGACCGTGTGGGAGGCAGGGTGCAGGTGAGCACTACTTGCATTTCTCCCTCAAAGAAGCCCATTCGAGACATTTCCCAGATTAAAAAAAAAAATAAACTTACCTAAGATAAATTATGCCATTCTCTTAAAAGTTTGCGGCAGCTACAGTGGTGGGTTTCAATGCCACTCTTCTCCCTTTTCACTACATATGTAGAAACCGTACAGAAACAAGCAGGATTGAAATATACTAAAATGTTAACAAAACTTGCCTCTCAGTTATTTTTTTTTTATGTTTAAAGCACCTTTTCTTACTTCATTCTCAACCATGAGGATAAATTATAACAAGTGTTTTAACAATGTATTAACAAACTCAGGTAAATGTGAAAAGCAGTGTTAGAAATGTCATGGGGAAAGGCTAGGGCAGAGCGAGAGGGTCACACGCTGTGCTGGCTGCTGACCGGCCAGCCCTGCCTGGCTCTGCCCCTGCTCTCTACTGCCAAGGAAGGCTGTCCCCCATCACGAAGGCCATAGCA
>NW_011888793.1:5976284-5978616 GCF_000151845.1 Pteropus vampyrus | reverse complement strand
CATGAGAATAAATTATAACAAGTGTTTTAACAATATATTAACAAACTCAGGTAAATGTGAAAAGCAGTGTTAGAAATGTCATGGGCAAAGGCGAGGGCAGAGCAAGAGGGTCACACGCTGTGCTGGCTGCTGACCGGCCAGCCCTGCCTGGCTCTGCCCCTGCTCTCTACTGCCAAGGAAGGCTGTCCCCCATCACGAAGGCCATAGCATGTGAAGCAGTTGTGGCCAGTGGGATCCCAAGGGATGTTTGCTGGTGGGCTTCTGTGGTGTTCCCCCTTACTAAAAAAAGACAAAGGAGAAAGGCTCTTTTTCTTTGGTCAGATGTTCTGTCTATAATGCCAGAATCCCCAGCCACCACATTGGGGATGGCCTGAGAAACAATGGGCAGAATGGAGAAGGCTGGTGTGCACGGGGTGAAGCGGAGGAAGGGGGCTCTGGATTTCGTTTGCACTTTGGAGTAAAATTTGTACTAAATATATACTGATATACTTCATACTAAGTCTTGAAATCAGGTAATATAAGTCCTCCAACTCTTCTTTCACAATGTTGTTTTGGCTATTACACATCCTTTGAATTTCCACAAAAAGTTTTTAATTAGCTTGTAGGTTTCTATAAAAGAGTCTTCCAGATTTTTGATATGGCTGGCATTAAATCTGAAAACTGAGGGGAAAGGATATTTTAACAATATCGAGTCTTCGGGTTTATGAATGTGGCTTCCCACTCCATTTTTAATATCTTTTTAAAATTTCTATCAGCAATATTCTTAAGTTTTTGATGTAGAAATCTTGCACATCTTTCATTAGGTTTATTCCTAAATATTTTTTATTTTTTGATGCTATTGTTAATGGTGTTTTTTATTGAAGTATAATTAACATACAATAAAATGCACAGAATTTAAATGCTCAGTTCTGTGAGCTTGGGCAGCTTTATAGATCTGTGTAACCATCACTTAAAACAAGATATAGAACATTTCTTTCATCACAGAAAGGTTCCTAATGCCGTTTTCCAGTGGATCCCTAATCCCCCTACCCCATCATCTCACTCCCTACCTCATCACCTAACCCCTTACCCCATCATCTAAATCCCCTACCCCATCACCCAACCCCCCTACCCTATCACCTGACTCCCTAACCCATCACCTGACTCCTTACCCCTGACTACAGAGCAGCCACTTCCTAATCTCTATCACTATATATTTAGTTTTGCCATTTTGAATTTCATGTAAGTGTATTCATGCAGTATGAATCTTGCTTCTTTTACCTAATATAATGCATTTGAGATCAATCCATGTTGTTTTGTTTGTCATAAGTTTATTCTTTTTATTAAGGAGTATTATTCCATTAGATGAGTAAACAACACTTTCTTTATCCATTTGGATTGTTTCCCGTTTGGGGCTATTATGAATAAGATTGGTATGAAGATCCTTGGGCAAGTTCTTTTGTGTATTTATGTTTTCATTTCTCTCGTATAAACACCTAAAAATGCTAGGTGTTAAATTCTATGCTAGGTCATAGAGTAGAAGTGTATTTAACTTTATTACAAAATTCTCAAAAGTATTTGAACCATTTTGCTCTTATATATTTTTTCTTTTATGGTTCATGCTTTGTGTGCCCTGTCCAAGAAATCTTTATCTACACCAAAGTCAGAGAGAGTTTCTCTAATATTTTCTTCTAGAAGCTTTATGGTTTTAGGCTTTACATTTAGGTCTATGATCCATCTCAAATTTAAATTTTTATTCAGAATGAGAAAGTTTGGAATTAATTTTTTTCCACATAAATATTCAGTTCTCAGCACTATTTTAAAAAATTCTTTCTCCATTAGGGAATGTTTAGTCCATTTATAGTTAATGTAATTATTGATATGATTGGGTTTAAATGTACCATTTTGAGTCTTGCTTCTTAAATGTGCCATCCTGTTACTTACTTTCCATTTTGCACTTTTGTGGTGCCATTGTGCCTTCTTTTGAATTAACTGACTAATCATTAGTATTTCATTTCATTTCCTCAGATCACCTTAGCTATACCACTCTCTGTCTTTTAAAATATTTTTTTTAATTGATTGCTTTAGAGCGAAGCTTCTCAACCTTGGCACTATTGACATTTTGGGCCAGATAATTCTTTGTGGAGTGTGCTTTCTTTTTATTCAGCTTCTTTGTGGTTTGCTAATCTTCCTGGTTTTATACGTTGATGTTTTCACAAAATTTGAGAATTTCATGGCCATTACTTCTTCATATATTTTTCTGCTCCATTCTTTCTTGTTTCTTCCTTGTATTTGAATGATGTGTATCTTATACTGTTACATAGTGTCCTACATGTCCCTGAGGCTCCATTAA
>NW_011888793.1:5969796-5975154 GCF_000151845.1 Pteropus vampyrus | reverse complement strand
GGTTTTTAAGTCTTTGGTATGACTTGTTCCCGAGGCCCCATTTAAATACATACAACTCTTGGATCCATGAGGTACCCCTAAAATCCTAATATTAAAGTCTACTTTCTATGAAGCTACCACGATCTGCTGTTGTTACCTCAAAAAACAGGTAGTGTCACTACTATATTTCTAAAATAAAACAGGAAGGGAAGAGAGACAGAATGAGAGAGAGAGAATCTAACCCATCATTAAAAGTGAAAGTGGGGTGTTTGTGGCCTTTGATTACTATTTCTTTGGATCTGTGTCTGGTATTAGAAGTCTATAATTCTTACTCTAATCCAGATAACAAATATCCATCCTAAAATTTCTAATCACATCCTTCATTTCTATGTTAGAAATCTTCTACCCAGTAAAAGGAGTGGAAGACCAGAATTTGTGGGCAGCGTTTTCTAGCCTGGCTGTCAAGTATTATTTTTAGTGAAAAAAAGAAAAAATAATCCAAGGTCACATTTTTAGCTTCGTTACACTCAACTCCAAATTCAGCAATCTAGTGACTTTTATTGTTCTTCTAGGTCCTAGGAGCTGTTCATGTTTGAGCATTTCATCTTTAGAATACCTAATATAAAGTATTACATGTGTGCATGTGCATGTGTGTGTGTTTCAGTCTTCAAATTCCACAGTGTTCCTTTCTGCATCTTGTTAAAATCTTTGCAGATTGATATTCTCTTCTGAACATCTTTCTCAGAGGTGTGTCATGCCATGCTGGAGTTTAAATGTATGTATAGCTAGCTAATCTAACCCTTATCACCCAATGCTGGTTATATGATATAAACTTGGTTAATGAAGTATTAAGATGGATAAAAGTTATGTTATGTTAACAGTAAACAACTTTTGTTGCATAGATTTATATACATTTTTTAAGTTACCTTGTTTTGAACCATTGTCAGGCTTATTCCTGTTCCAAATGAAAGCACCCAAAGTCTCCATATCTCCTATCTCTTGCTTCTGTTATGCTTTGGTCTTATCCTCTGCCCATGAGTTACTCCTTGCTTTCTATGTGTACTCCAAACTCAACAGCTACTCTAACTCAAAACCATTAAGAAATTATAAAAGTTCAGAGCAGACATTAGAATGGAAAATGAATTTAACCATATTAAAAAAAATAGCAGCAGTCCATGCATAAAGTCCAATAACTTTAATGGGTTTATTTTTGCTTTAATTTTCTCATTAAGGGTGAAATTTTAGCTGTTCATTTTGTATACCACAACACAGAATCAGTGATTGCATGAACACCTTAGTCTCTACAAGTCTAAATCTACCCCTAGTACACATCGAAAGGACCTGAATGACACACCATGCATCTCGAGTGACCGTGCACTGTCATATACTCTGAGCTCTACACCAAATCGACATTTTAACTTTGTTTCAAATGTCTCTTAGAGACAAATACAGAATAGTAGGTATAAAAATTTCTGAAGAGTATGAAGAGTAATGAAGTTTTGCCAAGGTTCTGTTGTACTTATCAAGGAAAGTTTTCAGACTAACTTACCAGAAAGCCTGACTGATTTGAGTAGTCATTTTGACCTGTGATTTAACTATTAAATACAATTTGAACAATCCTAAAAGAAAGCATTGTCTAATAAGATATGGATCCTGGTATCTTTTTATAAACAACCTCTAATGATTTTTGAAATAGCAAGAAAATGCTGATGGAATAACTTCCATGATATTGAAATAGATCTAGTGTAAGCTTATACAAAGTTATTTTTTCAAAATTCAGCAGGGAAAGAGATCAGAACTTTTGAGATATACCTTTCGTGAAAAACATTACTCAGTTATGTGGGGTTTTTTTTTCCTTCTCTTACTCTCTCCAACCCTTCTTTTTCTCCTTTCCTTCCTTAATAATTGGGCTCCACCTATGGTTTTAATCTTGTCGAGTCAGAAATTGTCTTGACTTAATTTGGATTTCCTTATATGTTTTCATGCTTAAAAACAAAACAACAATAAAAAATTCTATTTCTGATCACAACGAGATATTCCCAATCTCTTTTCATTCATTATTATTTTAATTCATAGAGATCTAATGTAATTTGGTAAAAACAAATATTACTGGATAAAGAATCAATTGGCATAAAAAGAAAGATGTTTAGGGGAAAATGACTAGGCAAAGAATTTAGAAAGAAGTGATGACTTTTGTGTTAAAAATCCGGAATTTAGTTTTGCTTTGCCATGCAGAAGATAGATGTTGCTATTCTTTTTCAAAATATAAAACTTAAATCTCATGCCTAGGTTCTGGAATGTCTAAAGTAACTATGGGTACCAAATTTATGATTTACAACAAAATTTGGCATTTAATCTTCTGATCATATTTAAAATCAAGAAATAATTGTATTCTCGAAATGTTACTTTTTCTATATAACAAATTCACTAATTTATATACTCAGGAACACTGATAATAAACAGTCTCTTGGGGACAAAAATAAAAATAGGCCATGGAGAGATGTTCTTGTTGTTCTCTTTTCTTTTCTGTAACTCTGTTATTCCTCCAGAAGGATCCTGGAGGGAGAGACACCCCGGTTTTGACCATGTACTACTGAACCTTTGCATAGCTGCTGTCCACCTTGGGCAGAGGCTTCCAGGGGTGGCCTTCCACTGGGACAGCCATATCCCTGTCTTGGTCCCCACGGCTTCCTGTTTCACCTCCTGACTCCCTTCTTGAGGAACTTAGGTGACCTAACACAGAGTAATTATTTGATGCAATTTGCTTGAATGTAGGCAAGATATTCCTAATCTATTACCATTTACTTCTTATGATGTGTAGGAAAGAATTACTCCAATTCTGCCTGTCCTCACAAATCTAAACCTGTAGGAGAAAATCATGAAAGATGCTAATTTCCCCCCATTCAGCCAATACCGAGAGTTATAATATCTGTGACCTAAGTGCCAAGAAGGCAGGGATGGTGCCTGAGTGCTCACTACTAGGTACACTCAATTAGACTATCTCTTCTTGGCACATGGTAGGTGCTCAGAAAAAAAAAAATTAATAAAGGAAAGAATAAAATATATAAGCAGATTTACTTATAGCAAAAATACTGACTTTCCCAATTCAATCTGTTCACAAGGTAGATCAATCTGTGATAAACGCAATGATGTTATATTAAAAGGAAACACACCTTGTTCATTTGACATATAAGAATTATGTGTATGAACACAGTTCACACCGTGGCATTTTGGAATTAATGGTTTCATTACTATTTTCCAGGCTTGTCAGAATAACCGTTCCTCTGCACTCACTAGAATTTCTTCCTCTGTTTTCGTTTTCTTTTTTTCTGGCTGATCACAGGAATGTTGAGGCATTGCAAAATAAATTTCAACTCTATAATCTGAACTGAAGTTATGTAAGTGCTGTAAATCAAAACCATTTGCTTTAGTAATCGAAGAGTAAACTGAAGACTATGCTGTAGATGTTAATGTTTCAAGGTCAACATGTATTTCAGATAAATTAAAAAGAGCAAACACTGCTTTCTAAAATAGAAACAAAAGTTATTGGGTTTTCTCCATTTTTGTATTTATTATTCCATTGCCTGAATGTATGCTTGAGGTAAAAGGGCAATCAAGATGAAACTTATAAAGACTAGTTGTGGTCTTGGAGCCTAAACAGAGGAATATTCTTGCATAAGTTTCAATGGTTCTAGTTTTTTCCCCCATAGCTGGATTTATACCTAAGCGGAATTTCATTATTAAATTAAGCAGTCAGTGTCCTTACACATACTAAGACAGATGGGAATTTAAATTTTGCACAACAGACGTCATTGTCTTAGGTTAGAGATGTATAATACATCATATTGCAGGATTTTTTAATATGAGCAAACATTACCTTTTGCATTATATGGATTAGAAAACTCTCTAAGAAGCAAGAATGTTAAATTATCTTGTAGTTTTTGTTCGTTTGTTTGTTTTTGAAATTGTCTGTTTAAATTGAATACTCACTGGTACTCATGTTGCCACATGGAACATGACCAGTGTGTTAAACTCACTCTCAGTTGTAACTGACTATGTTTATCTGACTTTAGTTTTATCTAGGCATTCTAAAATGGAAGGTCTATCATATTATTTTTAAAATTCTATAAAGGGATATTTCCTCCTTGAAAATGCATAAATTCTTAAGATTCATGGTAAAGCCATGGCTAGGATTTGAAAATGCACAGAACATAGGACAGTAAAAGGTAGTTCAGTACAGCAATAAATAATACCATATCTATTCATTTTCATTGGGAATGCATGAAATAGACTGTAACTTTACAAATAACTTTACAAAATATTTCAGTGTTATCTCCTCATTTTTAGAAAGAGCACAAATATCAGAAAGCATGATTCATGATGTAATAAAATATCTCCTTTTCTTAATTTAAAATATTTCTTTTTTATATTCTCCTTTGATTTTCTTCTATATTTTCTTAAAAATATTTTCTTTATATTCTGACTTTGACCACATTGAAAATTAATTTTGCATTTTTTGATTAAAAGTGTTCCTGACTATTTTTCTTAAATGTGAATCTATCTGTGCCATCAGTCCTATGAAAAGGAGCTTTAGAATTCTGTCTTAACTTGTAAGCAAAGCATTAGCCAATATTCCAAATGGGAAGCCTTGCATTTGAATAGGTTAAAAGTGGGAACTGCCTTCTATTGATCGATGTACTATGTCAAAAATCACTATTAAATACAACCTATGCATGGTAAAAGTCTGATCATCCAAATTTTAGATAACCTACCTTTTACATCTTTAATGTCTGAGTATGTTAAAGGTTTTTCCCCTAACTCCTTGACTATTACCTCTACCTTTGCTTCTACACGAGCACATTTTAAATCATGTATTGTCTAATTAATTTAGACATATGTTGAGATAATGCATGATATCACATTTAACCTCTGAATATCCTCATGACAAAAAGTGAGGAGTGTGGCTGACACGAGGTCTGTCTCCTACAGAGGCAGTCAGTGACCCAGGCAGCTTGTCCTACCCCCTACTTGCCCCCACCACAATCCACCGCCAGAGCCTTCATAGTAAGCTGCTTTTCTCAGAGCTCTGGACTCTAGTCCCTGGAGGTTTTTGAGATTAAATTTGAATTTGGCAAATGTCGGAGGGGATTTTGTGGTTAAATAATGCCAGATTATAGGTCTTCCTGAACAAGCGGCATTATATCTCTAAATATAATCCACATCTTTGCTGCTTGCTTGCTTTTTGGTGGAGTTTTGCTTGCTTTTTTTGGTGGAATTGTGAAATTCCTTATGATGATTTGTCAAAATGACCAGTTACTAAGTGCTCTCTTCAAAGTCCTTAACTTGGATTTATTAAAGTGATTGTATAAATGATGGTGT
>NW_011888793.1:5967118-5969746 GCF_000151845.1 Pteropus vampyrus | reverse complement strand
TCTTTGGAACCTGTGTTCTGTGAAACACGCTTTGGGGAACACTGTGACTCTATTACTCCTGTAGTGTGCAGCTAACTAGCTCAAAAGTTTCGATATCGACGATTTCACCTAGAGGCAGTTAAATAGGCGTCAGCGTGGTATCTAACAGTCATGTCATTTCTGGGTCAGGAATGCTGGTGTGATGAGTTAAGGCAATTTGGGGGGGGAATAGTAAGGGAATAGTAAGGGGGAATAGTAAGGGAATATCGGTCTAATGATGGTCAAAAGGAGGAAATATTTTTCTGCAATTGGGAAAATAGTGCTTTATCCGGAGTATATACTCCTATACTTTCAAATGTACAGTGACATGTTGCCCTTTCTAAATCTTCTTCATTGACACAGTTGCAAGAGAGTTTGATCAGGCAACAACTCGGGGGAAAAAATCAGGAAGTCAAGGTATACCTGTCAAAGAAAGGCGTGATCACTGCCATTGTGAATCCCTCATGAATTGCCAGATATCCCAGTGATCCAATTCAACGGTGTAACCAATTTCCTAGAATTACTTCAGATAGGATTGAAACGATGATGTCATCACTCTCATGCAATCCTGTTTGCACAAAATGTATGAGTGCTGAAATCATTAAAGGTTTATGAAATAAGGTCTGTTTTAAATTATCCGGATTGCACATGCTCCTTCACTCTGTAAAACATTCTCTGTAATACTCTTATTAGACAAGATTCAAGAGGCCAATACCTTCTCTCAAAGGCAGGAATAGAATGTAGCCACTGGTTACCAGTAATGTGTACATATGTGTATTAGAACAGCAACTTCAGAATTAAGTGCCTCGGGCTAACCGGTCACATAAAATAAATGCAGGTCTTGGGAACTAGCTTTAGAATTTTCTATGTAAGTATTGTTTATTCCTTTGACTTGAGAACTGCAAATACAATGAATTAAAAAATAATTCCTGGCCTTCTACCCCCAACCCAAATCTCCACCCATTTTAAGGGTACAGATTGCCAGTGGACTAGCAGAGCCACACATTAACGAGGCCCTGGGCTTGGCATCTTGCAAGGGGCTCGTAAGTACAGGATCATTCGTTCCCAGATTTATTTCTAATAGACTGTAAAACCATTCCAAATTTGGCACCATGGGGGCTATTGGCAATGAGAACTCAGGCTAGGGAGTCTGGGCAGCCTCGGGTGACAATTTCAAAGCTTTGGCAGTGCCGTTTAGGGAAGCTTCACATGCAAACTTCTCAAATCAATTTCCCTAATGGCTAGATTCAACCTTCCTTGTCCCTGGAAAATGAGAGCAGCCATGAGCTACAGGGCACCTAAAGGGGTGATGTCTGGAGACCCCCGACAGCTGGGGGAGGGTTGGTCTGGAGAGAAACTCCAGGACAGTGGGACAGAGCAAAGTACTCTGATTTTAGGCACAAGTATTACTCAAGCTTCTACTATTTTGCCTAGAAAGTCTATCTTTTTAAAAATCTACAAGCCAAAGTGGGAGGAAAAGAGGCAGAAGGGAATAGGAAATACACAAATTACTTGGTTAAAGAAATTCAGAAATGAATTAATTAATTCAGAAATGAATTAATTCTACAAAGCAAAACTCAGAAGATGCCTTGTGAACCTCAGTAGAGAGGAAGTCATGAACTGCAGCACCCAGCGCCATCTACTCTTTTGCAGGGCAAATAAACACTCATTGACTAATTTAATAGCTGTTCTTTTTCATCTTCAGCAAAACATTACCTATTTTCATTTTAGACAAAAACAATGATCATGGAATTTTAAAATGTCTTTTCCTTATTATTATGAATTTGGGGGTTAAGTTAAAAAGAAAAAAAGAAAAATTGACCGTGTACCATAAAATGCTGAAATTGCTTATTCCTTAACTTCGGTTAGATTGTGGGCTTTGGTAACTGTCAAGAATTAGAATATCCTAAATCTCCAGGCAAACTCAAGTCACCTGGCCTGAGCATTCCATCACTGACCACAAACAGCACGTTTCCCACATCCCCCTCCCGACTCCCACCCCTAATACTCACATCCGAATGTTCGGTGTCTCTCAACAGGTAAATACCTCAATCTAAAATGGTGCTAGATATTTTGTACTACAACATTCTACGGCTAAAAATAAATAAGTAACCAAGATTCTAATTCTAATGTTAGAAATTCTATGGTACAGTTTACCAAAGTAAGCAAATCCTCGGGACACCATTATTAATTCTCATTGCAGTCACAGAAAGGTAAGTGCTTGGAGAAGTGGGAGCAGGCTGCAGTCCTCGGTAGCCACAGGGGAATCTTTTTATCTTCCCCAGTTCTCTCCTGGAGCTGCTTCTGGAAAGCTCCGCAGCTGAAGAAAGGCAGTGGAGGAGGTGGCTAGTGACTGGGGCTTTCGAGAAGCTGTAACTACAAGCGCCCACTCGGAAAGAACATAACCTGGTGGATGCCCTGGCATTTCAGCCACAGAGGGGTGAGAACACAACGAAAATTCTTGTTTGGCTGTTTGAGCCACCTCAATCAGGCAAACAGGATGACCTGGCACTTTCTGTCAATGAACTTACAAAATACTGAGATTGGAAGTGTGACTCTGGTGATAGGAAACGGAGAGCAGCAAGCTTGGCTCCCAAATAACTCTGGCCG
>NW_011888793.1:5955698-5967068 GCF_000151845.1 Pteropus vampyrus | reverse complement strand
GTTATTTTGGGATTATCTCTCAGAGTCTCCCAAACTCATTGACCAGGTTGAGATTGACAATTATGGATCTATAATCAAGTCTGACATTTTAGGCAAGAGATAACTTGCCATACTTAATTCTGTATATAAAATGTGAAAAGCGGGACAACATGGGACAAATATTTTAGAACCAATAATTTGAAATGATTGATTTCAAATTATTTCATTGAATGCGTTAATAGTTTACATTTGCATTATTATACAATGGATACATAATTTAAAAAATCTAGTTAAAAAATTTTAAATGAATTAAAATCAAATATAACTTTTCCCCCATTTTTGATTATTTTTGATATATTTTGTTTTTGCTCTGACAGTGATGAAAAATAAAAATATTTTGATTTAATCCTGAAGGCAAAGATAAATTCAAAAAAGCAACTGAAAGTTCTTGGAATGAACTTGAGAAATCTCTAGGTATGGCATAGCTCATACTTATTATTCACATAAAAGAAGGGAGGGGCAATGGTTAGAGCTTCAAACAGGATTGTTAGGCTTCTGCTATTGTTAGGCTTCTGGGGTTGCTGATGATCAGATTAAATGATACTACTTAACACTGTTCTTATTAATGGATCAGCCTCTTACTCGAATGGATTAGTGCTTCTAAATTGCAAATTGTACTGCTACTACAGAGTTATAATGAATGAGAAGACAGTAATATTTCTTTTTACCAGAATTTTCCAGTGGGTCCTGTGGAACATGTGCTCCTTAGAATGTTACTAGCTGTTATTCAAAAAAGTTTCTGTAATCAAATTAACCTGGAAAACACTGAGCTAACTGAAATTACATCTGTAGTATGTTTCTTCTCCCCTACAAAGCATTTAAATTAGAAACTTTGCCGTTTGACCCTACAACACTGTATTTGGAGAGTATCTTTGGAACCTGTGTTCTGTGAAACACGCTTTGGGGAACACTGTGACTCTATTACTCCTGTAGTGTGCAGCTAACTAGCTCAAAAGTTTCGATATCGACGATTTCACCTAGAGGCAGTTAAATAGGCGTCAGCGTGGTATCTAACAGTCATGTCATTTCTGGGTCAGGAATGCTGGTGTGATGAGTTAAGGCAATTTGGGGGGGGAATAGTAAGGGAATAGTAAGGGGGAATAGTAAGGGAATATCGGTCTAATGATGGTCAAAAGGAGGAAATATTTTTCTGCAATTGGGAAAATAGTGCTTTATCCGGAGTATATACTCCTATACTTTCAAAGGTACAGTGACATGTTGCCCTTTCTAAATCTTCTTCATTGACACAGCTGCAAGAGAGTTTGATCAGGCAACAACTCGGGGGAAAAAATCAGGAAGTCAAGGTATACCTGTCAAAGAAAGGCGTGATCACTGCCATTGTGAATCCCTCATGAATTGCCAGATATCCCAGTGATCCAATTCAACGGTGTAACCAATTTCCTAGAATTACTTCAGATAGGATTGAAACGATGATGTCATCACTCTCATGCAATCCTGTTTGCACAAAATGTATGAGTGCTGAAATCATTAAAGGTTTATGAAATAAGGTCTGTTTTAAATTATCCGGATTGCACATGCTCCTTCACTCTGTAAAACATTCTCTGTAATACTCTTATTAGACAAGATTCAAGAGGCCAATACCTTCTCTCAAAGGCAGGAATAGAATGTAGCCACTGGTTACCAGTAATGTGTACATATGTGTATTAGAACAGCAACTTCAGAATTAAGTGCCTCGGGCTAACCGGTCACATAAAATAAATGCAGGTCTTGGGAACTAGCTTTAGAATTTTCTATGTAAGTATTGTTTATTCCTTTGACTTGAGAACTGCAAATACAATGAATTAAAAAATAATTCCTGGCCTTCTACCCCCAACCCAAATCTCCACCCATTTTAAGGGTACAGATTGCCAGTGGACTAGCAGAGCCACACATTAACGAGGCCCTGGGCTTGGCATCTTGCAAGGGGCTCGTAAGTACAGGATCATTCGTTCCCAGATTTATTTCTAATAGACTGTAAAACCATTCCAAATTTGGCACCATGGGGGCTATTGGCAATGAGAACTCAGGCTAGGGAGTCTGGGCAGCCTCGGGTGACAATTTCAAAGCTTTGGCAGTGCCGTTTAGGGAAGCTTCACATGCAAACTTCTCAAATCAATTTCCCTAATGGCTAGATTCAACCTTCCTTGTCCCTGGAAAATGAGAGCAGCCATGAGCTACAGGGCACCTAAAGGGGTGATGTCTGGAGACCCCCGACAGCTGGGGGAGGGTTGGTCTGGAGAGAAACTCCAGGACAGTGGGGCAGAGCAAAGTACTCTGATTTTAGGCACAAGTATTACTCAAGCTGCTACTATTTTGCCTAGAACGTCTATCTTTTTAAAAATCTACAAGCCAAAGTGGGAGGAAAAGAGGCAGAAGGGAATAGGAAATACACAAATTACTTGGTTAAAGAAATTCAGAAATGAATTAATTAATTCAGAAATGAATTAATTCTACAAAGCAAAACTCAGAAGATGCCTTGTGAACCTCAGTAGAGAGGAAGTCATGAACTGCAGCACCCAGCGCCATCTACTCTTTTGCAGGGCAAATAAACACTCATTGACTAATTTAATAGCTGTTCTTTTTCATCTTCAGCAAAACATTACCTATTTTCATTTTAGACAAAAACAATGATCATGGAATTTTAAAATGTCTTTTCCTTATTATTATGAATTTGGGGGTTAAGTTAAAAAGAAAAAAAGAAAAATTGACCGTGTACCATAAAATGCTGAAATTGCTTATTCCTTAACTTCGGTTAGATTGTGGGCTTTGGTAACTGTCAAGAATTAGAATATCCTAAATCTCCAGGCAAACTCAAGTCACCTGGCCTGAGCATTCCATCACTGACCACAAACAGCACGTTTCCCACATCCCCCTCCCGACTCCCACCCCTAATACTCTCATCCGAATGTTCGGTGTCTCTCAACAGGTAAATACCTCAATCTAAAATGGTGCTAGATATTTTGTACTACAACATTCTACGGCTAAAAATAAATAAGTAACCAAGATTCTAATTCTAATGTTAGAAATTCTATGGTACAGTTTACCAAAGTAAGCAAATCCTCGGGACACCATTATTAATTCTCATTGCAGTCACAGAAAGGTAAGTGCTTGGAGAAGTGGGAGCAGACTGCAGTCCTCGGTAGCCACAGGGGAATCTTTTTATCTTCCCCAGTTCTCTCCTGGAGCTGCTTCTGGAAAGCTCCGCAGCTGAAGAAAGGCAGTGGAGGAGGTGGCTAGTGACTGGGGCTTTCGAGAAGCTGTAACTACAAGCGCCCACTCGGAAAGAACATAACCTGGTGGATGCCCTGGCATTTCAGCCACAGAGGGGTGAGAACACAACGAAAATTCTTGTTTGGCTGTTTGAGCCACCTCAATCAGGCAAACAGGATGACCTGGCACTTTCTGTCAATGAACTTACAAAATACTGAGATTGGAAGTGTGACTCTGGTGATAGGAAACGGAGAGCAGCAAGCTTGGCTCCCAAATAACTCTGGCCGTTTAACAATGCAGGTTTGAACTTGAATTCCCAACTAGCTTTGTTGCCATTGCATGGTTCGCCTGGGGAAAGCTACCCGCTGTGGATGGGGATCTGCAACCAAATGTTAAAGGCCGCAGCTTTCCCACTGTCATGGGAAGCACATCCCGGTAGTTCACCACCAAATTCCAAAATGCGGCTGGGAACTCCGTACTGGGTTTCAAGAAACACACACGCAGTTCTAGGCTGCTGCCTCTCAGAACACTTCTTGAAAGACACTTGAAAGTCATGAGGATAGGAGAAAAAAACTCACAAAAACTGGCAGCTGGAGCTCAATTCAGGGTCGTAAGCTGGTGAGCTTTCTTTCCCAATGCAAACAACAGACTTCCCAAAGGGCACTGTGACTTACTCAGCCATTATTTTCCTCTACCTACCCTTAAAGATGAAAAGGATTATGGCATTGTGATTTGCCTTTTTCACTTCCCTTAATAGGTTTTTTGGTAACATAAGACAAAAAATCGTGGTGTCTGGTAGTGAACTTTAACAGCTGCCTATTACATAAGGTAAGGTGGAAGCAAAAGGTTAAGGTCATGCACAATTAGGATTAACGCACGAAGACTGGTCAGGTGGTACACAAAGTCTATTTAACTCATGAAGGCAGCGAGGAATAAAGGGTATTTCTGCTGCGCAGGCGGCTCTCATCGTCCTCACTTCCCTCAGTCTCCGAGAGCAGCCATGGAATAATAAACCATTCCAAATCTGTTTCTGGGCTGCTGCTGAGTAGAAAACCTGGGCTCAGAAGGACAAAGCATTCTCAGGACACCTCTGTCCTCAGCAAAGGCCACCGCCGCATGAGCCCTGACTCACAGGCGACGACGCTGTGGCCCGTCTCTTGCAGCTCTGGGAGGCCTGTCCTGCTCACTGCTCCAAAGAGAGGACACCAAGTCTTATACCTGAAGGGCCCTGTAAGTGATCTTGAAAAGAATCTTAAAAGGGAGAATATATGGCACGTATGCCATTCACTTCATACATGTGAATCTACAACTATATATTTATATATTTTTGAACGTCGGATGAAAGAGTTGGGAAACACGAAGAAACCATATTCCAGTCTCTCACTTCATCGGCCAAGAGCACCCTCTGTTCATCATCACTGAATACAGACCTAAGACTGCCAGGGAGGGGGAATCCCATGTCTGGGATGGATGATCCTAACTGTAACTTCCGTACTTTTCACTACATTAAAAGAGACCAGTGGGTAGAAAGTTCTTTAGTCTAAGGCAGCTGACACCCCGAAGGGTTCACTGCTCTTCTGTTTTGCTGCTATTCCTGAACTTCACCACCATGACTGTTATATTGTCAGGGCAGCCTCTGTAAAATGACTGTAAAACTATGCTCTTGGCTCCAAAGTGAGGTTCATCCAAGCGCTCCTTGATGAATCGAACAGCCTCTTCATTGCTGAAAGCATCCCAGAGGCCATCTGATGCCAAGATCATGAACTCGGGCTGGAGCTTGTCCAGGTCAAAGGTCAGGATATCTGGATCTGGGATGACAACGTTGAGATTTTTCAGTGGATAATCCCCCAGGGATCGAGACATGGCCAGGATTCCCTGGACCCTCCAGGAACCGTTGAAACTGATGAAACCACCTGGAAAAAGAATGAGCCCATTAGCCCGACCAGCTGATATCTCACACACCTGGTACAGTCGGGCATGTGTACGAAAGGCTGACCTATTGCATGTGACATATTGCATGTGTTCCCCTCGCCCTACCCTGGCTCTGCCAGGAAGGAATGGCTCTCCTGGTCCACGGCTTGGGGTTTGACACTCTATCAGTAGATGCTCTTGCCCTCATGCTTGGTATCTTAAAGCAATTCAAGAAAATATCAATAAGAATATTGAGGGTAAGAGACACGTATGGGTGAGGGCATCAGTTTTAACTTAACGACCACCTGACAAGCTCAGTGATTGACAGACAGTAGGGAGTCCTAGGGGATTCAACGAGAGTGGAAAAAGAGTCCTGAAAGGCAGGTGAACGGCTACCAGAAACAACCCCTGGGATCCATCATTTAACTTGAGGCCGCTTTTGACTGTGCCTATGTAGAGCTCAAAACAACACCCCAAGCAGGATCGGTATTAAAGAACTTTGTATTTTAGCATGGTGTTTCAAGGCCTGGGATCTCGGGTCAGACTGCTTGGATTTGATGTCTGGCTCTATTGCTTCTAGCTAAGTGTAGCTTTGGATGAGAAACTCTCATCCAAAAAGTTTCCTCAGTTTCTTTGGCTGCAAAATGGAGACATTAAGAGTACCTATTCCATTGAATTGTGAGAAATAAAGGAGTTATTCCATATAAACCACTTAGCACAGTACCTGAATATAACATGCACTCGGTATTATCTATTATTATTTTTCTTTAAGGTAGTTAGGACTTTGTTCTTTCACATATTGTTTGTCAGATAGTTATTAAATAGATTCTTTATGCAAAGTGATTTGCAGGCTATAAAGTTATACAAGATCCAGACTTTTCTCTAAAGAAGTAGACGAGCTGGCAGGAAGGAAAAGCCATGTATATTAACAGCTACAAACACAAAGCAGTATTCTTTCAGGGAGAGACTAGTCCCTGCTAAGTGCTGTAGGCAGATAGAGGTTGTGATGATCAGGGAGGAGTGAGCATTAAAGCTGGGCTGTGAATGATGGGTAAGACTTCTACAGACAGGGATGTATGAAAACATTCCAGGACGTGTCGTCTCATGGAAAAGAGCATGGCCTCTGGAGTCAGACAATCCTGGGTCTCAATTCAAGTCTCACCATTTGCTAACTATGTGTCCTTGGGCACACAAGCCTCTTGGAGGCTCCACTTTCTTGGTTGTAAAATGAAGATAACGTTATAAATTGGTCTCATAAGTCAAGGAAAGAGAAAGTGTGTGTAAATCACTAGGCCTGACTCCCAGCACAGAGTGAGCACATGATAGATGGCAGCTGATATTACTGTTGTTGTTGGAAACAGCACCAGGAATGGCTATAGAAAGCCCAACATGTATTTGGCCCAGACTGGTTGCAGTGAATTGCCATGCAAAGCAGGAGTGGGGATAGATGTCCTGAAAGAAAGCCTAAGGTGAGAGAAAACACACATCAAGATAATAAAACCAATCATCTTTCCTTAAGCCTTGCTATAGAATACCTCCTGGACATAGCAGGTTAGATTAAGCTCCTCTGATACAGTGTCCAAATTTGCTGCTATAAAAAAAATCACTGCAGGGTGCAGGTGGTGGGTATGGCATGAAAGAAGAGGGAAGATAAAATGCGAGTGACATTTCAGAACAGAGCACTGGATGCTAGGATGACATTTCCAGGTGTATTGTAAACACATCCTTGCCTGCTTACAGAAGAGCAGGCTAACTGTATCTTAAGTTCAGGTTCACAGCGGACTCCTGGGGAGATGGTGTCTTTGTAAACAAGGAAGCCAGAATATTTCACTCATACGGCCTGCAGTTCATTAAAGCTTGATAGATGTTCCTGTAAAATTGTTCCATCTCATTAACAGAAAACCTGACCAAAGCTTTCATTAAAAATTATTCTGTCTCTCAATCAGTTACTGAAGCAGGATGGTGTAATAAAATTCAACATTTTTTGACTCAACAGTACAGCTTCCTACTGAGAAAACTCAAATGTTGATTAGGTTCCGGGCAGAGCTGACCTGTAGAGATTGAGAGTCAATCTGCAGACTACTCCTAGGCAGCAGGGGCCTATCCTGGTCAGAGGCCCGGGGTACATGAGTGCCCTCCTGGCAGCTGGGCCAGCCACCTGGCATATTATGCAGAGCCTACACATTGTCAGAGGGGAAGGAAGGATTCCCCCTTTCTGCAGGTAGAAAAGAATCCTCCCAAATCAAATTATAAAAATATAACCACCGATTAATAATATTCCTTCGAGGCTTTGTCCTAGTGGCACCTTCGTGAGGCCTACAATGACCACCCCTGACACTCCCCATTTCCCTTACCTGCTTTATGTCTTTCCATAGCAGTTATCATCTTATAATAGACTACATTTTTACTTATTTATTTTATTTCTTAATGTCTGTCTACTACATTCTCTACCTCTATCCCAATTCCAGAATGTAAGTATATATTCCCAGCCCCTAGTTGTTGAAAAATGAAAAAAAGAAAAAAAGGACCACCCCCCCTCCTCCAAATTATTCACTTATATCAGGCACTGCACTAGGTGCTGGGAGGATAGAAATGAACAGACTAAGTTTCTGCCTCAAAGAGTTCAGTTGAGAAGGCAAAACAGATAAGAGAACTTGGTATGAGCATACATTATGAAAGGTGATCCAAGAGGTCCACACAAAATATTGGGAAAAGACTGAAGGGGTACCTAACCCAGACTAGGGGAGCCTATGGCACAGTGTGACAGGGAAGGCTTCCAAAAGGACACTCTTAAATTAAGTCTTATAGGACAAGTAATTGTCACCCACTCGACAGTGCGGATGGCACTTCCGAAGGCACAGAGGTATCAGAAACATGGTTCATTTGGGAAATGGCTAGCAGTTTGGCTGGAGGAATGTGGGTTATGGCAGGCAGGGGACCAAAGATCTCATTAGCTTTTAAACTAGTAAAGGGCTTTTTTGGCCCTTTTGGAATCTTTGACCACGAAGAAGGGCAAATTTGTAGCCATTTATTTGTTAGGAGATGCACAAAGCCCCGTCTCAGCTACCTCAGCCTCTATGCTAATTTACTAATCGCTGGTAACGGAGCATCTTATGTGCCAGGATAGCCCCCTCACCCATGTTCGGAGGCGTTCACAAGCTCACCAGCTCTCTTTATCCTCTTTCTCTCCTTCAGTTGGTAAGGCTTGTGATCATGAGACAAAGGAATGGCGTTCCCGTCCTTGTCACATAGAACCCCACGCGAGTCACCCACATTGGCCACAGTGAGGTCTTTATCTGATAGTAGAGCAATCAAACACGTGGTACCTGAAAAACAGAAGGGAGAGAGGCAGTGTAGGAGGTCAGCAATGCTTGGAGGTCAGGCTGCTTCCTGTGGTTACTGGATTCGTCAGTCATTAAAACTGCTCCTGCTGGGTGAGAATCTGACTCCAGCCACTCTGGGAAGGGCTATTCATTTCAACAACACACGAAATCTGACACTCAATTTTCTTAACCATGTTAGAGTGTCACTGAAATAGGCTAGGATAACATTATCATTTTTCGTCTATGTTACACTTAATTTAAACACATATTACACTTAAAAGGATTAGAAGAGAATCAAAATCAGTTTGAAGCTTCAGACAATTGATACATATTTTCTGCTTTTCATTGGCGTCAGTTTCTGTGAAGTCCCAGTTGAAAGTGCGGAGGATGGGGATAGAGAGGGCTCCTCAGCTGGAAGGCCTGGAACAGCCAGTAAATGACAGATGCCAGCAGCCAGATCCCACGGAGCATCTAGGATCCATCTGGAGCCTTGAGGGAGCCACTTATACAGTCTGACAGCAAAGACTGGTGGTCAGAAACAAGTCAGCTCCAGGGTGTGATGGGGGAAGGCTATAAGGGTGGAAGCAGAAACACCTACTGTAATGACAGAAACGAGGCCTCAGTAGATAGGAGGTAGGGGTGGGGGTGGTTAGAGTCAAAGGGAAGCAACACTGAAGACCTGCTTGCTGAAGCCCACACGAGACACAAAAGGACAAGTTTTACTCAAACTGGTCTTGGAATGAGGATGGATAAAAGCGAATAGAGTTGGACAGTCTGGTCTAGTTGGAGGCTGCCCTCCTTACCTGCCTGGTGCCCTCTGTCCAGCTCTTACCTTTTCTCCTCCCTCCCTCCTGACAGTGTATGTAAAGCCTGCTGAAATGCACGACCCTTAGGTCATGTTCCATAGCAGAATACAAACTGCATCTAAACAGCTCTTTAGTCTTCACAGAACACCAAAAAAGGCTGAATTCTTAAATAGACATACAGAATAAATACAGGTTGATATCAAGAGCAGGAGGATAATTAGCATATTCAGTTATGATAGTTCTATTCCATTCTTAAGCCTGTTTGACCCTCATCAGAAATGGAAGCACATGAAATGTTGGTTAACTCAGGAATTCTGAAACAAAAAGCTTTGTGAAAGAAAAAAAGACTCAGAGATTATTGAAGCAAATCACAAATCTTCTACCTGAAAAAAACTATAAGAGTAAAACAAAAGAACAATTCATAAAATTACAAAAAATTATTCTCAGTTTTTGATATCAGCTGCATTTTGGTCTTCAACTAGCCTCACTTTGTCCTTAAGCATCTGATTGGGTTAAATGGTCTAACACAATCAGAGCCTAAATTCTCTGATAAGACATGCTCATAGAGTTTGAAAAGTGAAAAAGAAACATGATGTCACTGACTATTACATGGCCTAGGGGCATCATATCAATACAACTCTTGGAGCTGTCTATCTCTAAGGCCCTCTTCCCTTCTCAACTCTGTACACTTTGAAAGAGCATGTCCCTGGCTTTTGCTTCCACTACCACTGAAGTCTCTGCCGTCAACTTAGTTGACTCTCCTGAGGTCCATACCAACTGCTTATAGGTGTTTCCATTTGCTGCACTACAGAGGATCCTGGAAAAGGCTTTGGGGTCGCCACGTGAGGGAAGCAGAGGGATCCACCTGGATGAGCTTTCCTAACCGTATTTCAGCCACAGCAGTTCTCTATCTGTTGATAGCTGTATCGGGCTACTATTTGGATTTTTTTTTTTTTTAAAGAGGGGAGAGGTCATTCTTATAGCTAGGAAAAAATTAAAATTTAATTGTATATGTCATTAAGAACTATTGAAATGTTTTAAGCAGGATAATGACATGATAAGATCCATTTTAAAAATAATTTCAATGGCATCGTAGGAGATAAACTGGAAGCAAGGAGAACAGGTAGAGTTAATGAGGATCTGAATTAATGTGGTAAACACAGGAATACAACCAGAATAGATCGATTATAGAGAATGAAGGAAACAAGGGAGAGGGGGAAAGGTTTAATGTTCTGCGGTCTAGATGGGGAGAACTGGGTGCTCCACGGACAAGGACTTCAGAGGATATCTGCTTGGGGCTTCTGAGAAAGGCTCTTTCCCACTAAAAGAGACACAGTGCAGAAAATGATGTGCTTCTTTGGCCTAATGTTGGCTCATGTGTTTCCCAGAACCGTGGCAGTCATCTTACAACTATGAGGGGCTATGATTCAGGGTCAACACACTGTGACAAGAACGAGAGAGCAGAGGGCTAAAGAGCTTGCATCCCTGAGACATCACAGAACTGCTGAACCATCCTGGAATCATCCTATTACTGTTCTGTGAGACAGTAAATGTCTTTACTGATTAAGCCCTCTTTAAGTTGGATGTTTTGTTCTTTGTAGTAGCCTGATTCAGGGGCTTAAAGTCCAACAAGTGACTTACTGATGAGAGATTTAGAGTATTGGCTATTTTGCTTTACTCACGTGTTGGATATATTTAAGATTCATGGCCTGCCATCATTTGTCAATAACACAATCCTACTGTTTTTATGAGTGCACGAGATCTACCCCATAACTTGAATTTCAGGAATATACCACTTTGAGAAAGTGGGACTGTCTATGTTAACAGCAGAATCTTAGACGTGGTCAAAATGGGTGAGCCCCAGACAGTGGAATTAGAGTTGGAGATAGTGTTTGGAATCACTGAAATGTCACCACTTCCTTCTATAGAAACCTGCCTGCGTCCTGGCTGGAGGCCCAAGCATGTTAAGACAATAAACCAGGATGCTTTACTGTAAGCAATTTATTGTTTGTACTTTGTAGTCTTAGCTTGGGATTATAAGAGACAGTTAATAATCTAATCTTACTTCACAGAACAAACTA
>NW_011888793.1:5928098-5955648 GCF_000151845.1 Pteropus vampyrus | reverse complement strand
ACCAACTGCTTATAGGTGTTTCCATTTGCTGCACTACAGAGGATCCTGGAAAAGGCTTTGGGGTCGCCACGTGAGGGAAGCAGAGGGATCCACCTGGATGAGCTTTCCTAACCGTATTTCAGCCACAGCAGTTCTCTATCTGTTGATAGCTGTATCGGGCTACTATTTGGATTTTTTTTTTTTTTAAAGAGGGGAGAGGTCATTCTTATAGCTAGGAAAAAATTAAAATTTAATTGTATATGTCATTAAGAACTATTGAAATGTTTTAAGCAGGATAATGACATGATAAGATCCATTTTAAAAATAATTTCAATGGCATCGTAGGAGATAAACTGGAAGCAAGGAGAACAGGTAGAGTTAATGAGGATCTGAATTAATGTGGTAAACACAGGAATACAACCAGAATAGATCGATTATAGAGAATGAAGGAAACAAGGGAGAGGGGGAAAGGTTTAATGTTCTGCGGTCTAGATGGGGAGAACTGGGTGCTCCACGGACAAGGACTTCAGAGGATATCTGCTTGGGGCTTCTGAGAAAGGCTCTTTCCCACTAAAAGAGACACAGTGCAGAAAATGATGTGCTTCTTTGGCCTAATGTTGGCTCATGTGTTTCCCAGAACCGTGGCAGTCATCTTACAACTATGAGGGGCTATGATTCAGGGTCAACACACTGTGACAAGAACGAGAGAGCAGAGGGCTAAAGAGCTTGCATCCCTGAGACATCACAGAACTGCTGAACCATCCTGGAATCATCCTATTACTGTTCTGTGAGACAGTAAATGTCTTTACTGATTAAGCCCTCTTTAAGTTGGATGTTTTGTTCTTTGTAGTAGCCTGATTCAGGGGCTTAAAGTCCAACAAGTGACTTACTGATGAGAGATTTAGAGTATTGGCTATTTTGCTTTACTCACGTGTTGGATATATTTAAGATTCATGGCCTGCCATCATTTGTCAATAACACAATCCTACTGTTTTTATGAGTGCACGAGATCTACCCCATAACTTGAATTTCAGGAATATACCACTTTGAGAAAGTGGGACTGTCTATGTTAACAGCAGAATCTTAGACGTGGTCAAAATGGGTGAGCCCCAGACAGTGGAATTAGAGTTGGAGATAGTGTTTGGAATCACTGAAATGTCACCACTTCCTTCTATAGAAACCTGCCTGCGTCCTGGCTGGAGGCCCAAGCATGTTAAGACAATAAACCAGGATGCTTTACTGTAAGCAATTTATTGTTTGTACTTTGTAGTCTTAGCTTGGGATTATAAGAGACAGTTAATAATCTAATCTTACTTCACAGAACAAACTAGCTTGTTTTTGAGAAACTTCAGGAATACACTTTGCCTAAGAGAAAATAAACAAAATCACTTTTTCTTTCATATGCATGAGAAAAAACTCTTAAGATCCTGGCTACTAGTTTTGAAATAAAAGTCTTACTCCATCGCGGTGCTATTTATCAAAAATACCAGGGTCTAACAGTATTTCTTCATTCTGAACCTCAGGATATTTCTGTATGAACTATTTAACTTAGATGAGAACGTAATCGCAAATCCAGAAGATATCTCAGAAATTTAATGTAATAACCTCACTTCACAGATTTAAAAAATAAATAAATAAATAAGTAAATTCACACAGATTAGACTTGGATGTCCTTGATGAGTGACCTCTGGCAAGTTATGTAACTTTTAGGCCTCAGGAAATGGCACCACAGTCCACCCAGGTGCTCAAGCTTGAAGCCATCTTTGGTTTTGCTCTTTTCCTCATTCCTGATTTTCAGTCCATCAATAAGTTCTGTCACTCTTACCTCTAAAATACATCTTAAGCTCTTCCAGTTATCTTGTTCTCATTGTGTTGACTCTAGTCCAAGTCACTGTCATTTCGGCCCCTGGACTACTTCAGCAGTCCAGGCAAGGAACAACGGTGGCCAGGGCCTGTGCGGTCTGGCCCCCATTCTCTCTCTTGCTTAAGGCCTACCTTCTCTTGCGAAAACATGCCATGTCTTTTGTCGTCTGTGGACCTTTGTACTTGCTGTTTCCTTTGCTAGTACATTTCTTTGTCCTTGACATTGCCTGACTAATGCTTATGGTGATGTCTTAAGTGTGACATCTTCGGAGAAGTCTTCTCTGACTGGGGGAATCGTGTCTTCTCTTTATTGCTTGCATTGCCTTCACAGCACACATCTATGTAACTCTCTTGTTTATTTATTTAAACAATGTATTTAATGTCAATCTTCTCTTGTACAACCGAACTTCTCAAGGGTAGGGATACTGTCGGCTTGTTTTCCCTAACACTGAAGTCTAGAACATCACGAGTACTCAATGTTAGCTGAATAAATGAATTAATAGATGAATGAATAAATAACCAAACACTATCTCTTTGGTCTTGATCTGACATTACGCTAAGCTCCTGCTATCTTGCCCCGAGCATGTCAGCCCAGTTCAATACCACACAATATACCATCCTCCAGATACCATAGTGGGGAGATGCACAGCTACAGCAAAAAAACATTCTACACATTGATCGAAACATGATGACCTTCCTGTACCTGTATAACACATGTTCACAGGCACAGCGCCAATAAGTGGAGAGAACTTTCAGCCCAGGACTATCCAGAGTTCCTGCCTCCAGTTCAGGCTCCTGGCCCAATGCAAATGAAACATGGGGAGGGCTCTCAATCCCACCACAGATTCCAAAGCTGTGGCTCTTTGTGAAGCCATAAAGGCTCATCACAGTGGTCATTAAATGAGAAATTTGTGTCTGCTTCTGACCTCAAATTGTACTTCAGCGAAACAGGCACGTTTTTGTGTTGTCCTATTAATTCTTGTTTTCCTTAGGGAAAACACAAAAATGCAAATTATTCATCAGTCTATCCTTCTTAACTAGCATTCTCTCCTCTGATTTAGTTTCTGGGAGGCAAACAAAGCAAAGGTACACAAGGAGATCTATTCTGGATTTAGCTAAATAATCTGGTTGGAAAATATTAGGCCCTTAATTCATGTGATGAGTTGAGCTTGAGAAAAATGTAAATCCCAATGAAGGTTAAGTAACTTGAGGTATCTCAGACATCTTTTGAAAACCTAGTTATAAATACTTTATAAAAACTCAGTTTAAATAATAACAAAGGAGTAATAATAATTTGTTCAGTACTATAAATGCCACTGGTAGCTCACAAACATACTTGTAGTTGAGGTCCTAACACCTTAGTGTGGGGAAGGGGCAGGCATTATTCTTTTCCTTTGAGCAGATGAGGAAAAATTGAACTCAGAGACTTCAAGTGTCTTATCCATGGTTATATCGTTCAATGCATACGTATTGAATGACTAAATGACTTAAAAAACCCCAGGAATCCAGAATCATTTCTCCAGTAACAATAACAATGATAGACTCTACTGCTTAAGCATTTTACTATAATGTTAAATATTTTATTTATTTTATGTAACTTAATTTATGCTGCTCTATGAGACAGGCATAACTATCCCCATTTTACAGATGGGGAAACTAGGTCTCAGATAGGATAACAACCTGCCCGAGTCACACACCTGGCCTCACTGGCTCCACTAGGCCACACCTTATAATTAGCTTGTCCTGTTCTCCCTCTACCCCAAGGAGAATGATTTCTTTGACTAGTTTCTGCATTTCTGTGTTTTGAATTGTCTCCATCCACTCGACTCCATTTGCAGTATACATTGGTGCACATCACAGAAAAGTTTGTAAATCAGGAAAAAAATTTGTTTGGTGTGACATGAATTTCCTTTAACATAATTGTGGCTCTGTATTAACTCACACAAAGCTGGTATGTTCAACTTTTCAATAATGATCAAACAGAGGCATCTCAACTTCACTGGACTCAAAACAAGCGGCTCAGATTAGTTGACCTTTTCAGTCTGAATATTTTGCTGGCCCTGAATTAGAATTGCAAACTCCAGAGCCTTCAGGGGAGTAGGCCAGGCAGAATGAAAATCTGGCCCTCTTGGAGCAGCTTTACCTGCTCCCGCCCTCCCAGCCCCACCCCACTTTTGATAGAAACAAAAGTTTCTGAAAATAACTTTTCTACTCCGAAAGTGACAACAGGCATCAGGTTTTAGTGTTGTACAAGAGGAAGTGGTGGGGCTTGTGGCAAATTGAAGAGCACATGCTAAGCGGCCAGCAGGTCCTCAGCAATGAACACGATTCTCATGTGGGAATGTAGGCCCAATGTGAATAGTTCTTCAGATTTTTCAAGGGAGGCCATTTTATGTGAACTCTCCTGATTTTCAAATGTTGGCAACTTTTATTTAAAAAAACAGTGCAAGCCGAACAAAAGGCAACTGTAGATCAAATAATTCTTTGACCCATTAGACTAACAGCCTCTTTCAGGGCCAGGATGATGCCTTATTCACTGCTGTATTCTTTTTTCTTTTTTAAAACTGTTTTTATTAGAAAGTGCTATATTCTTATGATAATAGTATTTTACACACTGCACAGACTCCTAGTACAGGGGAGGGGCTAAGGATTGAGGTGGTGGTACCCTTTCAATTTACAAGTTGTATTAATTATGATATTTGTACAGTTTATACTTTTGTATTATGTAAATATATATATTCTAACCATGTCAGTATATACACTTATTTAGAAAAATATTAACAGAGTTATCTAGGTGATAGGATTTTAGACCATTTTGCTTTTTTCTTTATACCTTTCAGTAGTAAAATGTATTTAATGTTATTTAAAACCACAATTTATTCACAACATTTCAGATGCATATCCACTATATAAAGCAAAGTATAAAAAAAATGTAAAACAAAAAACAGAACTGACAATCGGTGCAGAGAGTAGGATAGCACAGGTAGAAAAAAGGCCTGGAGGAACGGCCCTGACAACGATGGCAGCAGCACTGTCGAGAGTTCAAATTCAGATTGACTAACAGTGACTTCCATCCATGACTTGGTGACAAACAAGTGAGCCTCAGCGTGTTTAGGCTTCCCCTGTACAGCCTCGCCTCATCTCTGAGCAGCGCCATCTACAGTTTCTACCAGAGCAGAACGCCCTGACCTGGGTGCCAATCAAAACCCATTCCCTTCCATCCCCTGCACTCCCCACTCTCTCTTTCTGTATGTGCACAGATATGATTTAAAAATTAGAGACAGGAGAATTCTTATTTTTGAGAGTTCCCCTCATTTGCTTATAATTCGCGTGGACATTCTGAATACAGTGCCATACTGCTCATGCTAATAGTGATTGCCCTCTGTGACAGCAGTCTAATGAGAGAGAGAGTGTTAAAGAGAGTTAGAGAGAGAGAGAGGAGAGAATGGATTTCAGGGAAGGTGTTACAATAGCCAAAAGGCCATTCATTATACAAAGCATAGGAAAATCAACACATTTATAGGATGAGGAGAAATATAATAGGTTTATCTTGTAAAGATTTGACAATGAATGTTGTTGGTTCAATAACATAATTTCAGGGCCTAGATGACATCAGGTGACTGACAGAAATTACATTGGTGTGCAACATATTGGAAAAAGAGCAGGTGAGAGCAGTCATAAATGGACATATCACCAGAATGATAAGATCGCTGTCAGCAGAGGCTTCTGGCCCCCACCTCCCACAGCCAACACTGAGATGAGCCCTGAAACACAGATGATAACAAGCCAGGCAGCTTGGAGATAAGACACCTGGCCCCCATCCACTATCGGCATAATCTGTAAGTCTGCCAAAGTTAGACCTGCTTAGAGTCTGTTCACCAGTCTTTCTTGTAATAATTAATGCCATGGCAGAGACGGACTTGTTAGGAAGGATCCGTTGTCCGAAAAACTAAAGAGTGAGCTCTCATCTTTCCTTCTTTATTCCTTTTCTCTCACCTATTGCCTGAGCCATTGCACCCACCTCCTGCTCTAAATTCTCTGGGAGGTAGGCCCTCTTCAGAATTAAATTAATATGTGGGCTGTGCTGAGAATCACCTGACACATTAGTCTAACCACAGGAGGCTACTGAATTAATACTAACTAATTAACGATTCATACCATGAATCAATAGCGCCACTGTAATAAAACTTGTAGTAATGAGTCTGAGTTATTTTTTGCTACGAGAGCCTTGAATGCAAAGTTACTGGAAAGAGATCTGTGTGTGCAGAGACATGTATAGGCCAACTTATGAGAAATACCGTATACTGACAATTCACTGTGTGTCAGGCTCTATGCTCAGTCCTAGGCATATGTAATTTCTTTAATCCTAAAGGCCTATGAAGTACTATTATCCCCATTTTGCAGACAACAAAATTGATTAAGGGATTAGCCCAACATCACAGGGCTGCTGACAGGCAGAACTCACCCAGTGTTGCCATAGTGTTGCTCTCAGCCTTGAGGCAGGCTTTCATGATTTTATGCAAACCAGAAAAAGGTATATCTTCCTTAACACACTTTACTACCATCTCCATAAAATGGCCATAATACATATTCAAACTGACAATGATCACAGTGTGAATGGTGCCTCTAAGAGCCATGTAGTCAAACCAGTACAACATACGGGCAACCCTGCTTCTGGGTCATTTCCTGTCCCCAACCATCCCAGGAGAGCGTCACTCCATGAGGAGTTGCAGCAGAACAGCACATCAGAGGGTTTCTACTTCACACAGAGATTGGTAGCAGCCCCAAAGCCCGACGTGGAAGAGTGGAATGTCGACAGCAACACACCTGGGTGTTACAGAGAATGCATCAAGGCCTTCCTTCATCAAGACCGGAAGCACTAGGATGGCTTCTTTGTGGGCTTTCACTTAGAGAAAGCAGCAATGGGACACATCTATACGCAGGGAGGCTTATGTGAGTCCCTACACTGGGCACAGACAGAACCCCCCACCCCCACCCCAATGGAGCCTCTTTGGATCTTCCTTTGCAACCAGAAGCTGGCTCAACTTCTCGTCACCACATTCTGGAGGGCAAAGTGACAGGAACAACATTTTGTGAGAAAAAGGTCTGTTATAAATTAGAATTGTCATTGCATGCGATTTTTGCCTAATCAACCACTGAATTTGACACTGGCTGAATGTGAGGCAGTCAACTTGATGACAAATTTTATTAAACCCTAGTGTTATGTAGTTTAATTCTAGATTTAGGTATGCTTGAGTTCTTCCTCAGCAAACATGTAATTAATAAAATGACTCGAAGAAATTAAAAAGTGTATGAGTCCAGAAATGAGGTGTGCCACTCCAACTATGAAAAACCTCTTTAATGGGAGCAGGGAGTCTAATTCAAGATTTTAGCATCTAACGGAGTATTTATTTAATTTCACACTTCGCCAGAGTTAAAATATAGATGTGTCATCAGGTGCTCTTGAATACCATTTTGAAGTTGAAATGTTCTTTAACTTCACATTTCAACGGCTTTAATAAAAATGTTTATTTCACACTTGAGAGTGGCCCGCGGACATCCTGCTAATCCTTCCTTTTCAATTAAGTATGAACATGTTAAAGAAAGTCGCCCTCCGTTAAACTAAGTCACATGCATTGGGGAGTCTTCGGCTATACTTTCTGGGCATTTTGGGTACAAGTAAGTAGAGATGCTTTTGTGATACTCATTAGCATACTTCTCATAACTATTGGTGACATTTAGTTCAGATGAAGGCATGCTACTGAAATTAATTTATAATTACATAATCACATCCTGGATTATAAGTCTAGTATCTTTTAATGGTAAATAAAATTAATTTCATGGTTCTTCGATTTTTCCTACATGGGCCAGAGAAGCATTGGCTATATTTTTTCACGCCTTCGTGCTATTTGATGATTAATCAAGTGAGATACCTCACTTTTCTTCAAATTCCCAGCAAATTATAAGTACTGTCTCTGCTTCTTTATAAATCTATGGGAGCGTGGTATAATAGAAACTTCTGAAATTGAGCTTTCCTAAAAGGGGCGTTCACTTTTCAATAAAAGGAAAGAGGAAAAAGGCAGAGAGAGAAAGTGGGAGAAGGCTGCCACCTGATTCATCTGGTACTTCACAGAGAATTACATTTTCTTTGACTTTTTTCTCTTAGCATAGAATCAAACCTCATCCCTATGATTTCAATTAAAAACAAATCTGGCCTTTGAGGTTATTAATTTATCTTTATTTAAATTACCATATAATGATAAATCCATTACATATATATGTGTTGGAGGGTGACATTTGGTGATATTAATGAAGTTCCTGCCTGTTGTGCGTATATGACCCTCCTTCATTCAGTCCGAGGCACTCATTATCCCAGGGGAGATTAGGATTGCTGTGGCTCAAATGTAAAGAGAAAGAAATAGTCATGTTTAGCTTTTGAATTTCATGGTGACTGTGGAAACTCACAAAAGAGCTGGCCAGGTCAGTTAAAAATGAGGAGACTCTATAATGAGAGAACATTGTGTTTTAAGTAGGTCCAAAACCTCTCTTGACCTCCAACTGTTTAATATACGAACTTCATTTTTTGAACTGAAAAATAAGAACACTTCAAGGGGCACAACCTCCGTCTATCTAAGGCTCCTCTCAGGATCCCTGGAAAGTCGTCCTCCTGGCCAACAGCTGAGAAGTGAAGTTTCTCACAGCTCCCCACTGCCCTTCTGGATCACCCGAAGTCGAACAGGCTTCTGAAGGTAGTTTTTTCACTTGCCACCAGTCTAATGAAATCAATCTCTGACCTGACTAGAAAGCGAGGTTTTTAAGCATTAAGCATGATTCATGTATTTAATTTTGTTTAGGGCTCCACCAGGGGACGTTTCTCTTTACCTATTTTACTTTTTAGAGTTCCTGAAAAAGTATGAAGTTTGCAGGAGCTTCACTCACACAGAGCTGGTTCTAGCCTACAGACAGTGCGGAACTGCTAGGGAGCAGGGAGCAGGCATCTGGGGTGAGGGTGCAGTTGGTCTGGACTCACACAGCCCCTAAAGGAGCTAGCTATAAACCCCAACGTGGCACAGCCCCTGACTTGTGGGGCTTCTGCCACGCTGGCTGCAACAAGATTCTGGCTGAGCTTATAAATGGTGCTTACATAGCCTCTGAACTCATCTGCTAGCTAGCCTGGAGGCTCAAGTTATTCATTCATTTAGCAAGCTTTTCACAAGCACTTTCTGCTATGCCAGGCATTCTGATAAGAGCTGGGGACTCAGAAACAGAAGATGAAATCCCTAGGTGAAGAAGTCACAGTATAATGGAGTGCCAGAGGGGAGAGCATAGAAAAACAATTATATTAAGGTTGAAGTTGAGAGAAGAGTCTGCTGTGGTTTGAAGAGGGGATAAATTTCAACTGATGAATGAGTTAGCCAAACAAAGTTGGTAGGGAGGAATTCCTGGCTTGGATTGTGTGTGAGTGTGTTTGTGTGTGTGTGTGTGTGTGCCTGGGGGAAGTTAAATAAATAAAAGGGCACTTTTTTCCTCTTCTATACTTGAGAAAGATTTTTAAAATATTCTTTTAAATGATGATGATTAGGACACCTGAATTAACTTGAGTCCAAATATATGTCAACTCTCGATATGGAAATTACTGGCATTAAGAAATGTCAAAGCTCTTAAACATTCCTGAGTTGCAAATATAAATATAAACCCACAATCTATTTAAGAAAATTGTGTTTAGAAAGGAAACATGAAAAAGAAGCAAATTCCCAGCCTGACTTTCGAATGTTCACAAATCACCCACATAGAATTCTCTGTGATTACTTAATAGTGTAAAGGCTTTGACCACACGCGATAGTGCCCAATTTCAGCACTGTAGGTAGTAAATCATCGCACTTGATTTTCTCTTTCCCTATTTTCAGTGCACATGTTTAACCTTACAGAGTTAGGGAACATGTTTCTCTTGCTTGCTTGCAAATTGAAACTAATGTGCAATGGGAAATTCTCAGCCTTAACAACCTTAAATTGAGAACACATGTGATATCAGTCCCCTGAGACATTGAATAATATCCAGCTGAGGAGTTTTTAAAAAGGAGGGGAGGAGTGTCTTGGCAGTACTTAAGAATTAAATCTCTAAGGCTATAACTTAGAAATGATTATATAAAACTATGTATTGTACCTAAAATTTTTGATTAAAAAATGCTGAACTGGCACTCCTTGAAAGAAATGTCTGAATGTAAAGATGGAAGAAATATCTTAATGTAAAGACAAATATCTCTATCCAGAGATGAAGGAATGTATTTCACTAAGCACCAAGCAACCGGCTAGCTAATACTTTTAAAAGTATGATCATGAGCTCTGAAAAATTCTTGGGGCCTTAAAAAGGGTACACAAATGGAAAAACTCATTTTGGACTCAAATCTGGTAAATTTATGCCCAGTTTCCCAAAGGAGTATATGTTCCTGAGGTCCAGGACCACTTTTTTGGAAGTCAACTTTTAAAGATCCAAAGGCTTATGGAAATCAGATTTTAGCATTTATGTTGGATATATTTATTTAATTCAGGCTCCATCTTGATCAGCAGATGGGAAGCAGATTTTTTCAATGCTTTCTACCAAATCTTCAAATGGTAGATGTTAAGTATTATAATTTAAAATATGATAAGGTATGAGCTTCATACAATTACAAGAGAAAATGAACCTTGGAAGTTCTAATACTAGAATAGCTTCAGATGAACAAAAATACATGCCTCCTCCTTACTTCCTCATTCAGTCACCTTGCTTTCTAACAGGGTAGAGCACCAAGAACCGGGATCATTTTTCCAGGAGCCCCCAGGGCTGTCACTTCCTTAATTGGTGAAAGGCAGAACCACTGAAGAATTTTCACATGATTTTCAGAGTAATTACTGAAGAAGAGAGACTGGATTATAATGTACACCAAGGAGATGTGCTTGTAATAAAGAATTAAAAAATTTTCATGATGGAGTTAATTTTGCTTTTCAAAGAAAAAAGTGACTACACATTGTTATATGCAACTTATAACTAGTGCTCTGTTATAAATTTATGTGAGGCTTAACCGAACTTTAAAACTATAGATGCAACATTCCCCATTTACTGAAAGATAATAATAACAGCTCATATTTAGTGAGCACACACTCCTACCGAGCATTGACCTAAGTGCTTTACACATATTAATTCAATAATCCTCACAGCAACTCTGTTGATAATACTCTCATTATCTCCGTCTACAGATGGAGGAACTAAGACACAAAGAGGTTAAGTAATTTACCCAAGGGCACATAGGTAGTAAAGAGAGAAGATGAGACATGAACCCAGGCACCCTGGATCCAAGGTCGGTGCTATTAACTTCTATAGGTCTTGATCTTATTTCTGTGGTTTCTGGGGATGAAAAGAAAAGAAGACAACACACGTACAGCCTATTAACTGGAGACAACTGGAAAATGTTGAAATCAGCTGGCTAGACTACCATGACCCTTTCTGAGCATGCCAGGCTATAAATTGAAAAGCATTGCAAAACAGACTTAATATGTTCAAACCTGAGGATGTCCTGAAGATAGCAAAATCGTCTGTTAGGAATGCCCTGGAACTGGGAACCTTGGAACAGTTTCTGCAGAATCACTTTAACCCTGGTGTTCCTAGCAAGAATCACCATTTCTACTGAGGAGAGAAGAATATGCCACCCCCAAATGTGCCACCTTGACATGCAAATTATCGTGAGCTAAAGACAATCAAGTCTCAAAAGACTCAGGAAGAATTTCTTACTTCCCTTTTAACTCAAAAGAATTTAGATAAAGGGCCTGGTCCAAGAACAGAGCTAACACTAGAGATAACTACAAAGTTTGGGGTAGGTGTGGAAAGCTAGGAAGAGTTCAGCGGGGCCTGCTTGTTTGAATTCCTCTCTGTGTCCCATGGTCTCTGGGTGGCACGGCAAACATTTCTTTACCAAACACTTGCTCTTCTCATCTTCTTGTGAATTATCTTCCTTCTCTCTGAAGCCCCAGACTCCTAGCCCCATTCTCCTTAGCTCAGGATGCCATATAAGCCTCAATTACTGCACTGTCTTCGAACCTCTCGTGTCTATGTGAGGCTCCCATACATACAAAAATAAATTTGTTTTCTTCCTGTTAATCTGTCTTATGTCAATTTAATTAATCAGCTGAAAGAACCTAGAAGGGTAGAACCTAGAAAAAATTTTCCTCCCCTACAATACTCATACATGAAATGATTTTATGTACATGGGAAATAAACCAATCATTCTGATATAAATTTTAGCTTGTACTTCTCCCATTTGTGTCATTTTAATATTGCATCTCCTGTTCTTTTTATTTATTCTTTCAGCAAGCATTTCTGTATCAATAACAAAGAGAAGCTGCAAGTATCTTGTCTTCAAATGATGAGACACAAGCCCTTGGCACTTCTGAAGACAGTCAAGACCACTTTCTAGAGACTTAAAAAGCAATAGTTACTTCTCTCAAAATTAGCTCTTTCCTCTTTGGCCAAGGGGCCCTGCACCACAAAAACCATGAAAAGTCTACACATTTTACCTCAGGTCTGAGAGCTTCCTGCATTGCCCACCAGTTCCTTTTGCTTAGGTTACTTATCTAATCAATAAGCAGAACCAAGCTCAGGCAAAACTGTGAGACGGCCCATATTTGTCTCAAAGGATTTCATACTCTATCTCCTCCCAGGGGTGGGGGTGGGGTCCTGACTCCATCCCCTAGCACCCCATACTTGAAGGCTTTTCTGTCCATTTTTCACAATCAGTACTCCAAAGTGTCCAAAATCTCCCACTTCTATACCTTCCCTCTCCTCCCCTACCCCTTCATCAGGGTTTCTATTACTTCTGTTTAAAGATCCTAGATATTAGGGGAACAATGAATAACCACAACTTGATCTACCGACACGAGGTCAGGAACCTGCGAAGGTAGGATTTCAGGGAATATCATATGCTAGTAGGAGATATATAATTGAGTAAAAAAGTGTTTCTCGTGCTTTTTAAAGTATATCAGGTAGGCGATGACTAATCTCAAAAATTTGTAAGGACGGCCCTTATAATAAATTTTTAATCACTTTGGGTGTTTACTAATTACGCAGGAGTGAACTGTTGAGTTATGAAGCAATGAACGAACGTAAGGGTAGGATCTCTTTTTGAAATACTGGCATACCAAACCATAACAGAATAAAATGAAGACAATTTCACTGCTGCCACTTATGGTGAAAGGAAGTGTCTCCATTTTAACCATTTGGTTAAATCTACTGATACTATTACAAGGGAGTATTTAAAAATTTCTCCTCTTACTTTTGAGCCCTAAAATAAAGTGGGCTGTGTGACAATGGGAGGTGAGAGGGAGGACAAAAAGAGAAAAGGTCAGCTCAAGCAGACTTTGCTTTCTTTTGCCCATCCCCTCTCCCCCACCTCCTGGGCAGAGAAAGATGCTGATGTACTCTTGTTGCCCTATTTCACACTCTATGGCCCCTACAGAGAAGGATTCAACAGTACCATCAGCAGGTGAGTTAAACCAGCTGAACTCTGACCACAGATTATTGCTGTTGCTGCTTGAGGATGCAGAACACATGGCTGCCATGCACAAAGGTGGGGAAGGGTTGTTCTGCCAGAGATTGTAACGGAAAGTACACGAGTTTTAGATCAGACAACCTAGCTTAACGATCTAGCTAAATGCCTTCAGGTAAATAATCTAAGATTTATTGGTTTTGGCAACATATACCAAGACCTAAGAAATTATTTGGCACTTAGTCATTGCTCAATGATTGTTTGTTCCCTGTGGTTTCTTTCTAGGTCATTACAAGGCTACCATAACCCCTAACACAAGCTTGTAACTGTATTATCTTCCTGAACTTTCTGCCTTAACTGCACCTAACTTTGCCTGGTTAGAAAGATAAAGGACATCTGATCCTTCTTTGGTACTTCTCAGAAATACAATCTTCTGACCTGCCCGAATTCCTGGGAGAAGAGACCTTAGTTGTCTTGTTGTCTCTGGTGGCAGCTTATAAAGATAACAAAACTGAATAGGGGGAATCATTTTGCATCCCCATTTCAGGAGGGATGGTGGGGAGCACTCTTTAGGGTCAAGACCACTTGCCGAAGATTTATTTCTCCTTTTGTTCTCTTAGAAGTCTTGTCTGTCATTGCATTCTTTTTCTAAGGTCTGGGGGGTTACACCAAAAGAACTCTGCAAACCTTCCTTTTCAGCTCAAGGGAGGTTGTTTCTATAGCCTGTGTAGTGATTAGAGTATAGTAGGTACATTAGGGAATGTACCTTTCTCTTATTTCATGTAACTTAGGATTTTGATATATGGATGACACATATGGGGAAGGACATATATAGCTTTGGAAAACACACTCGGAAGCAAACATATTGGGAGCCTGGGCCCATCTAGACGTGTGACTCTAACTGGTGGTCCTCTAAATTATAATAGATGTGATTATAATGGTGACAGTAGATTGCCAATTGGGAAATGATGGAGAGGTTACTGTAAAATGGAAAACAGGAGAGAGTCTGTAAGATTTTGTCTGAGATAGTTATGAAATGGCTCATAGTCTGCTCTCATGGAAGCCATAGGGTGGCAGAAAGACAAGAGAGACAGAGAGGAAGAAAGAGAGAGAGAGAGAGAGAGAGAGAGAGAGAGAGTGTGTGTGTGTGTGTGAGTGTGTGTATGGGGCTTTCCTGATACAAAGAATACAATCAAGTCATATCCTTTTGTAAAACCACCACCAAAGCAGAGGCTTGGTCTCTCTTTGTTTCTCTTGCCACCACTTCTCTATATCTCAGTAGAACAGAAAGAAAAAGAGAAATGCTATAGGGTGTGTGTGTATTAAGGATAATGGCAGAGAGGAAGATGGTTCTTACCAAGTAATATGTCTAAAATTGAGCTCCTAGAGATAGTGATAAACATTAATGTCAAGAGAAAATGGTAATATGTTACCATTTTGGGGGCTAATGAGAATGTACTTTTAGAGTTTATGTTGAAGCATCTTTTATTGTTCAGAGTGCTGATGTTAATAGTAGAAATTAAAAATATCCCACCTGCACATAGCTTTCTTCTTAAAGTTAAAAAATGCTTTCATTTAGCTTATTTATTTGAATTTTATAACATAGTCATAAAGTGTGCAGGCCGATTTAATCTTGATACTGTTTTGGCATCATTAATGGAAATAATATGAGCTTTAGAGTAAGATGGACAGGGTTTTCAAATCTTAACTCCTTACTTACTAGTTATATGACCCTGGCAATTTATTAGTACTCTGCAACTCAACTTTCTCATTTGTTCACTAACTCTAGCTCCTTCCTATAACTACCTCAGAGGGTGCTAAAGAGGATAAAATAAGAAAACTTATGTAAAATGTTGGCCACAATGAACACTCAGTAAGTGCTACTTCCCTACATATGAGACTTCCAATCTACATCTGCCCTTTCACATTTGAGCTCCCCATAGACTATATAGTTAGGGATGTTTGTTTGTTTGTTTGTTTGTTTGTTTGTTTGTTTGTTTGCATGTGTGCTAGCTCTGACACTACAATTGAGGTGAGAAAACAATAAGCATTATGATCAATCACTGTAAGTGCATGATGGCATTGTGAATATAATATAAAACTACAATTCCACTAACTGTGATGAATTAGATTTCTATTAGATGACCTCCCTGAATCTACACTGACCAGAGTTCATCAAGATTACTGCCATTACATGAAGGAGTATGTTAAGGAGTACGATTTGAACAATTAAAATTGTATAGGGCAGGCACACTGGCATTCTCTCAGCCAGATAAAACTTCCTGATATGCTTTAATTAATGACTGCCTCAGGCTTGCACTACCCCTTCCTAACATTCTGCCATCTGGGAGAGCTTTCTGTCTTTGGTGTAATATATCCTTGTTCTTTGTGGTAGGGATGGTAGGAAAAGGAGTGGTTATGAGATTCTGCCTTGCAGAATGGCTGGGATTCTCAGCAATAGCTGATATTGACCCAGACCCTCTTTGCACGAACTCTGAGTTGATTTTCTCTTGGATTTCTGGGCCTCTCCACTTTCCTAGTTCTTCTTTATCTCTACTCAGTGTCTTGTTACAGTCTATTTTGCAGATGCTTCTTTCTCTACCTATTCTTCAAGGTTCTGTCCTTGGTGTCCCTTCTTGTCTCCTCCTATACTTGCCTAGGATTGTCTCATCTATATCTACATCTTCAGCCACCACACTCACCTGTATTCTTATGTCTGCCATATCTGTTTTTCCAGCCTGAGTGTCTAACCTATTGGGCCCCCACATTCTGTTTTCCTATAGAGACCTTGAAGTGTATATATAAGTGTGTGTATATATTTACATGTGTCTATATATATGTATATGTGTGTGTGTGTATGTGTGTGTGTGTGTGTGTGTGTGTGTGTGTGTGTAATTTCTTTGTTTTAAACTTGCTTCTTCATTCATGTAGCTGGAGTCAAGAAACATTAATCAAGAGACCTGGGAGTCAACAATAACACCTCCCTCTGTACCTACAGCTAATCATCCAGTAAGTCTTGCAAATTCTATTACATTACCATTTCTGAAATTTACCCTTTCTTCTCAGTTATGTTCTGATTAGGAGAAGAAGGGCATAGTGGTTAAAAGTATCAGCTTTGGGTCTAATTCCCAGGGTTACAACTTACTAGCTCTGTCGTAATGAGTAAAGGCCTTAGCCTTTCTAAGCTTCGGTTTTTTCATCTGTAAAATGAGGATCACATCTGATTTGTTGTTTAAAGAAGCTAATGTTTGGTATCTGGGCCATGGGGAGCCCTCTGTATGTTTATGTTTTATTCAGTTTCTCATTTCTTCTCAGCTGGACCAGTGCTTTGTGTTGAATGCATATAAGATTCACCTGGAAGGCTTGTTGAGCCCTAGATTGCTAGGCCCCATCCGATGCTGACTCTGATGCTCCTACGTCTACACCAAGACTGCACCAACATCAGACACATCAGGATCAAACTGTTGAAAGTCAAAGACTAAAAGGGAATCTTGAGAACAGCAAGGGGAAAATAGCTCATGTACAAGAGATCTTGAAAGAGATTTATCATCAGACACCATGAGGATCAAGAACTCAGTGAGATGATATATTCAGAAAGCTGAAAGGAAAAGATTGTCAACCAAGAACTCTACATCCATTAAAACTATCCATCAAAATGTAGGAGAAATTAAGATATTCTCAGATAAACAAAACTGAGAAAATTTGTCACTTGAAGCCCTGAACAAACAAAATACTAAAAGAAATTCTTTCTGAAATGAAAGGGCAAAAGACAATAATTTAAATCCACATAAATGAATAAAAAACACTGATAAAGACACCTAGGAGGTAAATATAAAAGACAATATAAGTGTATTTTTGTTTGTAATTTTTTTCTCTTATCTAATTTAAAATACAACTACATAAAGCAATAATGAAAAACTGTGTTGATGGGCTTATAATGTATAAGCATGTAATTTGATTGACAAATAATAGTACAGAGATTGGAGAGAGAAAATAGAGCTATAATAAAACAAAGATTTTGGATAAAATAGAAACTAGTCTGGAATTAATATGTACTAGATACTTTTAAGATGTTAATTGTGATCTCCAAAGCAATCACTAAGAAAATAACTTAAAAACTACCAAAAGAAACAAAACAGAATTAAAAGAATATAAGTAGTTAATGCAAAAGAATGCAATAATGACGGAATAAAGAAACAAATAGACATGAGATACAGAAAACAAATAGCAAATGGCAGACATAATTCCTATTTTATCAGTAATTACATTAAATATTAGTGAATTAAATATTCTAGAATGGATTTTAAAAATGATTCACTTATATGCTGTCTAGAGAATACTTTAGATTTAAAGACACAAATAGATTAAAAGTAAAAAGGGAAAAAAGTATATCAGACAAAATGCATCAAAGAGAACTGGAGTGGCTATAGTAATATCAGACAAAATAGACTTTAGACAAAAACTAATACTAGAGACATAAAGGATATGTTAAAATGATAAAACAGTGAACCCATAAGGAGATATAACAAGTATAAACATATATTCATGTAACAACAGAGCTTTAAAATACATGAAGCAAAAACCGACATACTGAAGGAAGAAATAGACAACCATAGATGAGACTTCAAAACCCCTTTTAATAATGGATAGATTGACTAGGCACAAGATTAACAAGGAAATAGGAGATTTGAACACACTAAACCATTAGACTTAACAGAAATCTATTGAACACTCCACCCAGCAACAGCAGAGTGCACATTCTTATCAACTGTACATGGGACATTCTCTAGGATATACTACACATTATACCATAAGACAAACTTTGATAAAATTAAAAGAGTGGGAATCATAATGTATAAGCATGTAATCTGAATGTTATCTGAACACAAAGGAGTTATATTGAAAATCAATAGCAGGAATAAATTCGGGAAATTCAGCAACATGTAAAAAGTAATGAACACAATTCTAAATAACCAATGAATCGAAGAAATCTCAAGGTAAACTAAAAATTACTTTGAAATGAATTAAAGTGAAATACAACATACCAAAACTTATGGGATGCAGCTAAAGCATTTTATAGCTAAAAATGTCAATATACAAACATGAAAGTTCTCAAATAAAAAAACCTAAGTTCCAACCCTAAGAAACTGGAAAAAGAAGAGCAAAGTAAACTCAAGTGAAGGAAATAAATTGTAATGATTAGAGTAAAAGTAGAAAGTAGAAAACCAATAGAGAAAATCAATAAAAACTAAAGTTGGTTCTTTGAAAAGATCATCAAAATTGAAAAATGTTAACTAGATCAATGAAGAAAAAAAGAGAAAAGACTAATTACTATAATCAGAAATGAAATAAGGGACATTAACAACTTAAAGAAATAAAAATAATTATACGATAATACTATGAACAATTGCATGACAACAAATTAGAGAATCTAGATGAAAACAACAAATTCCTATAAAGACACAAACTACCTAAACTGACTCAAAAAGAAATAGAAAATCTGAATAGAACTGTAATAAGTAAAGAGATTAAATTAGTAATCAAAAAACTTCTCACACAGAAAAGCTCCAATTCAGATGGATTCACTGGTGAATTCTACCAAATATGCAAAGAAGAATTCATACCAATCTTTCACAAACGCTCCCAAAAAGCAGAAGGGGTGGGAGCACTTTCAATTCCTTCTATGAAGTTAGTGTTACCCTGATAACAAAATCACACAAAGACATCACAAGAAAAGGAAACTACAGATCAGAATCTCTTATGAACATAGTGTAAAAACCCTCAACAAAATACTAGTAAACAAAATCCAGCAACATGTAAAAAGAGTATATATATACTATGCTCAAGAGTAATTCATCCTAGGAATAGGAATGCAAGGTTGGTTCCAACATATGAAAATCAAGCAATGTTCTACATTGTATTAAGAGAATAAGATATAAAAACCACATGATCATCTCAATAGACTCAAAAAAAAAGCACTAGACAAAATCTAGCACTTTTTCCCATAAAGATACTCAACAAACTAGGAATAGAAGAGAATTTGCTCATAAGATAAAGAACATTTACAAAAAACATAGAGCTAACATCATATTTAATGGTGAGAGAGTAAATGCTCCCCCTTTAATATGAGGAACCAGACTAAGGTATCCACTGTTGTCACTTCTATTCAACATTGTACTGGAAGTTCTAGTACATGCAATTAGGCAAGAAAACAAGATAAAAGGCATCTAGTGGAAAGGCAACTTAGTTGACATGATCTTACATACTGACAATCCAAAGGAATCCACACACATAAACATATAAAAACTATTAGAATTAATAAATGAGTCGAGGATCCAAGATCAACATATTATTTCTAGATACTAGCAATAAACAAATATAAATGAAATTAAGAATATAATTCCATATGTAATAGCATTAAAAAGGTAAAACACAAGAATATATTTAACAAAGAAATATAAGACTGGTACACTAAAAACTATAAAACACTGTTGAAAGAAATTTTGAAAGATCTAAATAAATGAAAAGACATTCCATGTTTATGGATTACAAGACTTGATATTATTCAGATGACAATATTCCCCAAACTGACCTACAGAGTCAACTCAATCCTTGTCAAAATCACAGCTGTTTTTTGTGGGGGAGATGGCAGAAATTGACACGTGGCTCCTAAAATTCACATGGTAATGCAAGGGACTCAAAACAGCCAACACTATATTAAAAAAATGAACAAGTTAGAAGACTCAGATTTCCCAATTTCAAAGCTTACTACAAAGCTACAGTAATTAAAACAGTGTGATACTGGCATCAGGATGGAACTACAAATCAATGGAATAGAACTGAGAGTCAAAAATAAACCCTTACATTTATGGTCAATTGATTTTTGAAAAGACCATTCAATAGGGTAAAGAATAGTCTCTTCAACTATGGTGGTGGGACAACTGGATAATCGTGTGCAAAAGGGATGAATCCACATGGATCCCTACCTCACAGTATATACAAAAATAAACTTAAAATGGACCACAGACCTAAATATAAGAACTAAAACTATAAAACTTTTAGAAGAAAATATAGGGGTAAACATTTGTAACCTTGTATTAGGCAACGGTTTCTTAGATATAACACCAGGAGCACAAGCGATAGATAAATTGGACTTCATCAAAATTAAAAACTTTTGTGCTTCAAAGGACATCTTCAAAAAAGGAAAAGTCAACACACAGAATGGGAGAAAATTTTTGCAAATCATATTATTTAGTAAGGGATTTGTATCTAAAATACATAAAGAAGTCTTACAACTCAATAATAAAAAGATGAACAACCCAGTTAAAAAATAGGCAAAGGATTTAAATAGGCATTTCTCCAAAAGAAAAAAAAAAGATGTAAAAATGGCCAATAAACATATAGAAAGATTCTCAACATCATTTGTTGGAGGAGGTAATCAAGAGGACGTGACAGCTGGTTAACTCATGAGCTGGACTTGGAAAAACAGAGGCTCTTCACCCCTCCTTTGTCTTTGGAATGTATATTTCCTCTACCGTTCCCACAGTAGGGGCTGTTCTGAGGACACAGCCTTGAGAGAGTAAGGGGTAGTTGAGCCCCTCTGTATGGTATATGAGCCTGAACCCAGTTAAGGCCTCTATAGAAACTTTGAAGATCTGGCAGGTGGGAGTGGAGATTTATTTGTCTTACAGTGGCCAAAAACAAGCCTTCTAAGTTCCCTTGCTTATTAAACCTGCCACCTACCAATATGAAGTGGTCTGCTTCTTTCTTTGGTTTCTCCTTGTCTGTGTACAGGGGCTAGTTTATGAACCAAAATGATTAGTCATTAGAGAAATGCAAATCCACAATGAGATACCAATTCTCACCAACTATGACAGTTAAAATTAAATAGACAGACAATAACAACTGTTGGCAAGAATGTGGAGAAACTGGAACCCTCATATAATGTTAGTGAGAATGCAAAATGATATAGCCACTTTGGAAAACAGTTCACCAGTTCCTCAAAAAGTTAAACATAGAGTCATTATAAGACCCGGCAATTGCACTTCTGGGTATATACCCAAGAGAAATGCAAAACTATGTCCACACAAAAACTAAAGTATGCTATGCTATGCTATGCTATGCTATGCTATGCTATGCTATATTATACTATAGTATGTACATACTATACATATTGTATATTAGTCAAAATTCCCCAAAAGTGGAAACAACCTAAATGTCCATCAGTTGATGAATGGATAAACAAGTGGTATATCCATACAATGGAATATTATTGAGATATAAGAAGGGATGGAGTACTGATATATATGATGACTTGGATGACCTCTTAAAACATTATGCTAAATGAAAGAAATCAGCCACAAGAGATCACATATCGTATGATTCTATTTATATAAAATGTCCTGAATAGGCAAATCTGTAGTTTAGTGGTTGCTTAGGACTGGAGAGAACAGAGGTAGAGTAACAGGGAGTGACTGCTAAAAGGTATGGAGTTTCTTTTGGAGGTGATGAAAATATTCTAGAATTAACTAAGTGGTGATAGTTGCACAACTCTGTGACTATACTACGAACCACTGAACTGTACACTTCAAAGGTTTGAATTTTATGATCTGTGAATTATATATTAATAATACTGTTTCATACACACACACATACACACACAGTTGACCCTTGAACAACACAGGTTTGAACTGTGCAGGTTCACTTATACATCAATTTTTTCAATAAAGACTATAAATACATTTTCTTTATAATTTTCTTATTAATATTTTTCATTCTCTAGCTTACTTTATTCTAAGACTATAGTATATAATATAAATAACATACAAAATATGTGTTATAAACTGCTTTTGTTATCGGTAAGGCTTCGGTCAACAGTTGGCTATTAGTAATTAAGTTTTTGGGGAGTCGAAATTATATGTGGATTTTTGACTGCACAGGGAGTTGGCGTCACTAACCCCCACAGTGTTCAAGTGTCAGCTGTATGTAAAACAGGTACAGATACTTCAAGTTACTCTGGCATCCCCTGAGACCCTGAACCATCCTTGCGAAGAAGCCGAAGTCAGACATTCACATTTGTTCCTTTAGAAAACTAAACCTAGAAGACAGAATCATTGTAAAGTAGACGCTACACACGCCAGTTGGGAGTCTGTGATGAGTTTCCTCTCAATACCTCATCCTTTCTGCAGCTGCTTACACTGACCATTTGGATGGCCCCCCTTAATCTGGACTGTACCTATTGTGCAAAGGCTCCCTCTTTCCCCTCCATTCTAGTGTCTGCGTTTGCAGTAGAGCATGACCACATAAATCCAATTTAAGTCATATGGAGAAGGAGAACGCAGAGGATTACAACATCAGTATCAGTGTCTATAATTAAAGCTTAGAGAGCAAAATGATCATTGTGAAAAGAAATAAAAGGCTCAACATAAGTGTACTTTTATATGAAACCTTATGGAGCACAGCCAGGAAAGAGAGTTCCTAAATAACAATGCCTTTAGGCCTCTTCAGCTTCTGAATGTTAGCCCCACAGAGGCATCAAGCAATTTATTTCTGAACACTGGTAAACGGACAGCAATAAAAACCAGTCCTTGAGCCAAAGGCAGAGATTAAATTCACATCTACAGCTGTTTTTATATTTAAAAATTTTTTTGAAATAATCCTTTTAAGTAATTGGACATAGGTTTGGGATTTAGAAGAACAGAAGAAATATTTGAGTTTGCTTAGTTCTGTGCTTGCTTTTCCTCAAATGTGACCCATTTTTACTTGAAAATCTAAGCACTGCCAAAAAAATTCCTTTTGATGGCAGCAACTTATTTTCATCATATTTACCTACTTTGTCTCTGGTTAAAACTGCCCAGGTATGCTGCAGCTATCTAGAGAAACTAACTGTTATAAGAGCAGATTATCAACATCCTGCATAACTTGGCCGTTTCTAGATATGAGAGGTGGTGCCTGCATAAACTGCTCTAATTATAAAACTCTGGAAACATCAGTCATGGAAACAGCTGCAGGCATTAGTGACTAATATTGTTTTGTACTCTTACCACTTTTAATGTTTTAAAATGCTGTTTCTGAAATCACATTCAACTGACTACTAGGACAAACTCCATACTTGGAAAATAAAACATAAAAGACATCATCAGCGTCCTGGCTCAAACTTACAGGGAAATGCGGGCCTAGAAACCAAATCGGCTTCCTCCGCTACTGCTTCCCTTCTACGTAATGATCCAGTTTAAAAGAACCTCATCATTTCTGAGCAGCAAAATAGTGATTTAAACAGAAATCAACCTCTACTAAAACCAAAGATTTTATTTATATAGGAAGCTGACGAGTGTGCTTGAGAGAATGGAGAGGGTGGGTGTGTGACAACAGGGAAAGGAAGAGATTCCAACTAACTACTGTCTCCCACTCTATCTGCTTGTCCAAGAGCAGAGAAATTGCCATGTGGTGATTTGTCTCCACCACTGAATAGTGAGCTCCTTAAAGAAAAAAGTCTATTTTCTTTATCTCTGCAAGCATGGGACAGAGCACAGCTGCTGCTCAAAAAATATTTGTGGAAGGAAAGAAGGAAGGAAAGGAGGGAGGGAGGGAGAGAGGAAGGAAGGAAGGAAGGAAGGAAGGGAGGAATGTGAAAAGGAAGGGAGGGAGGAAGGAAAGAAGGAAGAGAAGAAGCTTGACTTGTCTTACCCAGTGACCTGTGTTAGTATTGGCAGCCTGTCCCCGCAAATGATGAGGGCATTTCTTGGGGAAAAGGAGAGGGAGGACTCTCTAGAGGCAGGTTTTAAACTGTGGCAGTCTTCTTCCTTTTTTAAGATGAAAGAGAATATCGACTCTGGTTCAGACCCAGAAACGGACAGTTCTGGAAGTGTGAGGAAAGGAAAGAAAGGAGGGGCCAAAATGGACCGGCAGCCCAGGCTGTTCAGCAGTTAGCCACAACAATAGAGGACGTATTCATTTTCTATTTGTGTGTAACAACTTACTGTAAATTCAGCAGCTTAAAACAACACAAATTATTGCACAATTTCCTTGGGTCCCAGGAGTCTGAGTTCAGCTTTACTGAGTCTCTATTCAGAGCCTCTCAAGGATGTAATCAAGATGTCAGCAGAGCTGTGGGTCTTATCTGGAACATGGTATCCTCTTCCAAGCTCATTCAGGTTGTTGGCAGCACTCAGTTTCTTAATGCTGTAGCACTCAGTTTCTTATTTTCTGGCTGGCTGTTGGCAGGGAGTCCCTCTCAGCTCCTGAATGTTGTTCTTAGTTCCTAGACACATGACCCTCTTGTGTCATGGCAGCTTCAAAGCCAGAAGGAGTAGTAATCTTATGTATTGTAATGTCATTATAGGATGACTGCACCATCACTTTGCTTATATAACATAACTAGCCTAGCATATTCTCAGTGCTGGGGTGTGGGGGTGTATACAAGGTATGTACACCAGGGGTATGGAATCTTGGGAGCCATCTCAGGTTCTGATTAGCACAAGAGGTTCTGGTGAGTGCCAAAGGAGGGCTGACTCATTCATCACTTTAATGGAAAGGTATAAATTTTTTTCCTTGTGGTTCTTCTAGATTTTTATTAGTCATTAAAAGGGGTTTTTTCTGATTGCAGGTCAGGAATCCATAAACTTATATATAGAAGAACTCCAGGTAAATGAGAAATTAGAGAGATGGAACTCTGGGCAGCTGCCTAAAAGCTGTGGGACATAAAAACTCTTCTCTCCACACCAACAAAAGAAAATCCTTTTCTTTATTCTTATCAAGGATACTCAGATCTAACAAAAACATCAATTAAGCACCACAACAGCGAAAGGAAACTTAAATACTGTGCCAACTGGCATGGTGTGAGGGTTACAGCTAAGGCTGCAAGCCAGAATGCCTGGGCAGCCTTTAAGATGCTCTTCTCTGATCTCATTCTGCTTCCTCCCACCTTGAAGTCCCCGTTTATCATTCCCTTGCTTTTCTTTATAGTTTGATTATACATGGACGGCTCTCTAAGCAATATACTGCTTAGTTTTGTCATGTTTTAATTTTAGAAAAATGGAATCATTCTGTATATTCTGTTCCAACTTGCTTTTTTCATCTAATATTCTTGAGATTTATCCATGTTGACCTATGTAACTGTAGTTCATTCATTTTCACTAATGTATAGTATTCCATTTCTTGTACATACCATATTTTATTTATCCATTTTCCTGGTGGTAAATATTTTTGTTTCCAGTTTTTTTTTTCTAATTATTGGCGAGTGTCTACAAATATTCTTGTGCATGGTTTCTCATACAAATATATACCTTTCTCCAAGAAATGTAACTAGGGATGGATCTGCTGGGTCCCGGCATATGCACAGTTTCAACTTTACTAGAACATGTCAAATTGTTTCTCAAAGTGATTCTACCAGATCACACGCTCAACTGCAGATCTCTTGTTGCTCTGATGTTGCTGACTTTTTAATTCGTGCTAATCCGATATGGGTAAAATGGTATCTTACGTTGATTTTATTTGCAGATGTCTGATTAACATCTTTTTAAGGGATATTCCTATTTTTTTTTTCTCTGAAATGCCTACTCATGTTAAAGCCAGGTTCCTTAATCAGTTTTATCAAAATAAAGCTTTTATTTTAATTGCTATTTAACTGTCTCTTGTGTTTTATTTCTCAATTGCTTATAAACTTTAAAAGGGAAAAAAGGTATCATTTTAGATGTTCCATTGAAGAAATAAATAATAAACAAATTTGACTACACAAGAGTTCAGGATTTAAGTACCTGTTCAAATATTTTGAAGTTCCAGAATACATTAGAGTATAAAATTGGGCTAGGAGATAGTTCATTTTTCTAGGCTTACCACAACATTTTACAGTTAGCTTGCTTAAAATTTTAGAGGTTAAGGCTAACTTGCTATATGACATTTCACCTTGTTAATATGTTACTGTGACCCTAGGAGACATACATAATGCAATAGATGCTCAGCAAATATGAGCAAACTGACTGATGATACAGCAATGGCAGATAACACAAACCTACTCAGATTTATTTGTGAATTTGTTCTATACACAAAACTCTTGCCGCTAAATGGTGCTTTGATTCTATTTTACTACTGAATGAATTTCCATCTGTTGTGGTATATAAATATAAAAACCAGCTATTGACCTTATTTAAAGTATTTAGAACTTACCTTAGTAGTTAAAAAAGAACCATAATTACCAAAAATGTTTAAATTTAGAATAAGATTTTGAGCATTATATATTACCTAAATTTGATAATATCATATATTATCTAAATTTGATATAGAATTATCTAAAATTGATAATCAGTTGACTAAATTCATGACATAATCTTATCCTCTACTTCAGTGTTTTCCAAAGTGGTTCTGTGGAGTGGCAATTCAGCTGATGTAAGCAAGAGTTATTTGGTAAAAGGGTCCATGCTTTAGAAAGTTTGGAAAATACCAAGTTTTCAAAGTTAAACCAGTTAAACTACTGGTCTTTATAGAGCCTGTATGTACTATCAAATGATAGATCTCAAGAGGGTCCATGGTACACAACATACCCTGAACAGTTTTTCCCTTGGAAAACCTGGGTTCCAAGGAACAAACATTGAAAAATGTGCAGCTCTGCTTTGATTCTCTTGTCATCCGCTTCCTGCGGTAATAAGATTCTTTTTTTTCTTAATTTTCGTCTGACTATTAAGTTTTGTTTTTAGGAAATATTCTTAGATTTAAATTTTATATCAGTTTAATAGTAATTATACAGTGTGTAATAAATATTTACACTATAAGACAATATATTCGCGATCCTGAACTCTACAAAAATTCCTTTTTAAAAAGATATGATTCAAATTCATTAAAATGTTAATTAAATCTAATCCTAAACTAATTAATGTTCTTCGTCATCAATTGCAGTTTGACATTTTACATTATATGGTGTCGTAAATCCAAATTTCTGCAAGATCCAAAGGAATAACATTGAAATTTCATTTATAAAAATATCTATGCTACCTTTCATGTTAATAGAAAAAAGAGAGAAGATCTGAAAACCACTTGATATTACTATTGAATAAACAAAATACATTTGAAGATTTCTACTTGAAAATTTCTTATTTAGAACCAATTTATTTGTAAAATGAAAAGCATGTTTTTAAAATTGACTCATCATGGTCCTTTATGTGTAAATGCAAATCCTATATTTGTGATCTGCCATGGAA
>NW_011888793.1:5925338-5928048 GCF_000151845.1 Pteropus vampyrus | reverse complement strand
GGGTCCATGGTACACAACATACCCTGAACAGTTTTTCCCTTGGAAAACCTGGGTTCCAAGGAACAAACATTGAAAAATGTGCAGCTCTGCTTTGATTCTCTTGTCATCCGCTTCCTGCGGTAATAAGATTCTTTTTTTTCTTAATTTTCGTCTGACTATTAAGTTTTGTTTTTAGGAAATATTCTTAGATTTAAATTTTATATCAGTTTAATAGTAATTATACAGTGTGTAATAAATATTTACACTATAAGACAATATATTCGCGATCCTGAACTCTACAAAAATTCCTTTTTAAAAAGATATGATTCAAATTCATTAAAATGTTAATTAAATCTAATCCTAAACTAATTAATGTTCTTCGTCATCAATTGCAGTTTGACATTTTACATTATATGGTGTCGTAAATCCAAATTTCTGCAAGATCCAAAGGAATAACATTGAAATTTCATTTATAAAAATATCTATGCTACCTTTCATGTTAATAGAAAAAAGAGAGAAGATCTGAAAACCACTTGATATTACTATTGAATAAACAAAATACATTTGAAGATTTCTACTTGAAAATTTCTTATTTAGAACCAATTTATTTGTAAAATGAAAAGCATGTTTTTAAAATTGACTCATCATGGTCCTTTATGTGTAAATGCAAATCCTATATTTGTGATCTGCCATGGAACATTCTTCTATAAAGATGGCCCTCCCTAATGACCTGCTGCAGAGAACAAGGTTGCCAGCACTTAATCTATGAGGAGGAAAACACATTCACACACAGTGTGCATGCAAATTTAATTTGGTTTATAATCTGCTCAGTTTAAAATTGGTAGCTGAATTAAATAATGCCAGACTATATGCCCCATTTATTCTTATAAAGACAGGCTGGCACCTTTGTACCAAGGACAGAATGGGACACAGAAAAAAATTAGATAAGCTAATTATTCTCTCTCTCTGACCACTAAAATATTTCCTACCACTCACAATTCTGAGTTTAGTAAATTGTGACACAATAGACATAACAGGCACTGACATTTACTTATGAAGATGGAACTCAACGGACCTTCAATAAAACACTAAAATGTATGCAGTTCATTAAGCTATGTGCTAGAACCTTGATGGTCTATGGAGAATAAGAAAATTGGTGAAGAAATGAAAATGCTACTGAAGAGCCAATCGGCCTAATCAGTTGGGTCAAGACGCTCAGACTCCAGAATTGGGCTACAAAGAAAACTGTAGCACTGCTCTATATCCGATCTCCCTCCAACTCTTTAAAGTTCTGACAATTTGCTGTTTATTGTGCTCTGCAACATTCCCTTTCCTCTTTAATTTTCACTGTGGCATTAATTCAGAAATGTTTTTTAACTTGGGGTCATTTGGGGAGAACTTCACTGGGTTCCTTAAAGTGACTTGAGATGTACCCTCAACTCCCTTTTTCTGAGGAGTCACATGCAAAAATGAAGGCTACGAGTCACCTCTATTTACAGTTCTTTAAAAATAATGACATATTCCATAAATCTACTCCTTTCTAGCTAGATATACCAGTTGAAATATGTCACACTGTCTCTTTCATGATGTAGAAAGATAAGCATAAACAAAAAAAGAAAAAAAAGTGAATTGAATTCGGTTCAGAAAACATTCCAAATATCATTTTCTAAGAAATGAAAACAAAATCTCCTCCAAATGAATACCTAAACTGTGAGCATGTGCTGTTCTCGTCAAGACCCATCGCCGGTTAACCTTTCAGAAAGTTTCCAAATCATGAACATATAGTGATAATCAGGGCCCAGTCTAAATAAAATTGGAATTAGTAAAGCTACTTTTGACAAGCATTCCCCTAACCTGGTTTTCTATCACTGTGAACTCCACTTTCAACATTTTCTCTCTCTCTAATCAAAACCTGTTTGCACTATGCTTTACTTCTCTGACAGGGACATAATGAAAGAATAGTTTCCTGCAAGCAGTTCCTCATGTGTCTCCTAAGTCCAAGTTAGAAATGCCCACTAGACATGACAACCTGGATGCCCTGTAAACACCAGAAAGCAAATTAACATCAGCCCCCATCTATCTCTCTCCTTCAACCTGTTCCTTCTTCAGGGTTCTATAACTTGGTTAGGGCACCAATGTCCAGCCATTTACCTCATTTGAAATCTGAGAGACAGTTTATCACATTGCAGTAGAATTGTTTGTTTGCATAGCTTCTTTATCCATAAGACCATTCATTAATTCTTTAAGGGAATATGATGTATCTCTCCCAGAATACAGCACCACACAGTACTGCGTAAGTCAATAAATGTTTAATGTTGATGGATATTACAGTGAAATGCAGTTAACTATTTGAGACAATATTTGTTTTTTTATATTAGCTGCTTAGGGTGCCCCCAGTCAAAGGAACTGCAGTGTTGAGAAAACTTCCATAATTGGTTATCCACTTTGCATGAAACCCCAGTGAGCATAAGTAGCTAATTCCAAAGTATCACCAGAGGCCAAAGGTCATATGTGATACAGCCATCTCTCTAGGTGACCTGGCTAAGAACGAACTTAACAGCGGGACTTTTCTAAGGAACACTCAGGCCATATCTTTCCTTTCCATAGGATTTCCCAAAGACCAGGAATTCTGGGCTCTTCTCTTCTTAAGTCAGGATATACTTTCACAAGAACATGCAATTAAAAAGCAAACACTGGGATCAGATTGGCCGTGGGTAACGTACAAAGCTCA
>NW_011888793.1:5924529-5925288 GCF_000151845.1 Pteropus vampyrus | reverse complement strand
ATTTGAGACAATATTTGTTTTTTATATTAGCTGCTTAGGGTGCCCCCAGTCAAAGGAACTGCAGTGTTGAGAAAACTTCCATAATTGGTTATCCATTTTGCATGAAACCCCAGTGAGTATAAGTAGCTAATTCCAAAGTATCACCAGAGGCCAAAGGTCATATGTGATACAGCCATCTCTCTAGGTGACCTGGCTAAGAATGAACTTAACAGCGGGACTTTTCTAAGGAACACTCAGGCCATATCTCTCCTTTCCATAGGATTTCACAAAGACCAGGAATTCTGGGCACTTCTCTTCTTAAGTCAGGATATACTTTCACAAGAACATGCAATTAAAAAGCAAACACTGGGATCAGATTGGCCGTGGGTAACGTACAAAGCTCATCTGTTCTAACAGATAACGATGGCATTCGAGTTCTGTGCAGGGCAGTATTTGGCTCAGAGGTGGCCTGCACACACACTGAGCAGGTTTTAATTAGCCAGTCCAAATAGCAGCTAGCTTGGTAAACCGATTCTTTAGCTTGGTGAACTGATCCTTGCTGAAGAAATAAAGCAAATCAATAAGAGGACCATGAATCCAGTTGGACAAAAAGAATCAGAGCTAAAATATTTACTTGGACATGAAACAGAAGGGCCCAGGCCTGGTTCAGCTGTGTGACACAAGAAAGCCTTTGTCTGGAGAAGGGTCCCAGGTGTTAGATGTCGGAGATAACTCAGAGGATTTAATTAGTGCGTGTGGCTGAAGGATATAAATAATGAC
>NW_011888793.1:5922079-5924479 GCF_000151845.1 Pteropus vampyrus | reverse complement strand
GTTCTGTGCAGGGCAGTATTTGGCTCAGAGGTGGCCTGCACACACACTGAGCAGGTTTTAATTAGCCAGTCCAAATAGCAGCTAGCTTGGTAAACTGATCCTTGCTGAAGAAATAAAGCAAATCAATAAGAGGACCATGAATACAGTTGGACAAAAAGAATCAGAGCTAAAATATTTACTTGGACATGAAACAGAAGGGCCCAGGCCTGGCTCAGCTGTGTGACACAAGAAAGTCTTTGTCTGGAGAAGGGTCCCAGGTGTTAGATGTCGGAGATAACTCAGAGGATTTAATTAGTGCGTGTGGCTGAAGGATATAAATAATGACCGGTTTAGAGATGCCGTTTGCATCTTCTGATCAGCTCAGTCAGCACCAGCATTAATAGCACACATCTGCTGAAAAATCCCCTTTAGAATTTCAGTCACATTTGACAAATTGTCTTTACTACATCAACTGCATTATCTCCAGGCCCTGGCAGTGAGGTTTTATAAAGAACCTGCACATATCAGTGGCACAACCAAATTTCAGTCTACTACTAATTTTACTGAGGAGTCCTGTAGATAACCACTTCACTTTCCAGCTACTTTGGAAGCACTGAAGTGAAAAGATCATCAGCATCACCTCACAAATGGTACAGAGTCTGCAGTGGGATTCTAGGGTCAGACTGTCAAAACCTGGAAAGTAGAACCCAATATAGTGCACGATTATTAATTAAAAACAGAATATGTTCAAATAAAAATATATATTATGATGCTTTTGGTGGTTAGAGAATTCATTAACAATTTTCCCCATTCACTCCCCCTTTGCTCTTCTCCCTACCAACTGCCCTCCACGCAAACCTAGACTTATTGCTTCTTGTTTTACAACGGTGACCTTCCCCCAGTTAACAGCTCTCTTCTTTGCCATCTCCTTATACATGGAAGTGGAGTTGCTGGCACACAGCACAGGGAGATTCAGGGTACTCATTTTGCTCTATGAGTGGCAGAATTCAATTGCCTAGAAGTAATACAATATTACTCTCCAAAACCTCGAACCGAAAGATGGACAGCAATATCTGAAGAGTTAATGCTTACTTGCCTTTCTCCTACTATTAAAAATCTTGACTTGAAAAAAGAAAGTAATATCGTTTGGCTTTATGAGCCAATACCTCAATTTCCTGTTCTCTAAATTAGAGAATAGAGACATAAAAACAACATGGATATTTTTTACCTTTTAGGAGTTGATGTTAGAAACAGTTACTTCTGTTAAGTGACAAATTTAATTTGAATATCTTCAATAATATACTTTTAGGAAAAGATAAATCCTGACAAGCATTGCTTCCTGTGCTTAACTGATAGGGTGCAGCAAGCTAAATGTCTGCTATTAAAGTACAAAGGATTTCAAATGGACAACATATAGCTTGCAGCTGGTTTTGAGCTTTGCTTTTTGTCATCTAATTTTTTTAAAAAAGGCTTTTTGGAAGGAATTGAATAGGACAGTCTATATATAGCCTTTTTTTTTTTTTTATCTCACCACCTTTTCTGACTCAGACTAATTTGTGGCCAGAGGCAAGGGAGGGAGGTAGAATAACAAATGAAATCGATATGTTCTTACACTGCATTTTAAGTGGCTGCAGGAAAGCTGTATTGACTGCAGAGGGTAGCAGGAGATGAATGAGAAGAGAGGTTAGGTAACAAATATAGTTGGACTGGGATTGCAAAACATTATTTTCATTGAGACAATGTAGAAAGTCGATTTGTATCCTATAAAAAAAAAAAACACTGCATCTCTAAATAGTATGGGTAATATGGGGTCACATTATTTTTTAAACTTCTGAATAAATTTATCTTAACTTTCCATATGTAAGCTTACATAATAGTAAATGTTTCATTCAGAGTAGGAAAAAAAAAAGTGAAACTACCCATCGGTAAAAGGGACCAGTCTAATGGCTGTACATATCATCTGTTGATAATTTTCAAACTTTTATTTCCAGCCCTGATCTTTTCATTGAGCTTCAGACTCACACATTCAAATACCTACTTGACCTAATTTAACACTTCAGACTTAATGTGTCCAAAACAAATATCCTGGTATTATCCCAGCAAAAGTGTTCCTCTTGTAGTATTCTCTGCCTCAGAATATAGTAACTTTATCCTGATAGCAGCTTGGGTCAAAATACTTGGAGTAATCCTTGACTCTTCTTTCTCTCACACTCCACATCCAATCCATTGAAATCCCCACGGGTTCTACTTCCACAACATACTGAGAACCTGGCACTTGTCACACCTCTGTTGCTACTATTTGGTCTCGGCCATCATCATTTCTCTCCTAACTTGCTTCTTGCTTCCCTCTTCTTTCTCCTACAGTCTACTATCCATCCAACTACCAGAGAGACCATCTCAATAGTAAGTTATATCATCACA
>NW_011888793.1:5902624-5920859 GCF_000151845.1 Pteropus vampyrus | reverse complement strand
GAAGTGGGATTTCCTGGATCATATGGTAATTCTATTTTTAGTTTTTTGTGGAACCTCCATACTGTTTTCCATAGCAGCTACATCATTTTACATGCTCACCAGCAATGCACAAGAGTTCCAATTTCTCCATCTTCAGCAACACTCATTATTTTCTGTTTTTTGTTTGTTCGTTTTATTTTATTTTTGATAATGGCCACGCTAATGGGTTGGGATGATATCTCATTGTGGTTTTGATCTACACTTCTCTAATGATTAGTGATGTGGAGCATCTTTTCATATGCTTGTTGACCATATATATATCTTTGGAGAAATGGCTATTCAGGCCACTTGCACATTTTTAAATCAGGTTTTTTGTTGTTGAATTGAAGGAGTTCTTTGTATATTCTGGATATTGATTCCTTATTAGATACACAATTTGCAATAGTTTTCTCCCATTCTATAGGTTGCCTTTTCATTTTGTTGTTTCCTTTGATGTGCAAACGTTTTTAAGTTTGATATAGTCCCATTTGTCTATTTTTGCTTTTGCCATCTGTGCTTTACGTGTCCTATCCAGGAAATTATTGCCAAACCCATTGTTCTCTATGTTTTCTTCTAGGAATTGTATAGTTTTATGCTTAAAAGTTTACTTTTTTTTAAGTTTACTTTTTAATAATAATCACAAAAGCAGTTAGTTACTTAAGTTTATCATTGTTGGTATTTATTTAATTCTGTAAAATTGTAGTGTTATTTTTTATCCAGTTTTTAATTTTAATGGTAAATTTATCAACCCTTTCATTTACAACTTCTGTATCTAAAGTCATTAACTAGGGAGGCATTCCCTACACTGAGATCATGAGTAAAAATTGAGATTTCCTCTAAGATTTCTTTTATGGTTTAATTTTCATGTTTTAATCTTCGCTTCTCCTAAAATTTATTTCATTCTAACTCATTTTTGCATGTCTAAATCCTATTCATCCTATCTTTCAAGGTTCAGTGTAAAGAAAAATAGCTAACCTTTGTGGAGGACTTATATTGTGTTCTAAGTGCTTTACACGTCATAACTCATTTAATACTCAGAAGAGATCCATAAGGTAAATACTATTTTCATTTCATAGATGAGGAAACTGAGTCACAGACAGCTTACTGAGGAACTTGCCCAAGGTCATTCAGTAAGTGACAGCCAGGATTTAAACCCAGATAAGGCTGGTTTCAGATCCTCTTTTTTAATCATTAAAACTATCCTCTCAACTATCACTCTTTCCACTTTCCCACTCTGAGCTTGAGAAGGCCCCCTCCTTTCCTGAAACTCTAGAAAACCTGTGCTCCTCATTTAAAAAAAAAAAATCTTGGATCATAGTTAATTGCATACATTTCACACTACTTTAAAAAGTAGCTTTCATAACTAATTCACTTTATAGTTCTCACAGAAACTAGTATTATGCAGAAAGCTCAATAAATATTTATTGGGTGAATAAATACATAAATTAGAAAAATGCTTAAAATATAAATACCTTGGGAAGGTGCATATTAAATTCACATTAAACTATGAATGGTTGATAAAATATCTTTTTCCAATCCTAAATTCTAATGGAAGAAGAAAGAGAGCTTGTGGGCACTGGTAGCTACTGACATTTTGATAAGAGGGAAAAGAAGGCCTGTGGGCACATATTTAAGATATAATTTTTTTTAATGGCTGGGCCTGATATATAAATCTATAGAATAGAGTTTCATATATTTTCCTACCATTGGAAAAAGCTGGTTTGGTTTGCTTTAAAACTACAGGCTTTTAGTTCCTGGGATGTTTTCTTGCAATCTAGACTATAAGGATGTTCTGAAAATTTTCCAAATAACTAGTCTGTGACTCTTAAAGCCTACAGCACCCGGTCTTCCTAGGTGGTCTCCCATCCAAGTACTAATCAGGCCCAACCATGCTTAGCTTCCAAGATCTGACGAAATCGGGCGTGCTCAGGGTGGCATGGCTATAATGTGATTCTTAGAATAACAGCTGAGAGGAAGAAATGATTATTGTTATTAAATTTAATCAGAAATTATAATTATTTATAGATAATCTTAAACCTAATAATTTGAAGTAATTTCAAGCCATGTTCCTGAAATTAAATTCCTAAGAATAATTTAAAATACACCTGACTCTTATGAAGAAAAATTATGTTAATTAATTAATTAATGTTACCATTCCCTGCAAAAAAGCACCTAGCATAGCTATTGATAGATTAAAGAGATTTTGGTCAGATGTATCGTTGAGCTGTGTATAGTGTTTACAAAAAAAAAATCCAACGGCCTATTTAAGAATATACTCTCTACACCAGTAATCCCCAACCTTTCTGGCACCAGGGACCGATGCTCCTATGAGAATCTAATGCCTGATAATCTGAGGTGGAGCTTGAGGCGGTGATGTTAGTGCTGGGGAGCGGCTGCAAATACAGATGAAGCTTCACTAGCTAGCCAACTCATCTCCTGCTGTGCAGCCCAGTTCCTAACAGGCCATGAACCAGTACTGGTCTGGACCCAGGAGTTGGGGATCTCTATTTTACACAATGCTACTAGGGAGAAATTTCTAAAGTGATTTCAATGAACCTGAAATCGACCCGAATGATTATTTCTAATTGGTCAATTTCTCTAGTATATCTTATAAAAATGACTAAAGGCTGTATATTTCTAATAAAACAATAGCTTTTTAAAGAAATTGATGCAATCAATATAAATAAGCCAGAAATGTGGGGGGGGGGGGGGGGGGGGGGGGAACCTACGACACTAGAAATGTACTTTCAAAGGCCTCTAAATACTTTTTTGTTGTTGCCGAATTCATTGGCCTCTCCATCGTTTTTCTTGACTTGCCTTGTATATCTGACCCTGCTTTCTGGTCTTGTGTTTCATGTGTATGTTTTTACTGCTCACTTTTTGACACTTACTTCTTTCTTAGCTTTTTATACATGCATGTTCTTGAATTGCTTCTAACCTCTCTGAATGCTACCTCACTAGTGCCTTTGCTAGATCACATTTTATGAGTGTTCTTTAAGGTTCACTCGTTGCTTCCCAATGCTTCACAGCTTTTCTCTTTAATACCTATCTTGGATTACAGCTCCAACTTTGAATTGTTTATTAGAAAGCTGAATGTCTGGCCTCTAATCGCTAATTTCTTAAAGCACATGTGTATTGAATGTTTCACCATCAACTTGCTATACCAAAGAGCTATTTCTTTCTATGGCCTGTTAACTCAATCATCTGTCCCCATAGCATACATTTACTAAATGACTGCCCCGTGTTAGATTCTGCGGATATAAAAGTGAAAACAACTGATCCCGCTCTGGATTACCTCAGAGTCCTGGGAAGGAAAAATACCTGTAAGTCAATACTTAGGATATAAATATGCAAAAGATTTTGAAGCCATAAATCTGCCGTTTTATGAGGTGAAATTAGAATTGGGCTGCCAGACCCTCTTGATTTGGGGAAGAACATTTTAGCAAGCCAAAGGTAAGAACCTTTGCTTTGTTCTTGGTGGAGTCCTAAACAAAGCAAAACGGCCTAAATTATAGAAGCTTCAGATTGAGATATTGGCATTGTAAACTGGACATGTGAGAAGGACTTTGAAAGTCACTGGGTGATCTCAATTGAACTGTAAGGAATTACAGGAAGCTATGTCCTTCCTGAGGTCAGAATTGGGGGAATAAGGTAGTTGCATCCAAAAAATGATTATGCCTGGCACAGCAGTAGTCTCCTAAGAGTACAGCCAAAATCGCAGCAGCGAGGTGAGAGGAGGAAAGAAAACACTGAGCACATGCGAAGCAGTCCCCCGGGAGGCAGTGCCCTGGGACCAACAGCCGGTGTTTGAGAGTCTTATTTCCTTCAGACCAGCCAGGGCTCTGGTTCAATAATCTGGATTCAAAATGGATATGATGAGTCATAGACAGATTAGGGCAATGATATATGGCTTACTAAATGCAGCACAGTATGACATAAAGCTTCATTAGTCTACAAGTTCTGGAATCAGACTCTCTGCAGTAGAAAGCCAGCTGGGCCATTTACAAATAATGTGGTCTTCTCGAGCATGTTACTTTACCTTTCCATGTATCTTCATTTATAAAAATGGACAGGTCAGTTATCCCTTGTTCATCGAGTAGTTGTGAGGATTAAATGGGTTGCTACATCTAGAATGCACAAAAAGTGCAGGCACAAAGAATGTGTTAAAAAAAATTTAAGCTATTATTAGTGTTCATACATTTTACCCCCGTTGCACCAAAATTGTTTTGCTGGGAGGTAGCGACCACGTCATATTCGAGTGGCCTTTATTGAGAAAACACGGCAACTGAAATGCATTTTCTTAACAGGTCAAACTCTTTATTAAAAAGCCATCTACTTTTGTAACTCATTATTAATAAATACAATTATGAAATAACGTTCAGGTCAACCCTGTCAGTTCTGGGCTTACCAGAATCATTAGTTTCCATCCAGAGTGCTTTACAAATAATCCCTGTGTTATAGTGGTAAACTTAATGGTCAATATTTATTCTTGCTTCATAAAAATTTACACTAAATTAAAGACTTTTAATAATCTTACTAACACTGTTAATAAATTTGGTCATTCTTGCTCAATTTCCTCAAATGTCGTCCAGGGTTTCCAAGTCTCCCCAGACATCTCTTCAAAGATGCCTGTCAAAAATCTTCCCTGACAAAGTCCCTTTTGCATTCTCTGTCTCTAATGAAGGGGAGGACAAAGTCACCTTTATGATTTGCCGTAAAGAAAAAGGAAGGGAGAGAATTCCTACTGTATAAGAATAACAATAAGAATCACAATAAGAATAACAATAAGAATCACATCAGATTAAATAATTTTATGTGTTTTCCCTTCTACTAATTTGTATATACTTTTTTGCTACTTGGCAAATAAATACATTCTCTAGCAAGGGTGATAATAGAAACATTAACAATCAGCAAGGCACAGATGCTGCACAATGAAGACAGATGCTGGCTTTAAACAACTGGAACGGTGAGTCTCAGGTGAAAATCAATCCTGTTATGCCTACTGTGGTGTTTTGGGTCATTTCAGTATTATTCGGGGCACATTCATTATGTTGTTTTTAATGTGGAAATTGGAATGTAGAAATGTGCTCCAACACAGAAATTTTACCGTAATGTTATTTATCTCGAATGTAAAAGTTACTTGTATATTCGAAGTAATTTGTATTAACAAAGCTTTTATAATTATATATCAGTTTCCTTCTATCATACTTTCCAAGAAACTTCTATGATATACTCTTCTGAAGTTTTTCATGAAACCTATTTTTTTTGTGTATGAGACTAGGATCTTGCTTCCCATGGTTCTCAGCTGTTTTAAGTGCTGGTAGGTTCTCTGGGTCATGCTTAATTTTATTTTGAGATTGTTAGCAAAAGGTTGTCCTTATTTAATCTAGAAGAGAAGCAATTTATAATACTAGAAACACAAAACTGCAAAATATATCTGCTCCATTGCTTCCTGCTTATCCAATGGACTTTTTTTTTTTTTAATTCCATCAGAAGAATTTTATGGCCAAAATAAGACCAGTTACCAAGACCTAGAATTACTCTGTCTTGTTCAAGCCTGACCTAAGGTTGTCTTTAAGATGACAACAAGTTAGTCATTAAAACAGCCCATGTCGCATCTGACAATGCGACTACTTGGAACTGGCTAGCTTTCCTATGACATACTTAAATAGCCATAACTGACACATGTAAAAGAATACAACAGTTTCCCAATCTGGTTTTTCCTGTCAGCATCCAAATTTCTGCCAACAGCATTACCATTCTGCCTTTCACTCAAGATCAAATACTCAAAAGTCATCTCCAGTGGTTATTTAACATACTTAAATAACTGGTAGGAGGCAGAGTACACCTCCTGCCACAGAAACTGAGAAGCCCAGATACTTGCTTTCACAGTCTCCCTTGCCAGCCAGAATGCTACACATAAGCAAGGCCTGGCTGGTCAGGTCACCTGGCCTGAGACTCTGATCCGAAGCTAAGCATGAAAAATTAAGGGATGGGGGAGAATTATTTCAGGCAGTAGTAGTATCAGCCAGTTTCCAGGAGAAATAACGGTAGCAATAGTGCCCAGCACGCAGTGTTTGTGATGTAAACTGTAGAAGCAGCACTCTTATTGGCTTAGTTCAGTGGTGATATTTTAGCTATGGTTCTGATAGGCAGCTTCCTCTATTCCTGGGGATTTTTTAAGCCTGGTTCCCCAGCCTCCCCAGCAAATTTGCAATCTACCTAACTGCCTTCCAATAAATTCCTTTTTGCTTAAATTAGCTAGAGACTGTTTCTTTTGCTCAGAACAACAAAAACAAAAACCCAGCCCAATGTATCATCTATGACTCTTTCTCTTGACACTGTCTCCTGTGTGTATTACATTCTGTTGAGTTGGCTCTGATTCTTGGCTTCTGAATATGTGATGTCCACAATGTCCTGTCCTCAACAGCCCTGCTCAGCTCTTATACACTCATGCCTATGGCTTCTTTTACGGAGTCAATCCATCTTAGGTTTGATCTTTCTCTTTTCTTGCTGCCCTCTATTTTTCTCAGCGTTATTGTCTTTTCCAAAGAACCCTGCCTTCTCATGATGTACCTGAAGTAGAACAGCTTCAGTTTTGTCACTTTTGCCTCCAATGATGTTTCAGGCTTAATTTGCTCTAGAATTCACTTGTCTGTCTTTCTGGAAGTTCAGGGTGTCTGTAGAGCTGTCCTCCAACACCATATTTCAAATGACTTCGTAATTTTCCTATCAGCCTTCTTCACTGTCTAACTTTTGCATCCATACATAGTAATTGGGAATATGAGGATGTGGGTGATCTTAGCCTTGGTAACTAATTACACATCCTTGCCCTTGGGGATCTTTCCTAATTCTCCATTGCTGTCCTTCTGAGTCTTAGGGTTCTCTTGAGTTCTTGGCTGCAGGCTCCATCTAAACTGATAAACTGAATTTGAATTTGAATTGATGAATTAAATGGTCTTCCATACATAACCAAATTCTAAGTACAACAGAAACTCACTTAGCTAGTACAGTTGAGACCAATAGTTTGCCTGATACCCAAGTTCGAGATAGTCTTTTTGCAAAAGCCAAATCTACCAGCTATTATCTTGGACCCTTAATTCCAAAATATGGATCTTGAACCAGCAGTATCAGTAGCACCTGAGAACTTGACAGATATACAAATTTTCAGGACCCATTCCAGACTTACTGAATCAGAACCCCAAAGCAGGGCCCTCCAGGTGATTCTGATGCATGCTAAAGTTTGAGAACCATAGATCTTAAATGTCCAGTTTGTGTTCTTACTATGGCATCTGCTCCTCTATAGATCACAGAGGCTGATTATTGTAGTTCTCATGTCTAACTTCACATCAGACTTACTCTGGGAATCTGGGACCCTTCTCATTTACCAAATCAGTCTCCAGGGTTGAGGCCTGTGAGCTATAGTTTGCAAAGCTCCCTAAGCCACGCAGTGTAGGCAGACTGCTGCTGATGGTTTAGAATCATTACCAGAACAATGTCTTCCAATTGACAGACCTATGGCAGGTAAGAGTCAATTTTTTAGCACTCGTGAGCATTTCTACTCTGACTGTCTTTAGTGTGAAAGGTTGTAGTTCAGTTCCCACAGTTTCTTATTTGACTTCCTTTTTCCCTATCCAAATCTGCAATAGAGAATCAAATAATTTATCAAACTCAAGAGTAAATTAGATTAGCAGCTCCTGCTCCATAATTCATGTAGTTGCTGACAAGCCTTGGGATATTGTTGCTAGGCATCGCACACATACCACAATATACATTGTAATTAAGTTTTTTTGTTAGAAATTCATTATTGAAATGAATATCATTTTTACTTATTAGCACAGAATAATATTAGCTAACAATCACTAAAATTTTACCTTATGTCAGGTGCTGTTTATAATTCTATACTCTCATGTATAAAACAAAACTAAGGGGAAAAAAACCTTGTTGTAACAAAAGTGTACACTGTACCTGGATCAACAATTCAGTTATAAGTTGAAGAAGAAATAGCCTGGCAATGCAAAAATAGTAGCAGTCAGATTCTGGCTCAATTTGGGTCCTTGAAGCAGTCACCTGTTATTTTTACCTGTCCAGCATTGCTTTCCCCTGGGAAGCCACCTGTCTTCCATGCCATGAGGTCCACAGTGCATGCTCACCCTCCTGAAGAGGGATGAGGCTGATGAGCATATGACTTAGACTGGTCAGAGTTCTTCCTTGGCCACAGTTCTTGGTTCAAAGATGAGCATGTGACCCACTCTGGCCAATCAAAATCTTCCCTGTGGATACCGGGACCGAGAGTCTCTTTCTTCTCCTGGAATCACAAGCTGTGAACATTTTTTGTGGCAATGGATAAGAATAATGCTCACATAAAAAGAGGAGCAGAGCTCAGTGAGGGAGATATAGAGCTTTGATATCATTAGAGACCAGGATCAAGTATTTCTAAATCGAGCGTATCAGCTGGACTTTTCACTTACAGAGCCAATAAATTTCACATTCTCTTTTTATTTTATTTTATTTTTGTTTAAACAAGTCAGAATTGAATTTCTATCACTTGGAATGAAGAGTTCTGGGCTCAATTTTTGATTAATTGAGTGCAGGTTACATATTCTCAGTTTTACCAATAATGTTCACGTGCTTCCAGGAGCTCCCTGTAGACACTTAGGAATAAAAGCTGTAACAGTGCTACCATTTTTCTCAACTATTATCACCTTCAAACATTTAGCTTGATCAGACTTGCAAGCAGGATGATATTTAAAGAGGTAATTCTTTGTGTATTATGAATTGCCAGTTATATCCTTTAGTAAGCCTTATTGTTATTTCTTAAACATGTGTAGCATAATGGCTAAGAGCTTAGGCTCTGGCATTATAGACTGCCAGGGTTCAAATTCTGGCTTTTCTATTTACTAGTTATAGAACCTTAGGCAAGTTACTTAACCTTTCTGTACCTAGTTTCTCCATCCCATGTAAAATAATAATACCTACTTCTTAGGGCTGTTGAAGGAATTGACCATGTGAAGTGCTTGGAACAGTGTCTATCACATAGAACAGCTCAATAATTGTTAGTTATGATTATATTACCTAGGGGAACCTAGAGATTGAGCTCTCTTCACAAATTTACTTTATATACACAAGTGTAAATGCATATACAGAATGCAATATAATGTGATAAATGGTATAAACTTGTACACATTAGACTAGTCAATTTCTAGTTAAGCACTTTGGGTTCTCATTAGTATATGAGGGTTTCAGATTTTTCCTCTGAGTCATTTCCATGGACCATAGCTCTTGGGACTACAATTAAGGCCCAGGTTTCTAGGACTCCATGGAAAATGAGACAGTGTGCCTTTCAGGAGATTTGAAGACTTATAGTAGATCTAGATTAATCCTTGAAAGAATAATTTTTTTTAAAAATTTTATAAAATGGTTACACAATTGCCCAAGATATAACTGATCCCATTTCCTAGGTTCCTTAAGATGATGATGTTTAGGCTTGAACCAATACCTGCAATCGGGAACCTTCTTTCCCTGACCAAACCCTTCTTAGGGATTTTGACGAAGCTCAAATGGTTTTGTGAAAGTTATACATTTAATGTGCCATATCTAAACTATCACACCCTCTTTCTTTCCTGAGAGGATCCCAAGGTCTTAAGGTTCCAATACTTGAAAATGAAACAGTGGCTCTCAACATCTCAAAACCAGAGATAATGAATCAAAAACATTCAAAATTGATTCAGAAAGACTCATATGAACTTATTTCTTCACCTTTAACTCTAAGCACTGGTCCTGAATAGGGGCATTTTGAATATTTGTGGGGGCATTTTTTGTTGTCACAATGACTGTGATTACATACCCCAACACACACACACACACACACACACACACACACACACACACACACACACAGTGCTACAGAGATCAGGTACACAAAGGATTCTGCAATATGATGGACAGTCCTACAAAACACAGACTTTCCCACATCCCACACAACTTTCAGATAATAGAGATAAAAAACCTGTTTATAATCACATGAACCTGGACCTTCTGTTTTACATGTAAACAAATAACATTTTTGGAACGGCTTCATTATACACTGAATTTTCCAGGAATGCGACTACTGTGAAAATTAAAAGGAACTTGCACTTTGTTTTGTTTAGAATTTTATGAAGAATTAGTCCTATCTTGGAAAAATCACTTCACCAACAACAGCACCACTCATTGTATTTGAGTTGTCAAAATAATTTAACCTTCAGTCTTCATTTGTAGCTATTATACTTATGGAGGTACAATGAACATCAAAATGCAGATGTCTGATAACTCCATTATGACTTAACAGTGGTGCCTGAATATTTATATATTTGAAACACATATAATTTTATTATACATTACTTTCTCTTTGTTTTTCCCTTTGTATTATTAGGGCATTTCATTAAATTTTTAAAACATTACACATATAGGTAGATTATATTATCTTTGAATTTCATTTCGGGATGGTAAATGGAGTATTAAAAAATATTTGTTATGGAAAATTGTTAGTTCTATAAGGGTGAGAATTTCTGTTTTAGAATATTAATAGAGAGGAAAGAAAATACTCAAATTGTTTTTCTCTAAGATTTCCCACTACAGAGGAACTTATTACAAGGGCAATCATCACTTTGGTTTTATAGAACTTGGCACTATAAAAATTAAAGGGGGAATAAAAAGAGTAATGGCAAATAAGTAAACAGACTAAGAAATATTAATAGGAAAGGCAGGACGTCAGCCCGAGGCACTGAAGTCCTTATACTCTTCAGATGTCAGATTTTCCTAAGGAATTGTCTCATTCATTTCAGTCTCTTTCCTCCTTTCTTCCTCTTGACATAAGAAATGAGTAACACCATTCACTCTAATCAATAGATTTGGTTTTATATTAGCAGGCTGTGGTTTGATCTTTTCTACAAAAGAATCATGACTTCTCTCTTTCCATAGCAAATATTTTTCTCGTAAAGGTTCTGATTACTCTTAAAATATGCTGCTAAGAGATCCACAGAACTAGTTTATGAAATCACACACATTTCCATTCCTCTTCTCAAGCATAAAGAATCCTACAGACAGACCCCCTCAGCTAACTGCATGACCACTATAAGTTCTATCGGAACAGAGAAAGGTTAGTAGAGCATAAATAGTAGCTCCCAGGAAAGCTTTGGTAGCTAAAGACTGGCCAATCTATTCTACTAAGCTGTTCTGAGACCCTGAGAAGGTCACTAACCTTCCCATGAATTAGTTTTCCTAAGCAGAAAGAAAAATTGGAAAACCTTCTATTTCTTTTTAAGTGCCTGCTCCAATAGCACACACACCAAAATTGGAACAGTATTTTCCCTTTGCTTACTACTGCAGGATGTTCAGCCAAGCTAAACCTATCAGTTAAGCAGCTTGAGAATCTCAGAGGAAAGATATCTCATTTGGTGTTGTTAATTATCGATTGGACTGACAGAGTAAAGGCCAAGAAAGTCTGATATTTAACATCTGCTTCTGAAAGCTAGAAATCTATAGTAGCTGTGAAGTGGTTCTATCATTCTTTGATTTTGCTCAAGGTCAAATCTGTTCTCATTTCAAGAACAAAATTGATTTTCCTCATACCATTCACTTACTGCTTAACCTGAATGCTTCCAGGCCTCATTGTTTTACAGATGTCATATAAACATAAATACTCAAATGTCAAGCTCTTCACAGAACCTGTGCCTCCTATGACCTTCAGTCACCCCATAGCACTTGCCCTATTCCTTCTCTCTCGTCCAGGTTCTCTCTGTTCACCAAACTGCTTATGGAGGCAGTAAAGTGGTTGCTACTCTTGGCAATGTCTACACTAGAGATCCCATTACTTCCTTTTCAATCATGAATTCTTCTCAGAGAATCTACCTCTTCTAGAGCAATGGAAGGGACGTTCTACCAAATATGTAAGCCTATCTCCTTCACCACAGCTGATAGGAACAGAGAAACCAATCTAAACAACAAGCTGAGCCAATTAGATCCCCAGTTCAAGAATTGAAACCAAGAAACAACGTGAAGCTCATAGCTCAGTGTAACAACTCTAAAAAATGGACACACATATTTTGGCACTCCTCCCATGAAGAGGTGGAGTCTCTGTTCCCTCCCCTTGAATCTCAGTGGGCCTTTGACTGCTTTGACCAATAGAATTTGGCAGAAGTGATTCCTGGTCCAGGTAAAAAAGGCATGCAACTTCCACCTGGATCTTTGGAATGATCATTCCTTGGACATTCTCTCTTAGGATATTCCTTTTAAAATACTACATCGCCAAATCAAAAGTTTATCTTTTGGTTCCCATGTTAATGAGCACATTGTAGGCACTCTGGCCAAAAGTCCCAGGGATGCCCAACCTTTTAGCCATTCATGGCAAGGTGCTAGAAGTATGAATGAAGAAGCCATCGTGTAATGGCTCCTCCAGCCCCAGCTTCCCAGTCATCTGAGTCTTCCCAGCTGATGCCCCACACATCAAGGAGCAAAGACAAGCCATCCCCATGATGCCTTGACGCCTAAAATCCATGAACATAAAAAGTAGTTGTTCTTTTTTGCCACAGAGTTTGGAGTGGTTTGTTATATAGCAATAGTAACTGAAACACCCAATCACATGAATGACAGGGCCCAGAATGAAGATCCATACAATTCTGTGAAAGTTTCTGGAGCTGCCTGATTATATTCTTCTCTAGTTCTGGCTATTCACCTCTTCCTTAAATTCCAAAAGATTCTGGTCTTCTAATAAACCTCTATTTCTCTTGAGATATTTGAGTAGGTTTCCTATACTCCAACATGCTGTAGGAAATGCCCATTATAAAGTTATCCATGACAAAGGTGCTATGTCCCATTGCAACCAAAGTTGACAATTTTTGAGGAGCCTGATGGATGTCAAAACAGTCCCACACAGTGGTGTGAAACTGGTCCTCTTCTCTATTGCACCTTGACCCCTTAGTCCTAAAGCAGCATTAACTATGCCCAGAGTCTCCCACAAGAGAGCTCCTAAATTCCTTTAAATTTCTTGCCCAATCCCTGTTCTCACTGGGGCTCAGATCTAGACTAGGAGTTAAGCAGACCAGATGATATCTGTGATTGGAGGAGCAGCACTGTCAAAAAAGTGATACTGAGGGCTCACTGTGATTGCCTGGATGAGGAGCTAGTTAAGATTAAGGACTCTCCCCGAGCAGTTGACTCAAATTTGGCTTCCCAGGGTATCTGGAGTTTTCTCCTTCAGTTAGAGGGGATACAATTTCCCATGGCCCAAGGTTTCTAGGGACTGGGAGGCTGGTATTCCCAGCTAACAACAGTAAAAAGCTGGCACCTAAACCTACGTTGCTTGAGAAGTTTATGTGTCCCATCACTGAGAAGGATGCTTTGACATTTATTGAGGAAGAAAAATAATGTGGAGTGTGAAGATGTCATTTCTCTGCATAATACAGACACCATGATGTATCCATATTATGCAGGGCCCTGACCAGAGACACACCTCTCTTTAGAGTGCTGGCATATGGGGAACCTAGACCTTCTCTTGCTAATCTTGGCCTTCTAAGTTCTCTCTTTCCCTGATGAAACCTTCACGCTTTCTGATGTTGAGAAACTTGTCTTGAATTCTGGGATATGCCACTTGGTGACTCAGAAGACATCCCTGGCATAACATTATCACACTCCCTCCACTATCCTTAGGTGCATGTCCATCCCATATATCAGGAACCCATTTTAAAAAGAGATCCATTCTTTCTTCCCTTAGCCAAAAATTAAAAAAAATATATGTGATAGATAGATAGATAGATAGATAGATAGATAGATAGATAGATAGATAGATAGATAAATCCCATGCATGTAACACCTGGACACTGATTTACATGTATTATGTCATTTAACAGAATCCTATATTATAGGTGCCATTCTTTATTGGCCCCATTTTACAGATGAAGAAACTATCAATTGGAGAAGTTAATTACTTCAAGTTTACATAGCTGATAACTGGTTGGGCCAGGATTTAAAAACCAGTTTGGTTTATACTAGGAACACTTATTCCAAGCCCTGGGTCATGTGTTTTTGAAAAATTTAGAGAAGTAAGCAGTAATGAAGTAAGACCACTGTCTCTTTTCATTTTGACCTCCCTTTGGTCATATTTCCCCTTGTAAAAAGTGATGTTAGATTGGCCTCAGGTTGAGGTCCAGCTAATGGGGACCTGAGTTGAAGATACATCAATTTGGAGCATACTGAAGTTTTGGAGCAACTACTCATGTAGTTGGCAATTGCTTTCACATATAGTTAAGTTCTTGCTAGGAGGGTTTCATAGCCCTGTTGGGTAAGAGCTAGGATTAAAACCAGAATTTGTCTGGCTCTAAGGCCAATGATGTTAACATCACACCATACTCCCTTCCATATACTTGTTGGTCCACCAATGGCCTTGGACTTCCTAAATTACAGGTACAGCAGATAGTCTATCCTGAGCCACTTATCAACCTTTGACATTCTTTCTCAGTTGCCTACCTGGCTCCAGCACACCTTTCTAGTCCCGTTGCCCACTGCTACCCTACTTGTCCACTAGACTTTATTCAAACTGGACACCATGCCTTTTCAGGATCACACTTTTGCTCTCCCTTGACCTGAACTGGCTTTGTTCTGTTTTAGCTCAACATTCTCATTGATAATCTGACATTCAGTGAAGATAAATAAAACTCATAATGCATCATTACAACAAGGCCAATAACAACAAATCAATTAATGAGTGTTATTCTAAATTTAAAGAGTATTTATGATTAGTCACTACATCAGAACACTTCAAATGACCTAAAATCTCTTATCTCATATATGCTAGAAACTTTAATAGAAGTTTTCCCAGGTTTGGCAGCAATCCTAAAAATCTATATGACATTGGCAATAACTGGTTGAAAAGCTGAAGATATTTTCTAAATTATCAGTTTAAAAAAATGAAACAAAACAGAATCCCATAAATTTTGTTCAACCACGCTAAAGGAGAGATTGAATTATCTTCCTAGTCTCTCTATAGGAAATGTTACAAACTCTTTATATGAAGATCTAACCAAAGCATCTGTTGCCAAAAGTAGGAAAAACAGCATTTGTCAGACTACAGCAATGGCGGGCAATTAATTAATAAGAATATTGTTACTTTTCTATTTTTTCTTACATTTGGATATTTGCTAGCTCTTTAAATTTGAAATTTGTTGTAATTTCTTTTCTCATTCTAAATAAACCTTTTGTGCCTAATTTTTATTCTTTTTTCCTAAAGAAGGTTCTTCAAATTGTGTAAACCTCAGGCCCCTGAAAATCTGGGCCATCCCTGTTCTTCCTGAAGAAGCTGACTCAGCTGCAGAACATGAGAGCCTCTGGGCTCTGCAGTCACCACCGCTTCCTTCCTCACTGCCATTCCTTCTGATTACCTTCCAGAATCTACTGACAGGTGTGTGGGGGCACAGGTAGCAGAGCAGGTCAATAATCAAATATCAGATGGCTCTTTGTGAGTTACACCACATTCTACTTATTCAAAGAAGCTGGTTGTTTTCCACATTTCAGCAACCTGATCTCCACTAAGGCTCTGAGACAAACATGGAAGAGGAAATTTTACTATTTTGTTTACAAGGCAGGTATGTGCTGGTTTTTTACAAATGGAATGGTTTTTACAATATAGTACATCACTAAGAATTGTTCAATCTACCCTGTCAAAATCTTTGAGATGCATTTATGGGCTGAGGGTCGGGGGTATTCCCTAAGAACCTATGCCACTAACAAAGGTGCCTAAAATAAAGAGTTATACATTAATAATTCTTGGGAGACTATTTATCTTCTTAGAGTCCAGAGCGACTGTTCATGCATTTCAAGATTTAATTTTTAAAAAGAGAAAATGGTTAAGAAAGGGATGAAAGGGCAAAAGTTTGAATAAAAACATTCTTAGGATACGTTAGCTCCTTTTGCATATCACATCAATTCAGGAAGATACAAATGATAAGACTTGTTCATCAAGTAAATACATGAGAAACTTTCGAAGAAAACAAATCACGAATGCTCCAAACACCCCAAATGTTATCTGAAAGAACTTTATTGACTAAAGCTACCAATAAATACTTGTTAACTCCACTTACTAGAAGAAAAAAGAACATATTTTATTTGATACAAAGAACTAGGGGTAAACAAACTTCTAATACAGCGATGAGAATAGCACTTTCTCAAGTTTTAAGCACTGGCTTTAGCGAATCTAAAAAGTTATTAAGAATTCATTTGAATCTCACTCTAATACTAAAATGGGACATTGTCTGCTATGTCAGACATTTTAATGAGGTCCTTTTGGGTACTTTAGAAAGGAAACAGTGGGACGATGCCTGAGCTAGTCTTGCCCTTTAAAAAGGCCTGTTCTACAGTAGCAGTTCTCAGCTTTGGCTATGTCGGAATCCCCTGGGGAGATTTTAAAGCCGTGGAGGCCTGGGTCCTACTGCTCAGAGATTCTGATTTGCTTGGTTGGGGTACAGTTGAGACATAAGCCCTCTGAGGCGATTCTAATATGCTACAAAAGCTGAGAACTATTGCTCTAAAGCAGTTTCTCAATCTGGGCACTATCAACATTTGGGGCCCGATAATTCTCTGCTGTGAGGGGCTGCCCTGTGTTTTACTGCATGTTTAGCAGCATCCTTGGTGTCTATCCACTAGATACCACTAGCCCTCCCTCCCATCCCCTTCCTCAGTTATGACAACCAAAATGCCTCACAACATTGACAAATGTCGAGGTGGCAGACAGGGGTGGGGAACAGGCTAGAAATTTCCCCTGGTGGAAAACCACTGCTGTAAAAAGTACTATAGTAAACTGATTTTATTATTCTGGGCTATTAGAAAACAATACTTGACAAATAAAAGCAGGGCATAAGAGAACCTCATTTGAGACTCTAACAAGCAGGACCTAGTGCGCATTGATCACCGAAGCACAGAATACAACTATATACTCCCCAATGCTTAGAGACAGAAAAATGCTGAGAATGTCAAATTCAGTGAAACTTCAAAATATCCATTTAAAAATTAGCACAACTGCAGCTAGTCAGGGATTTACAGATTAGAAGTGGATTTGACCACATCTGCCATATTTGTCCTCATTCTACTTTGTAAACCTTCCGCATAACAAAAAAAAAAAAAAAAAACCTGCTAAAATCTTGTAAACAGGCAACTATTTTTAGACAAGCTCATTTTCTTCGGTGGCTCTGGAATACTGATTTCTCCTACAGGGGAAGGTTTACAAGAAAGTATAGTCAACCGAAGAGACTTTAAGTTACTGACATTACAGCAAATATGGAAAATTAACATACACTAACTGTACTCTGAGCATTAGACTGTCCTATATTTTATTTGCAAATGAAATTACACCAAGCCCATTACACTTTCAGGTATGATTTTAAAATACACGTAGGCATGCAGATAAGTAGGCAAATTTGGCTGAATTTCTTTCTTTTTACTTATGTAGGCCGAAACTTTTTGCACGGTGAATCTTGAGTGCAAAAATCAAATCTATCTCTAATTACATGAGGGCATTTTCATTTTTCCTAGCTCTTTAATGCTTAATCTCAGATTGAATTTCCTGTAGATAGAAAGCAATTTGAAAAGAGTGGTAGGTTAAAAATACATGAGTTCTCTCAAAAATAATGTTTTCTCAAAACATTTTAAAAAATATTTAGCCACAAAGGAACAGACCCTAGGAGAATGGGGGAAAGTTACTTGTTAGTTTTATCTACATTCTTCTTTCACCAATGCAGACACAATAAGGGAGTCACTTGTTTAGTGCCGTTTTCTTTGAGAACAAAAATCTGAGATGTGGATTTGGTAGAAAAATAGAAGACTACAAGTACGGGAAAATACGGCATAGTAAAAAGTAAAAGAGACAGACAAGGTAGTCAGTGACTTCCTAATTTTTGCTTCTTTACTTTTCCTCTGCACAATAGAAGAGGCAGCCAAAAAGCAATAAAGGATAGGAACTTCTTTTACTCACGGCAACTGCTAAGTCAAATACGAAAACAATTTATCTAGTTATTCTACAGATCCATTTTAAAAATTAAAAACAGAACTGGTCACAAATTATTTAATAAAAATAAAAAATTTAAATGTGTTAAATTTTAGAATATAACTAGTTAAAGGAAAGACACAAAGACAGAAAAATAAGGGGCAGGAAGTGAGGGAATGATGAAGGAGGGAGGAGAGAGAGAGA
>NW_011888793.1:5893238-5902574 GCF_000151845.1 Pteropus vampyrus | reverse complement strand
TAGTCAGTGACTTCCTAATTTTTGCTTCTTTACTTTTCCTCTGCACAATAGAAGAGGCAGCCAAAAAGCAATAAAGGATAGGAACTTCTTTTACTCACGGCAACTGCTAAGTCAAATACGAAAACAATTTATCTAGTTATTCTACAGATCCATTTTAAAAATTAAAAACAGAACTGGTCACAAATTATTTAATAAAAATAAAAAATTTAAATGTGTTAAATTTTAGAATATAACTAGTTAAAGGAAAGACACAAAGACAGAAAAATAAGGGGCAGGAAGTGAGGGAATGATGAAGGAGGGAGGAGAGAGAGAGACAGAGAGATAGAGAAACATAGGGAGATGGAGAGACAGGAAGACAGAGAGACAGAGAATATTACCATTTAGAGCAGTGGTCCCCAACCTTTTTTGGCACCAGGGACTGGTGCTCCTATGAGAATCTAATGCCTGATGATCTGAGGTGGAGCTGAGGTGGTGATGCTAGCGCTGGGGAGCAGCTGAAAACACAGATAAAGCTTCGCTTGTTCTCCCACTGCTCACCTCCTGGTGTGCAGCCCAGTTCCTAACAGGCCACTGACTGGTACTAGTCCTTGGTCTGGGGTTGGGGACCCCTGATCTAGAGAACAATGCCTTAACCTTGAAGCATTTAGGATACTGCTGTGAAAAAATAAGCTGCAATTTCAACACTGTAGAGGTACTTGGGTGCTATGGTCTGAATGTTTGTGTCCCCCCAAATTCCCATGTTGAAATCCTGATGCCCGATACGATGGTATTAGGATGTGGGGACTTTGAGAGGTGATTAGGTCAGGAGGGCAAAGTCTCACAATGGGATTAGTGCCCTTATAGGAGCACCCTGAGAGAGCTCCCTATCCCCTTCCACCATGTGAGGACATGAGAAGTCAGAAGTCTATGACCCAAAAGAGGATCCTCACCCGACCATAACAGCACCCTAATCTCAGACTTTCAGCCTTTAGAACCATGAGAAAAAAAATTCTGTTATTTATAAGCCAGGTGGTCTAAGTTTGTGGTACTTCGTTACAGCACCCTGAACAGACTAAGACACTAGGCATTGCGTTAAGAAGCTCTAGAAAGAAATATATCCTCATGAGTTAACGAGTCAGAAGTGATAATCAAAATATTTAAAACTGATATGTTGAGGGCATTGCCACAGGGCAAATGAAACATAAACTGCAATTATGGGAAAAGATACTGCTGCTTTCAGGGCTGAACACTCCAGCTTTGGACTGAAGGAAAGCGGGATGTAGGTGGTGAAAAGAAAATGGGAGAAAAAAGTGATGACAATAGAGAGGGGAGATGAAGGAGCTGCCAGACTGAAAGTAGGTATTTTCACAGCAGAGACTCTGGTAGCCAGCCTCCGAGGTGACCACAATGATCCCACCACCTCCTGGTATTCATACCCTTGTGTTGTCCCTTCCCAAAGGGAATTAAGGTTGGTCTGTGTGACCAATAGCATGTGGCAGAAATTATGGAATGTCACTTTCGATATTAGGTTATAAAAGACTGCAGATTTTGTCTTGGGTGCTCCCTTGCTCTTTCTCATAGAGAAAGAGGCCATGTAGCAAACAGCCTCATGGAGAGGCCCATGTGGAAGGAATTAAAACTTCCTGTCAAGAGCCATAGGAGTAAGCCTGGAAGCAGCACTTCCAGCCCAGGCCTTCGGAGACTACTACCCTGGCCGACAACTTGACTGCAGCCTCACAAGAGAACCAACCAGGATTCTGCACACTCAGAAGATTTGTGAAATAATAAATATTTATGGCTTCAAGCTAGTAAATTTTGGAGAAATTTGTTATGTGGCAAAAGATAATTAATATACAGCATTAGAAAAAGTAAAAAAAAAAAAACAAATAAATAAACGTATAAAAACATAGCACCATTACACTTAACTGAAGGAACTGCTTTTCCACGCTGGATAGGGTGAGGAAGGAAGAGAAGGTTGACAGAGCCTTCTATTTTGCTGGTTTTTGTTGTGTCTTGGGTAGGAAGTTAATTTATGCAAAGTGCAAGGTAGTTATTCCTCTCTACCATGAAGGAGATTGGGAAAATACCCTAGATACCAAGCGAAGTATATGTCAAGTTAAATAACAGCAAACATAATAACAGAGAGACCACCATTTAGAGTATCTCCTGTATGTTCAGCAATATTAAAGATACAATATCTTTAATCCTCAGAAAAAGCCCCATAATGTATGCTGTCATAAGGAATTACCATGAAGCCTGCTTGGCTTCAAAGCCTAGGCTCTTTCCACTATACTACACTTCCTTGCAAGAAAAACAGTAGAGGTTTGGCTATAGTTCAGGAAAGAGAATATGACTAAAAAGCCAAGTAAAGCAGCAAGTCAGGTAACTTGTCAGATGAAGGAAGATCAAGCTCATGGTGAAACAGAGGAAACCAACAGGAAGTGAGATCAGAAACTGCTGAATCCCCAACAGTTTGCTACCCATGAATCCTGTTCTCTTTCAGGTGAATTTTACTTTTCTTGCAATAAGACCAGCCTTCTCTGGACCCTGTGACCATTTCTGGCTCAGAGCATAACGACTACCAAGCACCCTGGAGCCCAAGTGCTCACTGGCACAGTACTGAGTTGGTCTCTCTACTGACTTTCTCCGACCTTGACACCGCAGTTCCATGATGGCTGGCCTTGTTGCTGAGTTCCTTTCTTGACTTATTCCAGACGTATACATTACTTGGTTAAAAGCTTTACTGAAAACAAGGAGAATGGCTTTCTGCCTTATTATATTATATTTCTAGCACTGAAATATATTTATTAGGAAGATTTTGTTTAGTTTTATTTTTTGTAAATTTTTAAAAATAGAAGACGGACACATGGACAAAGTTAAAAATTCAAACAATACAAAAAGAGAATTCAGTAAAAAAGTAAGTCTACCCCATCTTCTCTCCAGAAAAACCACCGTTGTGAGTTATCTATGAAAGGTAATTATTTTTTACTTTGAAACACACATAAAAATACCCAACCCAATTTGAAAGCTGGATCTCACTGTGCCACTCAGGTTAAAGACATAGGGACTTCAATTCATTCATCATAAAAATGAAGATTAATAATTATTTTGGCTTGAGCTGATGTCAGCTGTTACAACAAACAAAACACCCTCTCCTTTTGTCTTCTGCTATATGTAAAATTTTTCTATAAATGCATTTGAACACTTTCTACATTGGACATGGCCAAATGCTTACACAGGAGCTTTGAAAAAAAGTGAATAATATATCCTCAGTTTTTATAGATGATTGTTACATAAGAAATGACTATAAGATGACCTCTCATATATTTCTTATAAAGTTGTTTTAAGATTTCATTTGTGTACTGGTATGAGGCATCTCCTGTTACCATTTCACACTCTCTTGGTCTCGCCTCTTAACCTAGCCACTGGTTAAGTCCAGATGCAGCCCTGGCCTGAACCATTCATCACTTGCTCCTTCCTTGGCTTCCTAAATGCCTGTAGAATCAATTTACTCAGCACTCAGACATGCACAGACCAGAAGAGCAGGGAAGCTAATGTCTATGGAGCTACGCTTAACAAATGAGGGGAGGACGCTAGCGGTAAAATGCTTCTCCCTTCACTTCCTGGTGGATGGTTCGAGGATGCTATTCATAAGTTCCCTTAGTAGGCAGAAGCAGCAGTGGCTCTTGGGGGAAGCCAACTCCATAATGTGTCCTTATATTGAAACGGGACATCACTTGTAAAATTCTTAATCTTTTAGCAGGAAATGAAATGAGACATCAGTTGCAGAATTAATCTTTTCAGTAAACCTAGTTAAGTTTTCTTCCCTCCTTTCTTTGGAAAAAAGGCTTTCCCTCATATCTTGATAATTGCCCTAGTGACTCAGATCCTCTGGCTATTATTGATAAGGGTCATCAGCCCATTGTTAAGCAGAAATGGTGTTAAGCCAGGCAGGGCCCTTAAGTCTGGGGGGCGGGAGTGGGGGGGACTTTAAGCCAAAGGTCTTTCTTTTTACTCTTTAAGAAATATATTAACCAAGCCTGTTTCCCTTTACTCACTTAATAGGCAAATCAATAATAGAAATTAATAGATGTATGATTTAAATAATGAGTTTGTATTTTCTTTTCCTTGTCTAGGGACCGAGGTGGCACTTCAGCAGGAAACCCAAGACCCTGAGGCAGAAAGGGAAAGAGCACCATGAAACTCCTGTAGGCAGAGACTACAGTCATTCTCAGCAGGAAGCAGATACGGAAGAAGAGACCTCGCGTCCCTCAAATAATAAGGGGGTTCATGGCTCTTAGAAAAGAGTTAGGCAAGAAAGTTAGGGGGTTTCGGGTCTGCCTGCAAAGACACTGAGGTCATCCTATCCTAGAAGGAGTCTCCCCACAATTAAGCAAGCTAGAAGGCATTTTTTTAACTCAAAGAAACCAGTAGGCAGAGAATAGGTATGGTGTCAGTTTAAGCCAGTCACTCGCACCTGTGCAATGAAGACCCCAAAGACCTTCAACTCACCTGAGTCTCATTATACCATCATTATAATATGATGCATATGCCTGGAAGTTCATTAATATCATTATAATAGGTTGAATTCTGGGAACAAACATGCGCAGAAAGCAAAACAATGAATCACTGAGTCCTGTCAATCTTAGTTGTCAATCAAGGAAGCCCATTCCTCTAAGAAAAGTAACCACCCACAGCAAAAAAGGGATAAAAACCCTGAAGTCTTTGTTACCAGGCCTTTGAGGCACACTTCTCTTGCTCAGTCCCCACTTTTATGTCTGGAAGTGTACTTTCCTTCCTAATAAAACTTTACTTTTCTACTGTATTTCGGTGTCTTGCTCAGTTCAAGACATCGAGAACCTGGAAAATGCGCCAGGAGAAGACCCCACTCTCCGGTAACAATATCAGCTTTCCTTTATTTCCTGTTCCCCTCCCAATGCCCCTCACTCCAGCACCCTGGGATTGCATTCCTAAATTAACTATCTGCACTCAGGCCTTTTATTTCAGGCTCTGCTTGTGGAGAACTCAGGCTGAGGTAATGTTTAATGTCCTGTATACAAAGCACCGTGTGAAAAAGTCTCCATAAACTTTAGTACCAGAAGAGAAGTTGTCTCCAGTGAAAATTTTTTTATTTCATCTATTCTTCATGGTTTGTGCATTTGCTTTCTTCACTTTTTGTGGCTTTGATTATTTTTATTGTAACATTATTATTGTATGTATAGTAAATCAAATATTAAGGAAGCAACTAGGATATGAATAATAAAAATGTAATTTGTGTTACCTCCTTGAATGAGATCAGAGGAATGGAAAGCACTGACTCGGATAAAAAAAGAAGTTAAGTGTGAGTGTGATTTTGAAGCAAATCTTAGAAGACAGATTTATAGAGACAACAGTCAAGATTAGCAATAAATTCAAAGGGAAAAGACTTCTAACTCGATTGTCCTTCCCCATTTCTTAGACTCTCAGCACCCAGCCAGAACCCAGTACACAGTACATATTTCTGTGAATGAACAGTGTTTGTCCTGGTGATTTCTGCGTAGCTGATTTATAGTTCCCTGGGATTGTTTGCAGAACTACAAAAGCACATTCAGGTGCCTCCTGAGGGTACATACTGCAGAAACTCTTCATCAAATCAGCTCATCAGTGATGGCTTAAGCCACACAGCCTTGAGACAAGGACATTAACTACAAAAAGAAACACAAAGAGAATTCCTCTGGGCACTTGAAGGTGACTTGAAAACAGTGCCTTTCAGGAGGCAATTTATCAGATGAAACTTCAGAGCGCCTAGTAGCTCCCAAACACTAAACTTAACATTCTTACAATATGACATTAAACAGCAGTCCAGCTGCTCATGATCACGGATCTTCTGAGTTTGAAAGTCGGCCAGAGGATGCATTTTGCTTACATTTCACTAATATGAGTGGACAGTCACGGTACGTTAGAAATTCTGGCACTTTAAAAACTATCCTGTTTTTTCCCTAAGACTCAAGGCCTTACCATTAACTTGAGATCTCATTAAAATTTATTACAAGTGTTCCAACAAAGTCTATAGAATCTCGGTCACAAAACTCCAGAGTTCAGAAAGGAGGAGATACAGATCGCTTCAGCGTCCTGCCTCCAGCTGGCCAGTGCAGTCGAAGTGGTGACTGCCTGGTACAATTATTTTCTTAGAAGTGTACACATTTTCTCCAGTCCTTGTAATTAAATACAACCTTAAAGCAGGTAGTAATAGTACTTCCCTTGTGGCCGACCACGACAACTTGATTAGAAAGATAAACAGCTCCAGTCAAATGTACTAATCACCAGAGGTGGCACTTCCTGATTCTAAATCTCAGTGTTAGCTTGTGGTTTCTAGTATTTTCAGCGAAGTCCTTTAAAATTTAAAATTGTATTTTGTCTACTGCAAACCTTGGACCAATGTATTTTCCCGATCGAATCACTTTTTAAAAATTCAGTCTAAATTACATCTTTAAAAAAAATTTTGGAGATCTCATAAGAAAAGAGGCAATGCTGATAACATTAATATAAGCTAATTAATGTAAATTAATAATATTTGGAGAGTGGCACTTAGAATGTGGAAGGTGATGCTATAGCAGAGGGCAAGAATAGGTCTGTATAAGGCACTGGCAACATAACCACAGTTACGGAAGCAAAGAAGCTGAAAAAAGCATTACTCACTATAAGCTTACCTTTAAAAATGCAAGTGACATTAACGTTAAGATGAACAGTTCAAGAGACTTACAGGTTCTCTTACGATTTTCCAATGTATTCAAGAACTCTCTCTCAATCCCAAACCTAATTCCTTCCTTCTCTGTGCACCTACTGTTCACTGTGTGTATCTCTGAACACAGCAAGTTTCCACTGTACTCTAGTCACCTGTTTCTACCATCGTCTCCTTGGCCTCCAAGTATACACGCACAAGCGCGCGCGCGCACACACACACACACACACACACACACACACACACACCCCCGAGTGAAGGGCCACATGGTCACCTAGACATTCCCAGAAGCAGGCACAGTGCTCGGGCTCCATGGTGCTCAGCCAGTGTTTACAGAATGAATAAATAAATGAGCCAATGAATGCTAAGTGACCTGAACATAGAACCACACATTGTCAAAGCTGGAAGAGGCCTAAGAAAATATCTAACCCAATGTCCTTATTTTACAGTCAAAGAAACCAAGCGGATAGAGGTGCAATGTCTCGCCACAGACACAGAAACTGATCCCAGGGCTTGTGAGTCACGGGTTTGGGTACTTTGAAACTGCAATGGCAGACAGTTTTCTAGTTTGTAAATGGGAAATGTTTAGTTACTACTCCCTCACTCCATATCTTTTGGCTTTTTAAATCCGTAATATAAAAGGATATAACTGAAATGCAAATCAGTTTGGTTAAAAAGATTGGTATTATTGGCCAGAAGGGAGTTTTCTGTATTACAAGTGGATTTCGACTCCCTATTTTAGTCCTATGCTCCCACTGTTACATGACTAACAATTGGCTGCATTACAAAAGTATTTATTATGTTTCCGTTAATCAAACTACCATTCTCATCTTTTCACGAATAAGAAACAGAGCTCTAAATTCAGAGATTCTATATGGTGACAAGATCTAAAACATGGATAAAAGAGAGATCATGTCAAAAATATTAAAAGGTTACAGTAATGGTGGCATATCCACTTAACAGGATACTATGTAGCAATTACAAATTACTTTCATGCAGAGTTTATAAGAGCATTGAGAAGTATGATTATATTTCAATGTTAAATTTAAAAAAAGATTGGGCATAAATAATTAAAACTCCGCAGAGAAAAATGACTAAAAGTAAACATACTAAAGATAGTGGTTATATTTAAGTGGTAGATTTAGAGGTTATCTTTTCTATTTTTCTATACTTTAAAAATGTTTCAAATGTATTTATATTACTTTACAATGGAAAAAAGATTTAATTTTTGAACAGAAATTCAGAAGTTGGTATCAGAGGTTGCACAACCAATATTAAATTTCTCTTTTTAAATTTCTTTAGTGCCCCTGTTTTTCTCTTCTTTCTAAAACCCGTCGGCAAGCCTCTGGCAAGAATAGTTTTTGAGCCCAGAAATGGAGTCCTGATTGAAGATATAAAGTAAGGGGACCTCAGCGCCACCTCTTCCCTTAGGATGTTTGAGAAACAAACCAAGAAATTCACTCTGTTAGTGTGAAGAACTTCCTACGAATGCCTTTTACTGCATTTTTTATGTTCTTAGAAAACCTGAAAAGGCCCTAAATAATTCACAATCTCTTTCCTGGAGTTGGTTTCTCGATGTGTGTTCAATTTTTTCCCCATGACAGTAAATGGCTTTCTTTTTGAGATCACTGATTACTCTGACACTAATGGGTCAATTAAATCGTAGATGTAACTTTTAGGTACCACTTATTTTAAGAATAAAATAAGCTCAATAGGAGGTAACCCTCTAGCTACTTCCCAAGTTGCTTAGAGCACATTCTCCCACCCTTTTAAAAAACTATTTCTCCAAAAAGTACATTACAGTCCTTGGTGTATCTTCACGGCAGGTAGCTTTGCTTGGGGTTAGCTCTCAGGAAATGTGTAATATAGAGCTATATCAGGGAATCACAAAGCAGAGGCTGAAAATGAATGCTGTCCTTTCTTTCCCGCCTCCTCTGTGAGAGTTATATGTGATTGTCTGACACTTGTAAATGGATCTATAGGTCCCCGGCTTTAACCGACGCCCAAATGAACACAACAAGCAGCCAGCTGAGTTCTCTCTTTCCTTCACCTGCACTATCTGGTTCGCTTTCTACTTGTAAGTGCACTTTCTACGTGGTAGAAACGTGCTCCCTGGAAAGCTATATGGGTTTCCAGTAAGAACAGAAATAACACCCTTGCTTCTCTTAGGGTTGACTCTGAGAAGGCGATCTAAGCAGAAACTTAGGTAACCGCCTCAAGGCCTGCAGCAAGATGCCACCACTAGCTGGTCCACTCACCGCAGGTATGCTCAGCTTCTCCCAAACTTCCGGCTCCCATGCCTTAGTGTGCTTGAGTGGGTGACAGAGAATATCGCTCTCAAATAAATGGGCCCACTCTCACAATTCTCTCAAGCACGAGGTATTACAAGCCATAATAGTTTATCCTTAACAAGGAAATATGTAGATTATTCATGCCCAAACTTAAAAAAAAAAAAAACAATTTAAAATTACCTAAAGAAACATGAATAATATACCAGCATAAAAATAAAAAACGTGAGAAAAGATTTCCTCTTTTGCTATTTTGACTCTCCAACTTTTGCCCACTATAACAAATAATAAAGATTTTGGTTAATGATGTTCTCTGAATAGTGTGAAATGCTATTTTGATTTCTTCTC
>NW_011888793.1:5890278-5893188 GCF_000151845.1 Pteropus vampyrus | reverse complement strand
AAATTTCTCTTTTTAAATTTCTTTAGTGCCCCTGTTTTTCTCTTCTTTCTAAAACCCGTCGGCAAGCCTCTGGCAAGAATAGTTTTTGAGCCCAGAAATGGAGTCCTGATTGAAGATATAAAGTAAGGGGACCTCAGCGCCACCTCTTCCCTTAGGATGTTTGAGAAACAAACCAAGAAATTCACTCTGTTAGTGTGAAGAACTTCCTACGAATGCCTTTTACTGCATTTTTTATGTTCTTAGAAAACCTGAAAAGGCCCTAAATAATTCACAATCTCTTTCCTGGAGTTGGTTTCTCGATGTGTGTTCAATTTTTTCCCCATGACAGTAAATGGCTTTCTTTTTGAGATCACTGATTACTCTGACACTAATGGGTCAATTAAATCGTAGATGTAACTTTTAGGTACCACTTATTTTAAGAATAAAATAAGCTCAATAGGAGGTAACCCTCTAGCTACTTCCCAAGTTGCTTAGAGCACATTCTCCCACCCTTTTAAAAAACTATTTCTCCAAAAAGTACATTACAGTCCTTGGTGTATCTTCACGGCAGGTAGCTTTGCTTGGGGTTAGCTCTCAGGAAATGTGTAATATAGAGCTATATCAGGGAATCACAAAGCAGAGGCTGAAAATGAATGCTGTCCTTTCTTTCCCGCCTCCTCTGTGAGAGTTATATGTGATTGTCTGACACTTGTAAATGGATCTATAGGTCCCCGGCTTTAACCGACGCCCAAATGAACACAACAAGCAGCCAGCTGAGTTCTCTCTTTCCTTCACCTGCACTATCTGGTTCGCTTTCTACTTGTAAGTGCACTTTCTACGTGGTAGAAACGTGCTCCCTGGAAAGCTATATGGGTTTCCAGTAAGAACAGAAATAACACCCTTGCTTCTCTTAGGGTTGACTCTGAGAAGGCGATCTAAGCAGAAACTTAGGTAACCGCCTCAAGGCCTGCAGCAAGATGCCACCACTAGCTGGTCCACTCACCGCAGGTATGCTCAGCTTCTCCCAAACTTCCGGCTCCCATGCCTTAGTGTGCTTGAGTGGGTGACAGAGAATATCGCTCTCAAATAAATGGGCCTACTCTCACAATTCTCTCAAGCACGAGGTATTACAAGCCATAATAGTTTATCCTTAACAAGGAAATATGTAGATTATTCATGCCCAAACTTAAAAAAAAAAAAAACAATTTAAAATTACCTAAAGAAACATGAATAAATACCAGCATAAAAATAAAAAACGTGAGAAAAGATTTCCTCTTTTGCTATTTTGACTCTCCAACTTTTGCCCACTATAACAAATAATAAAGATTTTGGTTAATGATGTTCTCTGAATAGTGTGAAATGCTATTTTGATTTCTTCTCAAATCATGCCACTGTTTTCCTTGGAAATTTCTCCATGTTAAACCCAACCTACTGAAATGTGTATAAATTTGTACTTCAATTCAAATAAAAATATTAGTAGATCAAATGTAAACCAGATCTTACTTCTTACTCTGGAATTTGCTTTGCATTAATAAATTCTAATAAAAATATCTAATCTCTCTTAACAAGGATCCATGAATGAAGGCTCAGAAACTCTCCTTCCAAAATCTAGTTTTGCCTGACTCATAGAGTCTCACTTTCCATCCCACCACCAAAAGTAGTCCTGGCCATATACAGGTGCAGATGCCAGAGAGGCTCAGTTCAGTAATGGTCTTCTTTTAACTTGATATTATGTACAAAATACATGGGTTGCATGAGGAGAGAGAAGAAAGGTGATGGAGCAAGCAGAAAGTTCAAGAAGAAGCTACACGCTACCTGGCAGAAACTGTGGCTACCCGAGTTTTCCACTGTCAAAAGACCAAAATCATAGTTTCAGAAATGAAGGACATCTGTGAAATCCTGTTCACGCTTTCAATTCGTAGGAAAATGGGCTTCAGGGAGGTTTGGTGACTTACTCAAGGTCACATATCTGGTTGGCAACAGGTCTAGGAATAGAATTTGTGTCTTTTGGTCCCAAGTCCTCTTTCAATTAACCCACAAAACATCTTTATGCCTGTATAGTCAAAATTAAAAATAAACCATTGGTCTGAAAATCTTTCTAAACTGGTTAACACAATCCTTATTTTTATACACAGAGTATAATTAAGATTATCGAACCTTTTATCTGTGAATCAAGGACACCGTTATGAAAATTAATGATACCAACTCTACAACACAGAGTCTGTGAATGCCGATTTGACTTAGCATGTAGTACAATGCTGAGAATATGATAACCGTTGTTTATGGATTTCTATAATTTACTCTTGCCACTCTCAGAGTCTCTGCTCCAAGTATCACCTCTTCCTCTACTTTCTAATTCTAAATTCATTTTTCTAAAGTCTGTTCTCTAGAGTAATATGAAATGCAGACTAACGCACACTATATTCGTTGCAGTTATTATTCATAAGAGCAAAAACAAAAGCCGTAAATGTCCAACATAGGAGAATGTTTGGTAAGTAGTACTTTCAAAGAATAGAATATTATGCAGCCATTAAAACGATCTATACTTGAAGAGCATTTAATAAAATGAGTAAGTACTTATGTAACAATGTTAAGTAAAAAAAAGCAGGATGCTAGATATCAATCACCTTTCAAAAATGCTTGGAGCGAGGGAGATATACCAAAATGTTTACAATGGTAGGATTGCTGATAATTATTATTCTCTTAGTATACCATTCTATTATTTCTATTTATTCCTGTAATAAAAGTATAATAAAGTCAGAAAAGAATTTTTTAAAAATATCACATTGGAAAATATAACCTAACTAGTCACGATTATGTAAAATAAAAATATGTAGTTTCTAGGTGAGAATCTAAAGCCTCTGTGACATAGTATGGTTGTATGTGGCTTTTTCTTCCTTCTCATTTCTTTACTCAATTTCGGGTATGTCA
>NW_011888793.1:5888013-5890228 GCF_000151845.1 Pteropus vampyrus | reverse complement strand
CTAGGTGAGAATCTAAAGCCTCTGTGACATAGTATGGTTGTATGTGGCTTTTTCTTCCTTCTCATTTCTTTACTCAATTTCGGGTATGTCAGGTTGCTAGATAGTTGAATTATGGGAAAAAAAGCATTAAGATGTGTATATATTTAAAGGGGAAGTAAGGCTACTGAGAGGGAAAGACAGAAGGGAGAAAAAGATTCTGAGCCAATGCTTTCAGACAAGTGTCTAAAGATGTTTCATTAATTAGTTTTTAGAAATTTAGAAGCCACAGATGGTGGTTAACTGTCATTAAGTCACTCAGGCTGATTTATCAGTGGATGAGCATTAAAGACAAATTAACTCTCTAGAGACTAGGATATCTTCTAATTAACAATTAAGTATTTCCTAAAACTGGGAGAACTGACTTAGGAATATGAGAAAGTAAAAACTGGGATAGCATGGGAAGAAGCTAAGCATTTGAAGCATTTACATGAGTATCTCAGTACAGGATGTTTATAACTGAAAGTATTAGATATATACTATTACCACTTTTCTATTCTAATTCTTGATTTCTTCGTATTATGATGAAATATTTTTCTGTTACATAGCAATAACTTTTCCTATTTTCTTCTCTTTCTTTGAAGGAAATCATTCATCTGTGGACACACAGTGACGTCCACTCATTCATATATACACAAAGCCCCCACCAAACTGAGTGGGTAATTTAACAATACATATTGCTCGACCACTCAAAGCTTCTGATCATTTTTGAAAATTTACCTCCGGCTCCCCAAAAACTACATGTCAAGAAAAAACTCTGCACAGGTGGGTAGAGAATTATCTCTGAAAAAGGAAAATTTGAGTGGCAGGAGGTTGCAGCTGATGTGCATTCCCACCTTGGAATCCACGTGGGCCCTTCATCCCACAGGCTGCTCCTCTCTTCGCAAATCCACACTCACCATCTGTCTTTCAGGATTTAAACTAAGGCCCTTCTATAATATCTCCTTGAAAACTTGAACCTCTTTCACTATTCTTTTACTCCACATCCCCTCAGCTTAACTTTAACAGCTTGTGGATATTACAGAGTGTACTTATTCCCAAATCCCTCAGGAATTTTTCTCCAAAAGCAAATACATGTGTGTTTTAGCTTTCCAGCTAGACTTTAAGCAAGATCTATGTTTTCTACATCTCAGATTCCTCCCCACCTTTTCAACATTCTTCCCCCTTTCTTTCAGCTGCCTAGTATATCACTATGCATTCAACGAATGCTTACTGGGTGAGTGAGAACCTGCATTAGTGTGGTGAAAGCCCAGCTTGATCAGTAATTAGGAGGTTGGAGTCCCACCTCTACAACTAAGCAACTGTGTTATTATAAGTCTGTAGGTCTCAGTTTTCTCATCACGAAATTGTTATGGGGGCAGGAAGTAGGTGGAGTATATGAGTTCTATGATCTCTGAGATGCTATAAATATTTAAATTTTATTTTGATTGGGCTGATCATAGCCTTACTTTATTCCGTTAGGGATGAATAAGGACATAAATGAGAATTCCAAAGACAAGAATGTTAAAAGCAAGACAAATAGAAAAATCAAGTAACTAACCACCCAGCAGGTAGAAGAAAGGCAATGTGTCTGGCAAATTAATAAAGCCAAGGACAATCAGAGAGAGTAGAGATATCCTGGGCGAGGCTAGAAATACGGATCCTGTCTGAGAGGGCCGTAAAGGGATTAGAGGGTGACATATAAATGGGAACAGCTTAATAACTAAAAAAATTACATCATTGGTTAGGCATATGTGTGCTCTTGTTTTTAATTTGTTCTTCTGTTTGCTATTCAAGCTTGAAATCAAACATTAAGAACGTCAGCATTGAGACTGCTTAGCTCAGGAGGAAGACGGTAAGACACATACCAACAACTTCCTTATGGAAATAAAAATAGAAGTTCCTGGTATTAAAATAGGGATTAATACTACTAACATCTGATCATTAGAAACCTATTTTCCTGTACTTTTTCTTTCATGGGGGGAGGTGCGGGGCGGTATGACCGTTTTAATCAGATTTTCCCTAAATTTAATTTTATTAAAGATTTTAATAATGCCAAGTAATACTGTACTAGTTTCACTGAAATTAGGTTTTAGCAGAGAGACCATGTAATAGATAAAAGTGGTGTTATAAGAAGGTCTGTCCACGCCTTCAATAATAAGCTCCTTAGGATAGGATAAACTTATGGTGGCAGTGAACT
>NW_011888793.1:5886141-5887963 GCF_000151845.1 Pteropus vampyrus | reverse complement strand
ATAAATGAGAATTCCAAAGACAAGAATGTTAAAAGCAAGACAAATAGAAAAATCAAGTAACTAACCACCCAGCAGGTAGAAGAAAGGCAATGTGTCTGGCAAATTAATAAAGCCAAGGACAATCAGAGAGAGTAGAGATATCCTGGGCGAGGCTAGAAATACGGATCCTGTCTGAGAGGGCCGTAAAGGGATTAGAGGGTGACATATAAATGGGAACAGCTTAATAACTCAAAAAATTACATCATTGGTTAGGCATATGTGTGCTCTTGTTTTTAATTTGTTCTTCTGTTTGCTATTCAAGCTTGAAATCAAACATTAAGAACGTCAGCATTGAGACTGCTTAGCTCAGGAGGAAGACGGTAAGACACATACCAACAACTTCCTTATGGAAATAAAAATAGAAGTTCCTGGTATTAAAATAGGGATTAATACTACTAACATCTGATCATTAGAAACCTATTTTCCTGTACTTTTTCTTTCATGGGGGGAGGTGCGGGGCGGTATGACCGTTTTAATCAGATTTTCCCTAAATTTAATTTTATTAAAGATTTTAATAATGCCAAGTAATACTGTACTAGTTTCACTGAAATTAGGTTTTAGCAGAGAGACCATGTAATAGATAAAAGTGGTGTTATAAGAAGGTCTGTCCACGCCTTCAATAATAAGCTCCTTAGGATAGGATAAACTTATGGTGGCAGTGAACTGAAGTATCTGGTGTGATATTAGGGGCTAGGATTCATCTGAGGAGATAAAGAAAAGAGAAAATCAAGTTCAACTTGAAACTTTAAGAAAATAATACTTGAAGCAAGTAACAGTTCTTGGATTATCTTAACAGATGTAAAAAACTTTCAGCTGTTATCTAAAAATTGAAGTGACACTTTAAAAGATTAAATCAATAACAGGACATAAGTGATAAAAGGCCAGAAAAATTCCATTTAAAAAAGAGCAAAAATTTTAAAGAGATTTAATATTTAAGAGCCATTTTTAGGAATCTCTTGATGAAATTTTTGATACTAAAACCACAGAGAAAAAACTTACTGTTAATCCATGCTATATAACTTTGGATCCAGTTTGCCCTTATTTAACCAACGTCTATAAAGTCCTGCAGGAACGTAAAATTGTGTGAATGTGTGTGCATTAAAGACGAACATACCTGCTTCATCATAGGATACAGTCAATTTTTCTAGCATTTCTCGGTCAATAGATAGAATCTGCTGTTCAAGGATGGTCTGGTAAGACAATACACTATTTTCTTTGTCTTTCTCGTAGTCCTGAAGATGCTGTTTAAGAGCCTCTGGGAGTCGAGATTTTACATATTCAGCTGCAGTCTGAAAATAAAATAGGTAGAGAACCCCATTAGTAGTTCTCATCTTAGGCTTTTCACTTCATCTCAAGTGCTGTAGTGAGAGCTCAAAGCACTGTGGAACCAATCCTTTAGCCAAGAATATTCTTGTCATTTAGTCTCCACTGTACCTTACACGGTACAGTGGAGACTAAATCTGCCGAATTACGGACCTGTAAGAGTTTTGTACCAGGTATAGAAGTATAAGAGATGATGAATTTGGTTTGTCATTCATGGAGTTAGTACTACTATTCAACTGAACTCTGAAGGCCCCATGATAGCCACTCTTCTCAGCAGTAAGCCCACCTGCACTATGGCATTCATATCTCATTAATGCTTACGCAGGAACTCTTGTGAAGTGAATAGAAAGGAGAACCCTCTGATAGGGCTGATAATGGAATAATGGGATAAACAAAAAGTGAAAATAAGACAATAATATTCCTTAACTGGAAAAAAGAACCGTTCACCACCAAAATGTCT
>NW_011888793.1:5877115-5885748 GCF_000151845.1 Pteropus vampyrus | reverse complement strand
ACCTCCCATAGTTAGATTTCTTTCTGTCACCACATATTTGACCCCCTTTACCCCGTCTACCTCCCCGCTTCCCCCACCACCTACCCTCTGGTAACCACTAGTCTATAGTCCATGTTCATGAGTCTCTGTTCGTCCTGTTCATTTGTTGCTTTTAAGTTTATATCTTACATATAAGTGATATCATGTGGTTTTCAACTTTTTCTGTCTGGTTTATTTCACTTAGTACAAGTATCTCAAGGTCCATCCACATTGTCACAAGTGGCAGTATTTCATCTCTTCTTATGGCTGAGTAATATTCCATTGTATATATGTACCACCACCTCTTTAGCCAATCATCTATCGTAGGACACTTCTGTTACTTCCATGTCCTGGCCACTGTGAATAATGCTGCTAGGAACATCGGTGTGCAAATATCTTTTCGGATATGGGTTTTCAAGTCTTTGAAGTAAATACCCAGTAGAGGGATTGCCGGATCATACGGTAGATCAATTCTTAGTTTTTTGAGGAACCTCCATACTGTTTTCCATAGTGGCTGTACCAATTTGCAGTCCCACACAACACTTTTTATTTCTAGATTTGTATTTATATCCCCTAAGTCAGTTGCTGATAAAATTACAACTTTAAAATATCACCAAACATTATTCAATTTATTTGCCAGTTATCTAGTACAGAACAAATAAAATTATTCCATAAAATGTAAATGGACCCAGCAAAACATATTTAATTTTAGAGTTTAACAATAATTTTCTCCTGACACTGGAAAATGAAGCAACACACTGCAGAAAAACTATTTTAGAACTCATTACCTTGCTGTTCAGTGTAACACCTGTCTTTAATTTTTTTTTTCCTTGGAAATATCTACGAGGTACAGAAAATAATTCTATAATGCACCTTTTACAAATACTGGTGTACTCTATATTATTGAAAGCATACCACACATCTCCTTCTAATTGTGTCCACTGACCTACTTTTCTAAAATTATGACATAGATCTTTAAACGGGACCTATATTTTTGACTATATTAAAGTTATATTTTGGCATTTTGTTCCTAAAACAGTAAAATTTCATGTATTGAGTTCTTTCCATTAGAAAAGATTCTTAAGAAAAACAGAAACAAACGATTCTAGCAAAACACTAGACTCTGTCAAGATATTTCAAGAAATCATCTTTATACTGGGTGATACTCTAAATGTATTTGAATGGCAGTTAAAACCTTATGTTCAAGCATAAACCTATGCTTAAAACCGGGCTGTCATACAAATACTATATGATCTCACTTATATGTGAAAGTCACTAAAACAAACAAACAAACAAACCCAAAACCAAATTCGTAAATACACAGAATAGACTGATGGTTTCTGGAGGTGGGGGTGGGAGTAGGGAGGTGAAATGGGTAAAGGTGATCAAAATGTACAAAAACTTCCAATTATAAAATAAATAATTCCTGAAGAGATAATGTACAGCATGGTGACTATAGTTAATAATACTGTAGTGCATAGTTAAAAGTTGCTAAGAGAGTAGATCTTAAAAATTCTCATCATACACACAAAAAATTGTAACTATGTATGGAGAGATATTAACTAGTATTGTGGTAATCATTTCACAATCATATAAATATCAAATTATTGTGTTAACCTGAAATTAACATAATGTCAATTATATCTCAATTAAAAAAATAGGCTGTCATTTTAAGTGAGATTGTAATTATTGCACAAATAATATATAATACAAAGAGCAATTTAAATTTTAAATTTTCACTAGAATTTTAAAATAAAATGAAAAATAAAATTAAAATATAGGATTACTTATCTATGCCTCAATCAATAATAAATGCTACTGGAAGTTTAAATCCTACATTGCATATTCTTATAACCTAACTAATCCAGAAACAATAATTTTGTCGCTATTATCAGTATCTTGCATTTGTGTGGTACTTAATACTTTTCTGAGCAATTTATGCTGTCATTATTCTGTATCTTCGCAATAACTTTGAGTGAAAGTAGACATTATTTGTATTAGACATTATTGGTTTGGGGCAATCCTTCAAAGTTTGGCTCAAATGCTATAAACGCTATTAGCGAACACATCTAATAGGAGCCAACAGTCTTTTGAGTATTTACATAGGTATCTGTATAGGTATAGGTATTTTAGCTCCCCAGTTTGGCTAAAATAAGGACTGTATCTTACACATCGTTGTGTTTACCTAGCATCAGGTTCAGTGCTTTGTACCATAGAAGCTTAATGTCTTGACTATATCCAAGTATCAGGGACCTTGAGATAGCCTTTGGAGAAGACTTTTTGACAGTTCATAATTCTCTGTCTACAATCAGAACTTCCTTTCATGATTCCAGATGGAGCACAGGAGTCTGGTTTTCCACCGGCAAATGGAATTGCATTTGGTCTTTAATTATCACTGATGCCATTATTTTAGGAAACAGCTGAAACCCGAATCATCATTTACATACCAAAATGGTAAATTATATAACACTTCACGTACAAAGCTGCATCTGGAGCTTTATTTAATGACTTTCATCTCCATAAGTGTTTGATCCTCTCCATTCTTGCCTTTATTTCTTCATTTGGCATTTGGCTTGATTCTGCTAGGGACCCTCTGAGGAGTCATGCACAAAACCTTATATTTGTGTCCCTGAGTTAAAGATTGCCTTGAAGGCTGTTAACTCCTCCACGATGTTCAGGTGTTCAGGTTTGTGCTTGTCTGAATGGTTGGGGAGATTCCCGAACAAACCCCAGGTGGTGGCGGAGAAGCCTCAGGGCAGACAGTGGAGGATTCTTAGTTAGTTCACAGGTCCCTCTGGTTACACCTGAGAAGAACAGCTAACAGCTGGAATAAAAACACGAGCTAAACGCTTGTGAGGTAAGGAGCAAAAGGTGCCCAATATACTTTCTTACAGAATTTGCACACATTTATATTACCCATGCCAACTTCGGCCTGGAAGACAGTAAAGGGCTAGAGGAAACCCTATAAAAAGTACTCAATGGATGAAAACAATAAAAAAAAAAGAAGCAGAATGGCTAAGCATCTAAATTCTGGGAACCTACTAGGTAGAATGCTGACACTAGTCATTATGTTACAAGCACTATTTACCCTACAGTGGTATGTTCTTTAAGAAGTAACCAATATATATGAAAGAATTTGGCAGGCTGGAGTACAAAGTGTAATTTAAAAGCTGTTAAATGCTTCACAATTAATCTTAAAAAGAAGACTCGTCAGCCATCCAATTCCGATTTATTGAGTGTCTGCTGAGTAAAGCACATTAGATTCGACACTGTTGGGAGAACAAACCCGCAATTTTAATGCACAAACAAAAGACACACACAAAATACTGGGAAAATCCATTTTACAAAGCAATACAAAAACAGGCATGAATCTTGAGGTGAACTAACATATTTACTTAATATATAACCTATGTTAAGTGCTGAATGGCCTCTAGGGAGAGAAATTAAGGAGAGGGGACAAGAAAAGGAATCAGGAAATCATTCTAGTGCAGTTTAAAGATCATTTTTGAGGTAAGAAGCACTTACTGGAGGAAAGAAACGCAATCTAGGAAACAGTGACTGTGAGTTCATCGGAAGCCATAATAAGAAATGAAGTTGATAATCAGTAGTAGGAGAGAGCCAGCAGTTGAAGTCTTACCTCCCTGTTAACCAGGGAGTTTTGATTTGCAGCAGTTAGTAATAGGAAATGACTGAAACATCTTACAGAGGGAAATATATGATCAAATCTTGTTTGGGGAAGAATGTGTTTGGAGCAGAGTTTAAAATGCACTGAAATAGAATGAGGTTAAAGCGAGGAGACAATTAAAAAGTCTGAAGAAAAGGAAAACTGGCCGTCTACACTGTGATTAGAAGACAGAAAGTGAAAAAAAGTGACAAAAACTTTAAAATAGTGTACACTTTTAACCTAGCAATTGTCTCTCTAGGAATTTATTTTAAAAAGTTAAAGATGAGCATAAAGACTTGTGTGCAAACATATATATCAAAGTATTATTCGTGATAATTAAAATTTGTCTGCAAACTGGTTGATTCAATTATAGGATGTCTGCAGTGGAAAACAATGCAGCCATTAAAAATCATGTTATGAAAAAGTCCTAAATAAAGTGGGGAAATGTTCATAATGAAACAGATTTCAAAACAGTTCGTATACTACATGTATACAATAATTGGCTGAATTATATTAATATGCATCATTAGTTATCTCAGAGTAGTAAGAGTTGGGGTGATATTAATTTTTTCTCTATGTAGTCTTCTGCATATTCCAAATTTTCTAAAAAATAATAGAAGAATAATTAACTATTTTACATGTACCAGGCACTATGCCGAGTGCTTTGCATGTATTAGATTATTTAATCACTACAACAACCCATAGGCTTTACAATGAGGAAACATACTCAGAGAAGTTACACAACTTATCCTTGGTTATTCAGTGAACGGTGGAGCAGGAAACACCAATTGCTTTGGAACCAGGAAAAACAGATAAACAAAATTTTAAAAAGAAGGTGATGCCTACTGTGGACAGTCTTTTGTAAGGTAAAGCAGCCCTGGGCTAAGATAAAGTCCTTGAGAAGAAAAAAAAGAGAACATGAACAAAGACTGGTGACAGATGGGAAAGAAAAATATGTAAAATGGCTTTAATGTTGCATAACTGGAAGCTAAAGATGGAGAGTAATGGGAAAAATGAGCAAAGTGTAACATGATATATTTCCTTTCGAACATTTAACTGTAAGCCTGAAAACTACCCACCTGTTAGTATTTTATAGAATATATGCCAACCTCCTCAAAAAAAAAAAAAATATCCATGAGAAAAAGGTATTATAATTAGTTTATAGAACTACAAAGAAAAATACCAGAAATAATGATTTAGTTTGTAAGTACCAGAGAGGCAAAAGCTAGTTTCATAATAAAATATTAAGTGATACTAAATTCTTTTTTTTGAATTGTCTCACTTTTTTATTTTTATTTATTTTTTATTATGGTGATACTGGCTAACAAAATCCAGTAAGTTTTAGGTGTACAATTTGGCAGTAAGGCACACATATTTTGCTTTGTGTGTTCACCACCAATAGTTACTGAATTAAATTCTAATAGAGCCTCCATTAGAGAAATATCACGAGTAAATTATACCTATGTTCAAATCACTTTTGGTATGTATTTTTCTGTGGGAATTTGCAAAGATCAAGTTACTGTTCATTTTGAACTTTAATAGACATAAAAACAGGTTTCTGATGTCCTTAACTGTGAAAACGTGCCTTACAGTTTTTATTTTATAGTCCATATTTCATAGTTGCTGGAAGTTTTCATATTTTGTCCCTCCTTTTTAACCAAATGTGCTATTTTATTACCAATGCTAAGACTTAGTCTATATTAGGCAATTTTATATTTAAAAATTTTAGGTATGGTATTCAAAAGAAAGAAAGTTCCCCCATACTAAGTAAATTCTTACTTAAAAGATAAGTTTTAAAACCAAGGATTGGGGTTTATCATTAAGTTTGTAATGATCTGTATTATAAATGCTGGTCCTGCTGTAAATCCCCAAAATAAAGCAACTTTGAAAACTAATACATGAGATTCTAAGATTACAAAATTTGGTAAATGCATTTTAAGAATAAATACCCACTTTTGTCTCAGGGATGGTCTGCCAAGCGTGCTTTGCCAAAATAAAATAAAAAGTTTCAAAATTTTAATACCTTTCAAATTCTATGATTTTATAAATTACCCTTCCCTCTTTGTTTTAACACGAGCATAGGCATACACACACAAACAATTGTAATTTTGCAGAGAGAAAGCCTCAAGCTCCATTGAAATGAATGAGACAAATAAATGATGGCAGCACCTTTCAGCTTATTTTTATACCACATATCTCCGTGACTTGGAACACACAGTGCTACTGCTTCCTACATGAGCGTTGATTATGAACGGACATAGGCTTCTAAAACTAGATCAAAAGGAGACTAAGGCAAAGGGGCTGATCCTTGACATATATTAGGATAAAGTTAACACCGATCGCACGCACAATAAGGTGCTAGATCTGGCTGGAAGGGCGTCTGACCAGTGACCCTCTGGGTGAGAGGCAGACTTTGGCACCCAGGAAGACACACAAGAGAGGTAAGATGGGAAATCAATTCTGCAAATACTGAGTAGGAAAAGAGATGAATTATGGAAAATGGTAATTCTGGGATGATCGCTAGGTATTCACGAGATAAAAGAGACCATAAAGGAGATCCTTCAAAATTCGTGCCACAGGAGGACAGAAGAGAGCAGGAAGTGATACTTTCATTGCAGACAAGGTTTCCGTGTCCTTGAAGGGAAGTGAATGTGCACGTGCTGATTTGGCAGCAGCCAGCACACAGACTGCAGGTTAGTTTACTTAGCTCCATCTCGGAATCCATCTTATGGTAACATATCATTAACTTCTGACAAACGCTCTTTGGCTCCAGGCAATTTAAAACAAAGTGAGTGAGTGCCCTTGCCCTCCAGGAAGAGGACAGAAGGAAGGAAAGGGAGTTGTTCCCCGCACGCCTGCTGAGAGTCATTTCTTGCCATTTTTAGTCTTCGCCACTTCTAACCTTACGAGGTTATTTAAATAAGAAAAGCATCTGTGAGAGCACCATCTTGCACTCCTGAATTCATAATTCTGCCCCAAGAAGGCAAATTTGATTCCTTCAAGAGAGATGACATCAGGAAAAAGTCCCAGGCTTAAAACTGAGGAATATAGATGAAAGCCAATGCTTATAATGGAGATTTGAGATTGCTCTGGAGAATTGAAGCTGTGCGTGTACAAATGATGGTCGGTCATGTGGCAAAATGGCCGCTACGGAGGGCATAACACTCAACATGAAATCAGATAACCTACTTAATATGAAGATTGAAGTTTTCGTTCAAACATGAAGGTGATGACTGTTAAGGTATAGGTTATTCAGGAAAATTCCTCTGGAATTTTTCAAGTGACAAACCTTTAATAACTTTTTCGGTCATCTCATCCATATTTAATCTGAGGCCATTTTCACATGGTAGTACCGAGCATGCCATAATGTGAAAATATAACTCAGACTCCATTTCCTGAATGATGGCTTCCCTGACCGCAAAATGGTTGTGTTTAGTATATAAAAACTTAAATTACCGCCCTTACCTAGATCCCTACTCTTTAATCACAGTAAGATGAAATACTGCTTAGCTACGTGGTCCATTTCCCTAATATTATTTTGATCAAATCTACATTCAAACTCTAAGGGATTTTTAAAAATGTGTCTGTTTATCATCTGAAAGAAAGGTGGCGTTATTTCTCTACCGCTAAGGAGACATTGAATTCTTTGCCCCTTGATGACCACGCACATTCAGAGAGGCGGGGAACGGGCTCTACCAGTTCCATGGTCCTTCTTTTCTTTTCTTTTTTTTTTAAAGCACACACACATCTAAGATCTCCTGAGAGACGGCAACATAAAAACACTCTACCAGTAGACTTTTTCATAAATCTTTCAGAAAATGACCAACATTCAGCCAAAGCAGTCTTGTTAAATTTTTGATAGGTGAGTTCCTATTTTTCAGCAGTTATAGAAAGAAGAAATTGTTTCCCATTCTATACACTGGATCTATAGAAGAAAAATGCAAGGTAATGTTTGTTTACGGAGAGAAAAATGTTTCCTATTTCAAAGAAAATTATGGTTAATTATTGATAGAATTCCCTTCCATTTCTGAATCTTGGGCTATAAAGCATGAGGAAAAATTAACTTCTATGAGTGTTATCCAAATGTGTTCTAGAAAGCTCCATGCAGAATGCTAAATGAAAACGCCTTTAGGGATTCAGAAAGCCAGTGGGACCAACTGTTATAAATGAATTATAAAACACTCATGAGTTATTAATCAAAAAGAACTCTGTAGCTATGACAATAGAGCGGTCCCTTTAAAGGGAGCCAAAACGTAGTCAGACAAAATGTTTCCTGGCGGGCAGTTGGGCCAGGGAACCCCTCTCGGGCCTCGCTTGACTCTGGCTCCACAGCTACAAAATTAGTAGTTGGTCAGTGTTGCTCAAGGGCAGTGCTTTAACCACCTGCTCCTGAATCACAGGGGATGGGAGAGGGGATGCTTTCTCAAAAATGCAGACTATTGGTCCTGCATTTTTGAGAAATCGAGATATTTCACATATGACTCTAGAATCTGCTTTTTAAACTTGTATTTTCACAAGTTCACTAAAGTGTGAGATCCAGCAGTTTCTACCCTTAGAGCTCTTACGTTACAAGGTCTAGGCACATGTATTTTTACAAAGCTATACAATGAATTCTGATGTACATACAGAATTGTACCAGGCCCTCCACAATCATAGCCCTTCTGCATTCCCCAGGACTCCGTTTAGCAAGTAAATATTTTTAATTCCTGTAAAAACCTTGACTGTATGCAGTGACAGTCCCATATGGCTTACCTATTCTCAGTGCCACAGGCTTTATTTATTTATTTATTTATTTATTTTAACATATAAAATTGCCAATCTGCTCAGTCTCTGAAAGGCCGAGCCCTCTCTAAAGCCACTAACTGACCTTGAGTACTTCTGATGCCAGGAGCACCTGGAACTCTTTTCCAACAGCTTGTGGGCAATGAAGCAAGTCTCAGCAAGCTGTGTG
>NW_011888793.1:5835546-5877065 GCF_000151845.1 Pteropus vampyrus | reverse complement strand
AATCACTTTTGGTATGTATTTTTCTGTGGGAATTTGCAAAGATCAAGTTACTGTTCATTTTGAACTTTAATAGACATAAAAACAGGTTTCTGATGTCCTTAACTGTGAAAACGTGCCTTACAGTTTTTATTTTATAGTCCATATTTCATAGTTGCTGGAAGTTTTCATATTTTGTCCCTCCTTTTTAACCAAATGTGCTATTTTATTACCAATGCTAAGACTTAGTCTATATTAGGCAATTTTATATTTAAAAATTTTAGGTATGGTATTCAAAAGAAAGAAAGTTCTCCCATACTAAGTACTTTCTTACTTAAAAGATAAGTTTTAAAACCAAGGATTGGGGTTTATCATTAAGTTTGTAATGATCTGTATTATAAATGCTGGTCCTGCTGTAAATCCCCAAAATAAAGCAACTTTGAAAACTAATACATGAGATTCTAAGATTACAAAATTTGGTAAATGCATCTTAAGAATAAATACCCACTTTTGTCTCAGGGATGGTCTGCCAAGCGTGCTTTGCCAAGATAAAATAAAAAGTTTCAAAATTTTAATACCTTTCAAATTCTATGATTTTATAAATTACCCTTGCCTCTTTGTTTTAACACGAGCATAGGCATACACACACAAACAATTGTAATTTTGCAGAGAGAAAGCCTCAAGCTCCATTGAAATGAATGAGACAAATAAATGATGGCAGCACCTTTCAGCTTATTTTTATACCACATATCTGCGTGACTTGGAACACACAGTGCTACTGCTTCCTACATGAGCGTTGATTTTGAACGGACATAGGCTTCTAAAACTAGATCAAAAGGAGACTAAGGCAAAGGGGCTGATCCTCGACATATATTAGGATAAAGTTAACACTGATCGCACGCACAATAAGGTGCTAGATCTGGCTGGAAGGGCGTCTGACCAGTGACCCTCTGGGTGAGAGGCAGACTTTGGCACCCAGGAAGACACACAAGAGAGGTAAGATGGGAAATCAATTCTGCAAATACTGAGTAGGAAAAGAGATGAATTATGGAAAATGGTAATTCAATTAAATCCATTATGGAAAATGGGATGATCGCTAGGTATTCACGAGATAAAAGAGACCATAAAGGAGATCCTTCAAAATTCGTGCCACAGGAGGACAGAAGAGAGCAGGAAGTGATACTTTCATTGCAGACAAGGTTTCCGTGTCCTTGAAGGGAAGTGAATGTGCACGTGCTGATTTGGCAGCAGCCAGCACACAGACTGCAGGTTAGTTTACTTAGCTCCATCTCGGAATCCATCTTATGGTAACATATCATTAACTTCTGACAAACGCTCTTTGGCTCCAGGCAATTTAAAACAAAGTGAGTGAGTGCCCTTGCCCTCCAGGAAGAGGACAGAAGGAAGGAAAGGGAGTTGTTCCCCGCACGCCTGCTGAGAGTCATTTCTTGCCATTTTTAGTCTTCGCCACTTCTAACCTTACGAGGTTATTTAAATAAGAAAAGCATCTGTGAGAGCACCATCTTGCACTCCTGAATTCATAATTCTGCCCCAAGAAGGCAAATTTGATTCCTTCAAGAGAGATGACATCAGGAAAAAGTCCCAGGCTTAAAACTGAGGAATATAGATGAAAGCCAATGCTTATAATGGAGATTTGAGATTGCTCTGGAGAATTGAAGCTGTGCGTGTACAAATGATGGTCGGTCATGTGGCAAAATGGCCGCTACGGAGGGCATAACACTCAACATGAAATCAGATAACCTACTTAATATGAAGATTGAAGTTTTCGTTCAAACATGAAGGTGATGACTGTTAAGGTATAGGTTATTCAGGAAAATTCCTCTGGAATTTTTCAAGTGACAAACCTTTAATAACTTTTTCGGTCATCTCATCCATATTTAATCTGAGGCCATTTTCACATGGTAGTACCGAGCATGCCATAATGTGAAAATATAACTCAGACTCCATTTCCTGAATGATGGCTTCCCTGACCGCAAAATGGTTGTGTTTAGTATATAAAAACTTAAATTACCGCCCTTACCTAGATCCCTACTCTTTAATCACAGTAAGATGAAATACTGCTTAGCTACGTGGTCCATTTCCCTAATATTATTTTGATCAAATCTACATTCAAACTCTAAGGGATTTTTAAAAATGTGTCTGTTTATCATCTGAAAGAAAGGTGGCGTTATTTCTCTACCGCTAAGGAGACATTGAATTCTTTGCCCCTTGATGACCACGCACATTCAGAGAGGCGGGGAACGGGCTCTACCAGTTCCATGGTCCTTCTTTTCTTTTCTTTTTTTTTTAAAGCACACACACATCTAAGATCTCCTGAGAGACGGCAACATAAAAACACTCTACCAGTAGACTTTTTCATAAATCTTTCAGAAAATGACCAACATTCAGCCAAAGCAGTCTTGTTAAATTTTTGATAGGTGAGTTCCTATTTTTCAGCAGTTATAGAAAGAAGAAATTGTTTCCCATTCTATACACTGGATCTATAGAAGAAAAATGCAAGGTAATGTTTGTTTACGGAGAGAAAAATGTTTCCTATTTCAAAGAAAATTATGGTTAATTATTGATAGAATTCCCTTCCATTTCTGAATCTTGGGCTATAAAGCATGAGGAAAAATTAACTTCTATGAGTGTTATCCAAATGTGTTCTAGAAAGCTCCATGCAGAATGCTAAATGAAAACGCCTTTAGGGATTCAGAAAGCCAGTGGGACCAACTGTTATAAATGAATTATAAAACACTCATGAGTTATTAATCAAAAAGAACTCTGTAGCTATGACAATAGAGCGGTCCCTTTAAAGGGAGCCAAAACGTAGTCAGACAAAATGTTTCCTGGCGGGCAGTTGGGCCAGGGAACCCCTCTCGGGCCTCGCTTGACTCTGGCTCCACAGCTACAAAATTAGTAGTTGGTCAGTGTTGCTCAAGGGCAGTGCTTTAACCACCTGCTCCTGAATCACAGGGGATGGGAGAGGGGATGCTTTCTCAAAAATGCAGACTATTGGTCCTGCATTTTTGAGAAATCGAGATATTTCACATATGACTCTAGAATCTGCTTTTTAAACTTGTATTTTCACAAGTTCACTAAAGTGTGAGATCCAGCAGTTTCTACCCTTAGAGCTCTTACGTTACAAGGTCTAGGCACATGTATTTTTACAAAGCTATACAATGAATTCTGATGTACATACAGAATTGTACCAGGCCCTCCACAATCATAGCCCTTCTGCATTCCCCAGGACTCCGTTTAGCAAGTAAATATTTTTAATTCCTGTAAAAACCTTGACTGTATGCAGTGACAGTCCCATATGGCTTACCTATTCTCAGTGCCACAGGCTTTATTTATTTATTTATTTATTTATTTATTTTAACATATAAAATTGCCAATCTGCTCAGTCTCTGAAAGGCCGAGCCCTCTCTAAAGCCACTAACTGACCTTGAGTACTTCTGATGCCAGGAGCACCTGGAACTCTTTTCCAACAGCTTGTGGGCAATGAAGCAAGTCTCAGCAAGCTGTGTGAAACAGGCCACAAAATGACCTGAGGCAAAGCACCTGGAAAACACAGTGATTCCCTCTTGACCGTGCCCAGGCATGGTCAGAACATTGACCTGACCTCTGCCAGGGCCCACCAGTGGAAATTTGAAGGCTGGGGAGCTGCAGCAAAATGTAGCAGAAAGAGAAGCAAATCAGCATCACCAGCAGTGTTGTATAACTTTGCATACAGAATTTGAAAGGGTATCTTATTTTAGCAGGAGGAAAATGGGATACCTAATTACATGGAAAAGCTATAATTTCGGCAGTGAATGCACCTGCTAGATTAAATATAAAATGATACATTTTAAAATTTGAATAGGTAAATAGTTCATGGACCTCAGAGGGAAAAATATATCCTTTCCCAATTCTGTTTCAGCTCCAAGAGGCAACAACTGGGTGAGCAGACATGCAGTCACGGGCTAGAACTACATTTTTTCAATTAGTCTTTGCATCTCCACCATGTGCCAAGCACTGTTCTGTTGCTAGGAGTACAGGTGGGCAAAAGTAGACATGTCTCTGCTCTTATGGTGCTTATGGTCTAGTGGAGAAGACAAAAATTAACTAAATAACTGGTTAAGTATATACATATAAGCGGAGTGCTCTAAGGAAAGGAACAATGTTCTTTGAAGGGATAAAACAAAAGAATCTAAACAGCCTGATGGGGAAAGGGAGGTGAGAGAGTGATGCTTGAGCTGAAATCTAAAAACTAATCAGGGGGTTCACAGGCAAAGTAGGAAGGAGGAAGGAGGAAGATGTCAATAAGGCAATAAAGAGAATATATTTTAGTGATATGAATTTTCAAAAATGTGGATACATGAGAGCCATGGATGAATAAAAGTTGCAGTTCATAAGTGGGGAGGCTTCAAGACAGACTTGTGCTCTCAGGTGTTAATTACCAGCTATTGCGTCTGTTGAGGACCATGAGGAGGAGAGTGATGTGCCCTACACTTGGCCAAATAAAACCAATAATAACTGTTGTGGTAGGGCATGGGGGTGGGGGATTTATTTCTGAACTTCTTTTTATTAAAATGGGTTTATTATAAATAATCTGTGTTAAGAACAATGTTAGCTCCAACAAGCCTGGACTGCCCGGTCAGGGCCTCGCATATTTGTCATTCTCTCTTTCTCACCCAGTTCTCACACTGTTGCCTATTTTTGTATCGGGAGCTGGTAGAGCCTTAGCTCTCCTTCCACATTACTCGTAAGTGCTGAATTTATACCAAGTTTTGATCTTTTTGCAATAACATACAGAGTCATAACACATCTGGGTATTTTACAATTTTTTAAGTCAAAAAAGATGTTTGTTTACATAAGGGAACAGTGAGCTAAATTAGCATCAACTGATAAATATCAACTAACTTGAAATCATTTGTCTCAAAAGTCAGAGGAATAAACAAAAATGAGCTCCCCCCACGCCCCATCCAGATATGTATGGATAATGTCTCAGTGGGATAAGAAAAAAGTCCAATGGCCTCCTCACACCAAATCGTACTTCATTATCCTCCTGTGTGGATACATGGTCCTATTCCATGCAGAAAGTTCCCCACAAACAGAAGAGTGAGCAAAAGGACTCAACTGTACAGTATATACCTAGTATTTCCCACTGGGAGAGACTTCATTCAGAAAGTATGAAACCTGGGTAATCGAGAGCACTTTCACATCTCCAGGGTTTTCCCACCTACCTGGAGGGAGGGGCTGGAGAAATCATAAAGTAATGTAATTTACCCTTCTAGGTGGACTGGCCCAGCTCTTTAGCAGGCATATATTTAAAAGCTACTATTTACTGAGTACTTATTATGTGCCAGGTACTATGCTTGTTACTTTATATAAATTACTTCATTTAATTCTCACACCAACTCTAGAAGGTTGTCAATGCTTTGCAGATGCTCCTCTGAACACTTCTTACAGTCCCGTGCTCTTCAACAAAATCTATAGTTTCATAAGTATTTAATACAGGCAAGTTTTAGGAGTTTGGGGCTAAGAAAAATAAGATAATACAAATGAGATGAAACCAGGGATAAAGTGGAGGCATAAAATATATGCCTCAAGATTCTTTTTATTTGTGAGGGATGAATTAAAAACTAACTTTAGTTCTCTGGCACCTAAAGCAAAGAAATAAAGGAGACTATCTGCACAGGTCACCATGTTCTTAAAGTAAATTACAAAAAGGATCAAAATAATGCTTATGGCAGACATTATTAATCAAAGAATTTTTGCTATTAAGCCCAGACTCACCCTGAGAACTCTTCTCAATGCAGTATTCCAGGCAGCCACCAATCAATCAAACTTAGCACATAAGATGAAACTTCTTTATGAGCCTTGGTTTAAATTCAGGATGGCAAACCGCTATCCAAACACCTGTTTTTATAAATAAAGTTTTATTGGAACACGGTTCCACCCAATTGTTTATATATTGTTTATGGCTGTTTCTGAATTTCAATGGCAGAACTCAGCAACTGACACATAGTAAGTATGACATACAAAGCCTAAAATATTTACTATATGGCTCTTTATTAAAAAAAATTTTTTTGCCAAACCCTGGTATAGATGAATGACTAAAGCAAAATTTGTGTGTGTGTGAGACTGATATTGTTTAGCTCACATTTATTATTTGTTTTCATGTATTAAGCACTTGTTAGGTTCCAGGTGTATAGAAATAAGTTGTACAGAGTTGCCACCTTGAAATAGCTTGCAAACTAGCTACAGAAATGACTGAAGAGATAATCACAAAACAATTTGATCAGTTCTAAAACATAAGTACATACAATTTTTTATGTGAGCCCAACAAAGCGATTTAAAATATTAATACCTCAGAGATATTCTTTAAACATTCTATTGCTTTCCATTTGACCACACAACCTAAAAAATCAGAGGGAGCCTTGGGTATCATATCCCTATCGTGATCCTCAGAGGAAATGGGTGGATAAAAATGCAGCCAGACATTATAAAGAGTGGCTGCTTTAACTTGATGTAACATTAAAAATGAAAAGGTCATTAGGCATTCTGAAAACAATGGGCAACTGGTGATGTCCCATAAAAAACTAACATCAGCAACTCTGGATTCTCAAAACTGTCACTTTTCAGGAATCACATAATCAAGAAAATTAACAAGGTAACAAAGAGACATATAAAGTTTGAATTAGGATTCATAGTAGATTGGCAGGGACATAATAAATTCATAATTGTAGTAATCTGCAGCTGCTTCAACCTTAGAAAATAATGAATTGCGTAGTGAGGGCTGGTGTCTCTGAAATGGTGAGCAAAAGCCATCTGCTATGGTGCAGTGTCCTATCTTTATGTCCTATACCCAGACAGTCCATATCCCAGGGAGATCCACCTAAAGATTTATTGTTGCAACAAGTGATTTCCAAATATCATAAATCAGTATGGAAAGAGTCAGACTAGAAAGAGTATAAACGTTGTCAACTACAATACTCAGCTATTAATTTCCTTTTATTTCCCAAGATGGTACATATGATCCTTCAAAATATATTGTATTGATCTAAGTGCCCTAGGATAAAGAAGTCATTAAACAAATCAACCTGACTTATGAGACACACTCAACAAATCACGCTTTCCTTTCTAACACAAATCATATATCCACGTTCAGGCAATTAGATAGTGAAAGTTAATAAAACTTTAGAAGACAGGTGGCTGACTACTTTTACTTTGAATAGCTATAAATTAAGTGAGTTATGAGCTCTGTTTGAAATCTTTCCTTCAAGAGCTGTACAAAACAAAATTTTATATATAACACATTTTAATAGAATACTTAAATGGTATCCTTCCCAAGAACTACGTAAATTCTCAAGATCCTTTCCAGTTCCTCCGTTAAAGAGAAAATTAAATTTGAACATCTATGTGTATATCCTATGTGATTTTTCAAATGAAATTCTATAAATGATAGCTCAGTTCCGTAATACCTCATTTAACATGTGCCATGAGGGAATGAAGGATTCCACATAAGTGAATGTGCCATTTAACTCGACCTTACTACTCTAAATGATGAAAAGTTATTTTAACCTCTTTTGATGGAAATATTTCTAAAGGGAAGCACATACTTCCACTGTTTTTCAAAGAGAATGCACAGAAGAAAATTCGGCATGTTCGTTTTTTGCTTTTGTTTTTTTTTTTGATGATGATATAAGGCCACCTTTGAAACATGAAGGGAAGGTGGGAACATGCATGTCTCCTGCACATGATGTCAGCTCCCGCACTCAATCACCCTGGTTGTCGTGAAAAGCTCTCGGTTCTCTCTCCATTGTCAGATAATCCTGCTGCTAAGTGGCAACTTTATGCACAATTATCTACTCTATAGACTTAGAAAATATTTAACCTTCTTACTGGAGAAAGGTACATAGGCTCTGTGATTGTTATTTTCCCATTAGTCCTTCTTTTGTTTATTTTCTGGTCCATTATAAGGCTCCAGATATTTGAAAGTGGGGGTGGGGGGTAGGAGGGAGAAGCCTAAACATCAGATAAGTGGAGTATAAGAAGTCAGAAATGTAAATATTGGATGCATATCTACTTTTTATTAGAAATCATAATTTCCCTTTGTATTCATATACTCTTTGTATTCATATACTCTTTGTATTTCCCTTTGTATTCATATACTCTTTTAAAAAAAACATCAAAATAGCATGAATAAAACTGGTAACTTTATGATATTTATAATGCACATGGATGCGTCAAGAAACATAAGGAACTCTTATGAAAATGTAAATGTAGTTGATATGATTTGTTTTATGCAAATTTATATAGCTTTATATGCTTACCTAAATATTCATTTCGGGGCCAGAATTGAAACTATGTCTTTCATCTTTAGTTCTTTAGCACTTTGTGCAATATCAGGCATTAGCAACTGGGATCTGGAAAGTTCCTAAAGTCATAGGGTTTAAATATTTTTATAAACAAGCACTATAAAACTTTCCAGTTTTATTCTACCATATACCGGAACAGGTCAAAAATATTTAGTTACATACATCCTGTTAGCCAAATTAATGTTTTCAAACCCTATTCATGATTGACAACTTTTTAAAATATTAAGAAACCAAATGTACAACCTGACGATCCTTCTGGAAGCCACCATGGAAAGTTTAAAATTAACGGACAGTAAATAACCTTAACTTGCATGTGGTTTTAATCATGCACCTGTAGTTACTCCTTTCGCCACCAGATGGCACCCATGAATCAAGCGAAATGCCTTACTTCCATGCTATTCAAGAAACAATAAAAGTCACAAGGGCTGGCTGTCCTCTTGTCTAGTAGAGGAGCAACTGTCAAAATTCAGTTCTGAAAAGCTGATGGCTGCCTGTACTGGGTTACAAAGCAAGCCTAGTAATTCATTCAAGTATTCACTCTTTCAACATTTAAGTGTTAATGATGCTCCCAGCTTAATGCTGAACACAGAAAGCAAAACGCAAGAGTCCTTGCCCTCAAAGAGCTTATGATTTAAGGAAGCAGATGAGTGGCAAAGAGATAACTACAAAAGAGGACGATAAATCCTCTAATTGAGAAGCCCTAGAAACACCACGTCAGAAGGACTATGTGAGCTGAGTCTCAAGGGATGTAGGGGATGAGCAGAACAATGAGCTGGGTAGCAACCCGAGTAAAGAGCATAGCTCACACAAAGACAGAGGCATGAAAAAGCCTGGTATGTTTGAGGCTAAAATTGGATTTTAAAACTGTAGTAGAGTGTGTATGCGTGTTTCAAGGGGAAGAGAAAGGTGGAGGAAATGGCAGTTCATGAAGAAATATGGCAGGCTGGAATGATGTATGTATATTTAGGAATCTTAATTCTCTAATAATATATAGCAATAGCTAATATTTCTTGAAACTTTTCTATATGCTGAACTCTAAGCACTCAAATGCATTATCTTATTTACTCCTCATTGAACTAAAAATTATTTACTATTTTTATTCCCATTTTTCAGATAAGGCCCAAAAAGATTAGTTAACTTGCTAAGCTTAGCAAATGGTAAGAGTTGGGATTTCAACCCAAGTCAGTATTTGATTCTAAGACCAAATTATTAAATCCACAGCTTGCAAAGAATCTTCTTGTAGAGTCTACAGCACAAACAAATCCCTAAAGTGTTTTAAACAAACAAACAAATGGATCACCAGGTTTCTGATTTAAAACAGGGAATGGGGCAACAGTGTGGAGGATGCACTGATACGGGAGATCTGAAATAGATATATTAAGTTCATCATATCAGTAAGATGGAAACAGAGAAATTATTTTCAAACACAATTGCTTCAATATGACTTTATCATATTGAGATTAAAAAGCTTTAAAAAAAAATTTCCAGGCTGCATAGTTATTTATGCTTTCAGGCCCTATGAACAAGTTTCAGCTTGTATCGGCTTCACTGAGGCATAATTGACACATACATTTGTAAGATATTTAAAGTACACCATGGTGATTTGAGGTATGCATAAGTTGTGAAAAGATTCCTCCCATTTAGTTAATTAACACATCTATCACCTAATATTTATCTTTTTTGCGTGTATGTGAGAACATTCAAGTTTGCTACCCTAGGAAATTTCAATTATACAATTTAATTGTTCTTTAAACAGGCAATAATCATGGAAGGGATGACATAAAACAACCTATATGATAACTTACTCTTCTAATGCACTTGGTAGAAGAAGAAATATAACACTCTTGTTGAGCTATTTCATGATGGATCGAAGTTTCAGAATGCATTAAGAAACGAAGTTATTGTTCTCCCTATGACTTTAAAAGAATCGTTGAACTAGTTTATAGCTATTAACTAATCTTTTAAAAACTAAATTTCCCAGCTAATTCCCAGAACTCATTCTAAACAATATGTTGGAGCGTAGCTGTTGGTCTGTCCTTGGGGTCCCACTGCGGACCCAGCTCTAATAAGTCTCTCCCCACCACCCACATACTTTAAAATCCTTTGGCAGTGGGCTAGGCACGCTTTCCTTGGGCAAGTCATTCTATTCCAAGCAAAATGTGGGACAATAAAGTTTTCCATTGTTTCAGCTTCTTCTGGAAGGAATGTTGAACAAGAGTAGGAAATCTGGGCTCCAGGTCACACTGCAAATGGCCGGCTCCGTGGCTGCGTGCTCTTGAACACAATCCTTAACCTCACTGGCCTTTAGTCTCCTTGTATGCAAGACAGGGAAGTGAGCTGAAGAAAAATACTAGATTAGAGGACATTCGAAATCCCGTTCAGTCTTAATTTTATTCTATGAATTTTTTTAATGTATTTATCTGTTTGCTTGTTTGTTTGTTTCTATCATACCAACCTACTTTGGAGGTGCTAACATAAGGCAGGGTACAAAGAATCTGTAAAACCTATAAAACCTGGAAAGCTTGAGAATTAACTATAATTCGATAGACTAATAGCAGAAGTAATAGTTCGCAGTTTCCTAATATCTGTTTTGCAAACTTTCTGTTTTGCAGGTATCATATTAAGTAGTAATATCTCAAAGTTAAATTGTATAAGCCTAATGAACAGATGGCATATCGATTACCCAGATGGTTAAAAATATGCTCATATTTTCATGTATCATTGGAACAGAAGTTTCTCCAAAACCTCTGTTAGCTTTAGTGATTTAGCAGCCATCAATTGGCAGTATGAAGCTATTACTGTATTAACAGAACCAGCTAAGAAATCAGATGGCTTCAAATTCCTGCTGTCACATTAGCAACAATGAACTAATCCATTTATTAAATAACAATTCTCTTGCTGAGTCTTAACTAAGGCAGCAAAAATGAGACCTGGTGTGACTGATTTTCAACATTACAAGAGTGTGGTGTCAATAGGCAGTCACGATATAAGAATGAAACAGGAAAAATACTTGTAAAAATTTGAAAACATATCTTAAGGATAAGCACTCTTGATGTTGTTCTTTTTAAAAAGATGGAAATATCCTCAAACTTAAAACACAAACTCTTAATTCTATGAAGCTCTATACCTGCAAAAACTAATATTTAACGATAATTTAAATATTGAAATACATGCACTTAGAAAGTATCCTCAACTTGTGGCATAACAGTTTCTACCATCCAATGACTCTGTGTGCTAATTCATTGCACTCTGGGGCATAAAACATTTGGGACCTAGATGAATACAGAGATTTCAAAATAGTACAAAGTGTTGAAATGCATTAACCAGACGATAGGCATTTCATTCCTGTTGTGTCAAAGATTTCTCTCATGTAGTTTTACATTCTTTTATCATTAAATGAAATGGATAATAAATGAGAAGAGTTTTAATTCAGAAATGACTATGAAACGAATTTAAATTATTTTACTAGTTTCTAGGAAACATATTTTATTAAAATTTATTCAGAGTTTACTTTTCTTTTAATTCTATAAGACTATGTAAATACTTGCAGATTTAATTATTTCAAACAAAACCAGATGAACTGCTATTAGAGGTAAAAAATTAGCTGAAATATTTTGATGAATATAATGAAAATATTCATAAGTGCTAACATTTATTGAGCATTTACTATGTGGGCCAGGTACTAACCGTACATGTATTATTGCACTGAAAGTAAACTAAAATTGGGAGAGAAAAAAATCCACCTGGCCAGTACAAAAATTATAGTAGATTGATTTTCTTGAGTGACATTCATTCTACTTCAGAGTTATTCTATCAAACATTGCATAATTCTTAATATATACAGGGATCTACCTATGCGAAATGATGAAAAACAAAAGAAGGTATTTTTTGAAGGAAGAATTAAATACTTATTTCATTAACACAGGTTAGCAGAAGTTACTAAAAGTAGGTATGTAAGTCAAGTTAACTGAGAAATTATAAATTAAATCAGGATTTCATTTTTTTCAGCTTAAGAAAGTAATTAAAAGTCATGATCAGTAAAATAATAATGGTGACAAGTGAATTAAACTATTCTAAAAAAGGAAATATAATAATAATAAGCAGGATTTATTAAGTCCATTTAAAAAACAAATCTCACAACTATTTCCTATGCTTCAGATTTTACGTTGTTTTGCATGATAATGTTTCTGCCATTAGTTAACTTGTATAATTACATAAGCGAAATACCTAGTATGTTAAAAACAATTTTGTTGATGCTGAAACCATATTTCAAAATATAAAACAAAACACACCCCTGGGAACACTAAACACTGCTCAGTAGGAGATGCTGCCTAAGTTCTTCCATGTGTTGTTAGGTTGATACCTAGGATTGAATGAATCTTGAGCCATTCAAATAATATTAAGAAATTAAAAATTCTCCCCCAACTCCCCACACAAGACATCTGTAAGAGATAAGAGAAATAAACTGACAAACAAAACACCAAGGTCAAGGATCCATTTCAAATTACTGACACAAATTTGAGCCCATCTTCGTTATGTTCCTCCTTCAGAGCCTTGCCTGCAGTCAGATGCAGGCATGGGAGAGCAAAGGTGGCAGGGGACACAGCAGCTGGCACCTCCAGCTTACTAGATTGTCAAAATGTTTTTCTGATCTTTCTGCAGTACAATAAAACACGAACCATTCAAAGGGAAAATGCATTGTTTAGGAGATTTAGTACAAGGACCTGATGACATTTTCCAGCAGTGGAGCAGCTAGTAATTAAATATCAAGGAGTTAATGAGCTGGCTGACTCAATGAGCTTTGATTTGGTGCAATTAGAACTCCTTCACTGGGGCTCACTCTCATCTAAGCTTCCTTAAGTGAACAGCTCCAGGACAAGTCCACTGGGAAAAACAAATAGGGGGACGGCAACATCCACTATCTATGCAATGTGACTTCAGTACTGCCTAAGCACACACCATCTTCATATTTTCCAATGCCTCTGCTGCAGTGCAGCATTTCTGGCCCGGCAAACTGTAACTGATGAATCACTGCTCTTTTGACTTATACAAAACGAAGCACAAGAAAGAGACATTTGTGCACATGTACAGATGCATGCACCCAATCACTCCCTTAGCCTCCTCCCCGCCAGAAAGGTTACCTTGGCTGTTGCAAATTACACAATTCTTTAAAGATGGAGCTGCAGCAGAGATTAGATTAATAGATCAGAATCTAAACTACATCCTGCAGGATGAGAGAATTAAATGGTTGCCAATATGAAGTTCACAGGAGTCATTATTTATAATTAAAAGAAGTTGAATAGTCCCTGCAGACTACACATTTCCATGGCTTTCAAGGAGGGGGGGGGGAATTGCATATAAATTATCTTATCCACTTTGAATGAGAGCTGAGAAAGCTTCTCCGAAGGGTTTTATCAGCCACCAAAGAAGTGAGGCACCAGGCATGAAAAAGCAGAGGTGGAACAGTCCGGATCCTCCTCTAAGTCCTTCGAGTTCTCTGGACTGTCCCAGCAGCTGGCCTCCTGCCAGCAACGCACATGACCTCACTAGTGCCTGGGTTACATGGGTTGCGACTTAACTTTGGGAGTTTGGGGTGTGAAGGCTTTGTCTTCAGATAAATATGTTTTATCTCTATCTAGATACATTTATATGATGTAAAACTTCTTTTACATCAAAAATAACGATGTAAAAGAAGTTTTACTAACATGAAATATTTACAAAATATTGCTAACTTAAAAAAAAAAGTTTACCAAACTGTGTCCTATGGCACAAAGTCACACATAAAATAAGGATGTATACCACTCACAGAACCACTATTGACAGTGGTTGGAGGAAATACTTGAGGCTTTTTTCTTCTGTAAGTTTTTTGTATTTTTTTTTTTAGGATTTCTACATGTATATGCATGAGTGAAAACTATATGCATGTAGTTTTTCTTTATTGTATGTCCTATGCGGATTTCTACAATGAATATATATTATTTTTATAATAAAATAATCTTGGATGAAAAGAGGGGAAGAAGGAAGAAAAAATAATTGATCATACCATCTCTTTCTCCCAGAGGGAGTGAGCAGAGAACATTAAAAGTGTCATCTCTTCAATTTACCTCTTAAATGTTAATTTTCCCGGATCCTTTCCAATCATTTGACTTTGGTCATAGCGGGAAACTTACCAAAAGTGTATTTGGGGTGGGGAAGAGCAGAGCAGGCACAGGTGTAACCCACAGAAAACCAGTCTAAAAATAGAAAAGGCAGCAAGAAGTTGTTTTACACTAATACCAGCACGGAAGAAGAATGTCAAGAGGCATTCTTTTTAACACAGTTTAACGGTTTCCACTTTTTAAAAAACTGATCATCTAGATTTCTTGTTTTTCATATCCTCAACTTGTCAACTTACATTTAAAATGAATAATGTGCTAAAGTTGAAAACATTTGCTCTTGTTACTCTCTAGATTTTTTTTTTTTAAAGGACAAATTCCCTGTAGGAACGGGATTAATGACATATGGTAATTACACCATTAGGTTGAAATATCCGTATCAGCATAAACCTCCATTAAACACGTTTCTAAAGAGGCACTGTTATTAAAGAGAAATTCGGTTATTTTAAATTCATAAACAGAGCGCGATGTAGCAGAATCCCTTTTTCTGTGGTCAGGTTGCCTGAAGTCATTTGTTCTACCATTCCTGGCCCAGAAATATTTCAGATAAAGAGAGAAAGTTAGTTTATAACCCAGGCAAGAGACAACACACTTGCAGATGCAATATTTGAAGCTCTCAATTCAGGAAAAATTGTCCAGGCAACAAAAAGAATGTACACTTTCTACTTCTGTGCTGTGACTTCTTGGTCAGCCGTGGCTCACTTCCCACCAAGCTTCCAAGCTCCCATGTCTCCCATTCCTGCAAATAATGAGGGGACAGGGCCAGGGCAGGGCGATGAAGGTTGATGATGGAATGACAAGAAATGGAACAAACAAGAGATCTTGCTCTCCTTTCCCTCAGAGGTATTTTGCACCTCTAGATTCTTCTGCTTTTCTGGTTTTTCTTATTTATGTCCCAATTTCATTTTTAACTGCTTTGTTTCCTATTGGGCTTAATTTCGTAAACAAATTTTAAAACTTTTCTGAAAATAGGTCGGTTATAAATCCTACATAACTAACACAAATCACTTATTCGAGTTGTAACATTTCAAATTGTAATAAAATAAAAATAAATTGCTTCCTATAATATCTCTATCAAAAACAGCTGTACTCAGCTCCTTCTAAATAATAAGTATACAGTACAAAGACTAAAGTGTTTTCACATATGATTTTATTAGAAAATAAATGGTGTGCCTCACTTTCTCAGCTGCAGCAAAATTTGATAAGAAACTAAATTTGTGTTAATATAACCCCTCGTGCATCCTTTCATTTTTTAAAAAATCTGTTTTGCAAATACTGGGTTCCATACTGTTTGTTTTACAGGGGAAGGCCACTAGCACTTATTAAAAGCCTATCATAACACTTGGCAGTATGTTAAACACTTTCATAGTTTTTACCATTTTATCCTCAAAGCCAACTCCCAGATGAGGGAAATGAAACACAGAAAAGAATAAATAGCTCCGGGGTCATTTAGCAGGGAATGAAATTCAAACCCAGTTTTTCCTGCTTCAAAAGACATATTATATTTTTCTAATATACATGACCACAGGGAATATCTGTATTGGTTGTAGCCAATGTCATAAAACTTTTACCCAAGCAGGTACACAGGCAAGATGTCATGAATCTTGGCCTCAGGATAAAGGAACTTGGGGAAAATGGTTTTATGGACTACGATCAGTCACAGACAAAAACTCAAAAGCAAATGGCAATGCTAGTAATTTATTAAATGTGAAGGTTTTTATTATCAGAGAACATCTTAAGGTTATTTCACTCATCCCCACAATAACGGTGAAAGGCAGTGGGTCAGGTACTTATTCCTACCCTCATCTTGTAGCGATGGAAAATGAGGTAGAGAAGACCAAGTGATTTACCCAAGGATGAACAATAGTTAGTGGCAAAGAGAAGCCAGGAAACAAGTTTCTTAATGCATAGTGTTACTTCTTTTATGTCATTTTTATCAAAATTAAACTGACAACTGATAGCTTGACCAGGTATCAAGCATCCCCTGGAGAGCACACTTTAAAAAAACATTATATCACAGAGGAAATACAAGCTTTTACTCAATTCTCCCCATTTCAAGTTTAGCCAAATTGTTCTATGTTCACAATGTATTCATAACCACAGTCACTTTCTTGTTTTCTTCAAGAAAATCTGTTTTAGAGAAAACATTCTTATAAATAAAACTATTCACAGACAAAAAGGCTTTCCTCACTCATCCTTCTGATCCCCTTCACTTCCCTTGGATCCTGGCTTTGAAATAAAATTTAAAAAAAAAAAAAAAACAGCAACAACAACAGAGGGATTAACCACGGAGAATGAGAGATCAGAAAACAAAAGAATAACTGACTCCACTGTGAGAACTCTTCAGGTCTCGGATAACAAGAAACTCTGAGAGGACAGAATTGACCACTTAGAGAAAAATATTATACACAAACGTCTATTCCAATAAACAGTGAGGATTCCCAAAGTAGTCTTTTTAAACAAATTCTAAGCTCTACTTGGGAAAAGGGTCAAACACCATCTGAAGAAGACAACATTTTGGAAGAACAGACTTGAATCGTTTTCCTGGAAAACAGTATGTCCTAAACAAATGCAATATTTCATTTTGAATTACTAATTACTGCTATTTAATCAGGAATACATGAGAACCGCAAACTTTGAAAGATAGGGAGACCCACTATTTATATCCTCAGCCAAAGAGTCTTTTTGCCACCCTCAGACTAAGGTCAGAGACCCCTGCCCTCCCCCGTCCTGTCATTTTTCTCTTGCCACTTAGCACAATTTGCAATTGTATACTTAGGTGTCTGATGTCTGTTTTCCACACTAGATTGCAAGTTCCGGCTATTTAGTTCACCGCCATAAACCTCTGTGGCTAGCATAAGTGCCTGGGAAAAACAGTGGGTGGATGGGTGCTCAGTAAATAACTGCTGAATGAACTGAACGGATGAATGCGGCTTGTGGATTCCAAGTGATGACTGCAGCTTCCCACAGGATATAGCTACTTTTCTCTGACATTTTTTTAAACCCCAAGTGAAGAAAGTGATTCTCTGAGTGGAGTACAGGATGGTCAACCAGTTTATGCACCTTGGCAAAGTACCACAACCCCAAAAACCTACCTGGTACGTATTTGTACCAACTACAGGCTGCCTAAACCAAAAGAGAGAAAAATGCTGGCTTCCTGGGTGACTAATTTTTCATTTCAAATGTTTGTCCCCTATTGTCTTGATTACTGCCATTTATACATTTTGTTAGGAGAGTAACACAAATCGGAAGCTGTGTACTATTAACAATTCTACCTTAACTACGTAATAAAGTATGTGTTAGCTAGACACAAAACAAAGTCACCCGGACTATCCTATCTCTTGGAACCGAATGTTTGCTTCTTCAAGAAGTACAGCCACATCTTAGTCTCTATTCTGTCCCATTCAGTTCCCGTACTTCTTTGGGGCAAAGGGAGTTTGTGGAGCACTTTGCAGTTTACAAAGCATTTTTTTGGAAAGGTTTGTCAAATTGAAGTTCCAAGTGAAATACCAAGAAATAATGGTCATGCAATTCCAACTTCGAGTTCCAGGCTCACACGCAAATTTGCAAAAGAAATCCACTTTGTGATTCTAAAAAGCCTTAATCCACATTCAAAATGAAGGGTCAAGAGAATGAAAATTAAGGGTTTGAGGAGGAAGATTTCTTGGGAGAGTGCTGTCATGTGTGTCCTTTCTCACACATAACACAGAGGGAAGGGTGAGGTGGTAGGGTGCATCTCCTGTCACCTCATGTCAAGAGACAGGGGCTTCAAAAGGACCACCCGGGAAGCCTGGCATGTGCTCCCACAGTTAGGAGTAGCCGGTGGATGTATGTCAGACTCCTGCCTGGAAAAGCTAAACAAGAGCTGGGGGAGAGTGGGGAGGGCTAAGTGACTATGCCAGATTGGGCTGTACCCCCGCCACTTGTCTGTCCGAGGACCCTGATTACTTCCTGTGGGCAGATATGGGCCACCAGGGGAAGAGAGCTGGTCTGAAGCCACTTAGATTTGGCCCAAGAGGACAGCCTAGAGGGACGAAAGGGCTCCACAAGGGAGTCTGTATGGAATACACAGCTGAAACTAAGAGGTAAAGAAAATGTATTATGGTAATATGTAGGGGACAGGGGAGTGGCTGAAAAACTCACAAAAGTAACCAGGGGAGAAAGAGTCAACGTCGTGAAGCAGTTATGAGGCACTGAAAGCGTGGAGCCACTTTGTGTCACTCTCAGTCAAGGAAGCACTTCCCTGCCCCTCTCTTTTCCCCTCCTTTTCTCCTTCCTTTTCCAGCTTAGACGGTTGCAGGATCAGAAAGATGACCACCAAGTGGAAACTTAAGGTAGGGTTCCCACCTGGCAAAGCCTTAGTTAAAGGAGGGAAGAAATTTTAACTTCTTTAATTTTAATTTTAATTTTAATTTTTCAATTACAGTTGACATTCAGTATTAGTTTATATTAGGTTCAGGTGTACAGCACCATAGTTAGACATTTATATAATTTACAAAGTGATCCTCTCAATTAGTCTAGTACCCACCAGGCACTATACAGAGTTAATACAATATTATTGACTATATTCCCTGTGCTGCACTTAACACCTTCATGACTATTTTGTAACTACCAATTTGTTCTTCTTCATCCCTTCACCTTTTCCACCCAGCCCCCCAACCCCCTCTCATCTGGTAATCATCAGTTTGTTCTCTGTATCTATGAGTCTGTTTCTGTCTTGTTTGTTCGTTTATTTTGTTCTCCAGATTCCACATACAAGTGAGATCATACGGTATTTATCTTTCTCTGTCTGACTTATTTCATTTAGCACAATACCCTCTAGGTCTATCTATGTTGTCACAAATAGTAACATTTCTTTTTTTGTGGTTGAGTGATATTCCACTGTATATATGTGCCACATCTTCTTTATCCAATCATCTATTGATAGGCACTTAGGTTGCTTCCATATCTTGGCTATTGTAAATAGCACTACAGTGAAGATAAGAGTGCATATATCTTTTCAAATTAGTGTTAGGATTTCTTAAGATAAACACCCAGAATTTGAATTGCTGGGTCATAAGGTAGTTTTATTTTTATTTTTTTGAGGAATCTTCATAATGATTTCCATAGTGGCTGCACCAATTTGCAGTAGTGCACAAAGTTTCCCTTTTCTCTATATCCTCACCAACACTTGTTGTTTTTTTATTTATTGATGATAACCATTCTGACGGGTGTGAGGTGATATCTCATTGTGGTTTTAATTCGCATTTCTCTGATGATTAGTGACCCTGAGCACCTTTTCATATGTCTATGGTCATCTGTATGTCCTCTTTGGAGAAATGTCTACCCAGGTCTTCTGCCCAATTTTTAATTGAATTTTTTCTCAGTGTTGAGTTGTATGAGTTTTTTTTTTTTAATTAATTTTTGGATATTAACCCCTTATCAGATGTATCACTGGTGAACATCTTCTCCCATTAAGTAGGTTGTCTTTTTGTTTTATTAATGGTTTCCTTTGCTGTGCAAAAACTTTTCAGTTTGATGCAGTCTTTTTTTTTTTCTTTTGTTTCCCTTGTCCGAGAAGATAAATCAGAAAACTATATGACTAAGAGAAATGTCGAAGAGTTTACTGCCTATGATTTCTTCCAGGAGTTTTATGGTTTCAGGTCTTATATTTAAGTCTTTAATCTGTTTTGAGTTTATTCTGGTATACAGTGTAAAAAAGTGATCCAGTTTCACTTTCTGCAAGTATCTATCCAGTTTTCCCAACATCATTTATTAAATAGGTGAGGAGATTTAATTTCAAATCAAATTTGAAGTTTTAATGACCTCATGGGATTGGGCACTCTACTATCTGATCTGAGACTGTATTTGCAATTTAAAAGTCACTGTAATCAAGTATATAACTTAAAAATTATCAGAAAAGTAACAGGACTGCCCAAGGTCCATCTTGGGCAGATAGGGAAAAAACTTCCTCTACTGAATACATTCTAATTAGACAGTGGAAAACAAAAATAAAGATGTTTTCAGATTACATCCTATGAATCTTATTTGTTCAATTTATGGAGACTAGATTAATTGAAACTCTTTCAGTAGCAAGTCACAGAAACCCAACAAAATACCAACTGTAGGCTGAGTGGTATCCTCTAAAATTTATATGTTTAAGTCCTAACTCTCAAGACCTCAGAATGTGGCTATAGTTGGAAATAGTCTTTAAAGGGGTATTTAAGTTCAAATGAGGTAATTAAGGTGGGCTCTATTCCAATATAACTGTCATTATAAGAGGAGATCAGGATCTAGACACACACAGAGGGAAGACCATGTAAAGACACAGGGAGAAGATGGCCATCTACAGAGAGACTGAATACACAAACCCCACGATTTACATCCCTTGTCTCATGTCCATCTGCAAGCCAATGGGAGAGGCCTCAGAAGAAACCAATCCTGTTGACACTTCGATTTTGACTTGCTAGCCTCTAGAATTGTAAGAAAACAAATTTCTGTTCTTTAAGCCACCCAGACTGTGATATTTTGTTATGGCAGCCTTAGCAAACTAATACACTACGTTAAACCCTAAATGAGAATTAAAAACAAGGAAAACTAATGTAAACATGAGTTAGGTTTGCCTTAGGTCCAAGGAGCCTAAGCTCCATCTGCTCATCTCTACTATTCTGTCATCTTATTCTCTCCAACAGTGGTCCAAGCTCAAATCCTTACAGCAATACCATACTAGAAGAAAAGGCCTTGTCAGGTTCAGTTTGAAGAATCTCACAAAAGACTCTACTTGGTCCTGTTTCAATCATTTTCCCACTTCCCAGACCAATCTCTGTGTTCACATGGGGTGAGGTACCTGGCCATGTGCCTGGTGGTCAAGAGGACTGTATCATCTGTTGCTAGTAGTGAAGAAGGATGCCCAGGCAGACTGAATACACAAACCCCACGGTTTGCATCTCTTGTCTCATTTTACCCTTACTTTAGAGGAGAAAACCTGAGTAACATATCCAAGGTCATGCAAAAAAGCAAATGGTTAGCTGGCCATGGAACCCAGATCATCTAACTGTATGTAAATTGAGTATCTTTCCCAATACTCCAAATTTCTCTTTTAAAAGATTTTCTAGAGCAAACAAAGTTAATTAATTCGATATGTCCTAATAGGGGCCTAGATAAGTGACCTCCAATGTCACTTCTAACTATAATATTCTATGATTCTAAAATAGGTCACTAACCAGTTTATCCTAGGTTTTGTGGTAAGCTCTGAGAGTCATCCATTCCTTTATTTATTTAGTTCATTCAATGCACATATACTGAGTACCTCCCACCTACTAATGCCACGCTGTTCTCTACTATACTGCATGTCTAGGAGCCCAAATACCCTTGAACGACTAATACTAAACCCTTGAATACTAAACCCTTGAACAACCCTTGAACAACCACCTGACAAAAACGGAAAAATGAGTATAATAAATTCATATACTCACAATTAAAAACTAACCATTAGTGGCAAATTTCATTTGACCACAGAAGACGAAGGCTGTGGATTTTCTTACAGACTTGTTCATCACAATGGCATGTGCACACGCACACACGCACACACGCACGCACACACAGGAAATGACAGATACCATGAAAATGAGAAACTTTGTGTCATAAAAATCACATAATATACAACAATTTTACCACTGGCATGTATAAGTCTCCAATTTAAAAAGAAAACTCATCAGCATTAGAATACAAACACAGCTACAACATAACAGGGTACAACAAAATTTTATGTAGGTGATTTTTAAGGCCTTAAGTGTAGTTGCTCAAATAGTTCTTCTGTTTATCACTTTATAATTTCTCCCTATTTTAAAAGTATCTACGGTATGTATTAAACACTCATAATATCACACTAGACAACTTCAAAGATACAACCGGAAATTATTTTGGTTTTCCAACTGTACTTTCTTGAGAGAGCTTCTGGTTAGAAGAGATAACACAGCCTGGCTTTGATTCTGGGCCATTGCTGATGTTGGTATATTAAAGTGACACAGGTGAGGGTTTTCCATTGTTTCTCAGGGCTGGGATGGTCCTTGTACACACATCTGGCAAAGGCAAAGATACAGAAAAAGGCCTCCTGCTCCATCATCCTTCGGAGCATCTTATTTGCACGATATCAACCCATGTGCCTTAGGTAGAAAAACCTAATAGCCCTGGCTTTCTTGATTCATCTGCAAAACAGAATGTTTTCTGTGAGGCACCTGGGAGGATCAATGATTATTTATAGGGCTATGACAACCTCCTTGGAATATACTTGAAATAAAACAAGTGTGAGTGCCTCGCCTCTTAAAAATGTTCCTCTATCAATTCATGCTTTACACATCCAATATTCCAAACAAGTACAGAGGGATCAGGAGAATGTTGCCATGATGACCACCTATTTGGGTCAGAGTGCAGTCCTGTGACATTAGTACTTGTCTTTGTACCCATCATTCACAGTTGCTACTGCCAAAAGCATATTCATAGTAGAGCCGGAAAGGAGATTTCTCAAATTAGGACAAACATCCCCTCTACTTGGCTGGAGGGGGCCATAGACAGCACAGCTGGCAAAATTCTTTTAGTTTTTCTATTTAATACACACTTTCATGACCCTAGAATGTATTCAGCACTGTGCAGCTGTCATGGGGAGATCTAAAAAGTCCTTGTCCTCAAAGAGCTTAAAAACTTGGTATGGAGACTGACTTACTGAAATAAAACAACAGAGAACAATCATGTGGTAGAAAGAGAGCTGAACTAGGAATTCTGGTTTCGGGCCTCCTATTTATTAACTGTTTCATCTCAAACACTGCAGTCTCCTCATTCCTCTCACCTTTGAACAAAGGGCCTGGCTAGATGATCTGTAAACTTCAGTTTCCAAATTCTAGAATACTAACCAAGTATCAAAATGCATGGTACAACCTATTAAGGTTCAGAAATCATTAAAGGAAGGCTTCATTTGAGTTACATGACATGGCAGAGAAAAAGAATCCAGAGGAAAGGGGAAAGGGCGCAGGTAGGTATAGAGCCTGCCTTTCTGGCTACCTCTACATCAGGTCGCTGAAGGAGCCTCTCAGTCAAGACCCTGTCTCGAAGTTCCCAGTTACAGGCTCTCTCTCTCATCCTGCTTCCCTCCTCTCTGTCTCCACTCCTGCTATCCACAGTACTCCTTGCTGATAGGTTTTAGAATCCAGAAGTTTGTGGCTGTGAAATTAGCTTGCCTTAGCAGAGCAGACTTACTCCTCTATCCTCATCAACCCTTTCAAGACCCAATGCTAGCTCCCGTGGGGTCCTCTGTCCTCTGTCCGGGCCTACCCCCTTAAGTAACTCTTCAACCTTGTACCAGTCACTTACCTCACTAGGCTTTAATTTCTTCTTTCAAAATATCCGCTATAGTTATATTGATTTCGTTTGAGAAAACTACATGGAACAATAAGTGTGACTAAACCTTAAGGTTCTCTAAGAACATAAGGTAGTTATTTTTATTCTTATTATTAATGGTACAGATGTGAGGACTTATTGAGATGATGAATTAAGAGTTTGCTATTCTACTTCCAGTAACAATGGGCTAGTTTACAGCAAAATAAACAGCCTCTTGAGAACACAAGGACTCACTTACTAAAACACTTAACAACTACTGTAAAAATTCAAGACCACAAATTTTGTTAATAATGACCAAATTAAAATATAAGCCAAACTCAACTGAATTGTTGCTTTGATCATCAAATGGCTAGCTTAAAACTATATTGTCTTTCCATCTATGTGTTCTATAGCATACAGATACTAAATAAATTTTTAAAAACCCACTCAAAAATTTTGTGATTCCTATTCTGAAACTCAATGGCGGCATGAATTGGATTGAGAAGTTCAATTTTATGCATGCAAATGCGACACTTATAAATGGGGGTTTTGGTGAACTGGTAAATCAGGTTTGCAAAACAGCGGCTGTTGCAAATGGTCATGACTGCTTCTCATTTGATAACAACATGCAGTTTCCACCTTCAGAATTCAAAGAGCTGATTTCAATTATTAGAAACAGCTTCCCGATTTTCTGATTTTTACAAGCTGAGTTTGTTTGGACAGATGCAGTTTATTCTTAAAGGGAATATAAAACAAACAGGAGAGAAGAGTCATTTTACATATTTTTGCTGAGCTAGGTAAAAATGAATCTCCAGCACTTCTACAATTAAGTTTAATGTCAGTAAAGAGCTGACAGAAGGATACATATCTGAAAGGAAATCTAAATGTGAATTATTTCCTATCATCAGACATAAGTTAGCATTTAGCTTGTAATTTTAGGTTAACTTTGCAAAAATATAACTGACCTATCGCGGTCCCATATGGCGGAGTAAGCTTAACTATTATACAACGGCTCCCTCTGCTCTAGAGATTTTTCTCTAAGATATGCTAGGAGATGCTATATATTACATTTAGATGGAGGAGGGCATATGGCAGCACCTCTGTCAAGCCTTAAAATAGCAAATGTTTTCCAGGCACCAACTATACTGTGGATGCTGTACTTTTCTAATGTTTAAGTCTGTAGCTATTTTGTGTTGTCCTACAGAACAATGTATAGGTAGGTGCTGACTTCCACATCTGGAAGTTGACCCAATCACTATCAGGCTAGCTTCGACTGGCTAGACTTGATTCTCTCACTCCCTGTGACAGAATCTGCAAAAATTAGGGATAATTTTTCTCCCTGAGCTAGACCTTTCCTTGATTCTGGAAGTTTCAGAATACAAAGAGAGAGAGAGAGAGAGAGAATAGCCAAGAGTGTTTAATGTCTCTCTCAAATACAATGTTTAGCTATTACCTACTCTGCTTCTAACCATCTACAAAAGATTGGATACTTCAAAGTATCCAAAATTCCTAGGATTCAAGCTGACATGGGTTTTGTTCATAGCTCATAGGCAACTGCTGTGGGAGCGAAAACTGACTATTCCAAAGAGAGTAATTATCTTCCCTAAGACAGACGTCATTGCTTAATGGTGATATCTAAGCACGTCCTCTTTCAACATTTGAGAAAGAGGGTAAACCTTAACGCCTGTCCTAAAAGAAACAGAAACAAGTGAATATAGTTTCTAAACAGAGACTTTTAACAGGACATTTGCAGAAAAATTTATACCCTTTTTTTGGATAAAGTTGCTCATCCTCTGGGAAAGGAGAACACAGACGGTGGTTTAACTTGCCTAAAAATAGCAGATAATAGAGTCTGTTAATTCCATCTGTTTCCCCTGAGATGAAAAAACTCATCCTGTGAATGTGTCAGGAGTCCCAGAGCCCAAGAAGATTGTCTTGAGGCTTTATCATTCTCAAAGGCTCAAAAGCACCCCCACATGCTCTGTTGAAAAGATTATTTTGCCCAGCAGAGAATCATATCAAACAGAGGTAGCATCCTATTGTCTGATTTCCAATTCAGCCTCAACCCTGATTTAAAAGTGAGGATGACTGAAGAGGAAACTGATATTTTCTTACGGCTAACTACTTTTCCATTTAGTGTACAAGCACCCATTTTAATACTCTTTGATCTGAGAACAGTGGTGAGAGAACAAAGCAATTTACCAAGTGTCACCATGAGTTGAACTCACTTACTAAACCAGTTGCATATACTATTCAAAGACCCAAAACTTGCTGAAATAAGGCCATATTTCCTAAGTCATCTTGACTGATTAGAATAACGTGTAAAGCTCTTCCTTGAAAATCAAGAAATTAAATACAGTTTTTATGAAGCTCTTTCGGAATGGTAAAATATTCATTCACCAAATATCTTCGAGTGGAAACAAGGTAGGAATCAGCCTAACTGGTTTCTGTAATGTGTGACTCACTCTGGTTTCCTGACTAGAGCCACCCAAACTCTTTGTGATCAAGCTTTATTATGATATCTATGCTGAGATCTTAAAAGGCAGAGTAGTTTCATTTAAAAATAAAGCTCATTGGTGAATAGGGAATAAATAGATTACTTTCAGAACTGAACTTTTTTCTTTGTTGCCTGAGGTTACTCTGGATGTAATCCGAGACAAAGTCTGTCTCATTCACTAGTCATAATCTCCAAGTTAATTTTATAGCAGCTCCAACTGAACAGGGGAAAATTAGGGTCTTTAGGAGTTTGTTCATTGGCAGAAATCAGGCCCTATATATAAATACCTGCCCTTACATTTCCAAAATTTCACCACCAGGATATGGTCAACCTCACTGTATTATATGAGGAGAGAATCCACGTCTGTTTTAACTGTGATTGTGTGACATAGCACAGTGTGTGACATATAGATGCTTCTAAAAAAAAACTAAAGTTATTACATAAGTTTGCTTTATGTAAATAGAAAAAATGCATAAATCTTTTCACTTTTCACTGCTGTGGGAACCATGACTTCATAAGAGTTTATGGTCCTAAGAATATAAAAGAATATAAGATCCCATCTAGTTCAAAAGTCTTTAGACTTAAATGGATGAGTCACTTAAATAACTAAGGAATTACAAGGATGTAAGTAATAAACTTGGTTATGACGGAGACTTTTGCTAGTAATCAGAAGAACTTGATAATGTGTATATAACCTAAATTCAGGGACCTAAGGACATACAAGACTAAATGCCTGTTCTGAAATCCATGAGAAAGCAACTATAAGATAATTTCTAAGCATCCCAGGCAGGCTGCCTAGAATCTAATTAGTGGGAATCTAATCAGTGTCCAGATGGAAATCTCTGGTCATTAGTAGCCTCAGTATAGTGAGAAATAGCCCTGAATTACATGGCATTTGGTGGTTTCCTTACTTGGTGATGAGAAGTGATCCGAGTCTCTAAACCCTAGGACTCCTACTGACTGAAACCTCTGTTCTAAGTAACCTTAGTTAACGGAGATGTCAACTACCATCCTTAAATGAAGTTGTGTCTTTCATGCTCCAGAAGTTTCAAAAGTTAAACGTAAATATATAAAAGATTTTTAGAAATTAAATAATTTCTTGTTTAGGAATATATACTTTTTTTTTTTTTTAGAATTTTATGTATTTAGAACATTTAAGAAAACCTGAGGATCACTGTACTTATTTGAAAGAATGATTCACCACCCACCAATATTTTGTTTAACTCAATTTAAATACTTAAAAATGAATATATTAAAATCATAAGCACTGTTTAAATGTTTAATTAATCAGTTTTGTAAATGGGACCAAACATTATTCAAAGGTCCCTTAAAATTATCACTAAGCATAGTCTGACCTATACATAAGAAAGAAAATAGAGTGGAAAGCTGAACTTAAAAGCCTAAAGAACTAGGCTTTTTGACTTGTAATTTTAAAAGCTAAATGTTGGATTTTAAAACCAAAATTAATTCTTAATAATCGTTTGGTTGCAAACACAAAAAAAATCACCCTTGAGAACATCAAAAAACTCACATCACCCACAACCTCTGTTTCCACCAGCCTAATAATCAGCCTGCTGATTGGCCAGTTGCCACAGCTAGGCTTGACAACGCAGAAGTGTCATCTAGTGATTGAAAAGGGTACCTCTAAGCTCCATAGTAAATATGCAGGATGGAAGTGTACGTACTAACTTTTTGCTGTTTTTGTTTTCTGACATCCTTTATAGGAACATACTACACTGAAAACCAGGGACTGTCTAAACTAAATTTCAGGAGTTTCTAGAGTTTTGACTGGTGAAATCTGACCAGATTTGTAGGTCTTTGGCATATGTATGTATGCCTTTGATAGGTAAATTAGAGTTAAAAAGTGGGGATTTGTACATTTCTGACTTAAGCTAAGCAAGATAGAGCTGGAAAGCTAAATAACAACAAAAGGAAAGGCTGTCTCACAAGCAAAGCTATCTCATAATGAGGGCCTTCTAGTAACTAAGCCTTCTCAGCTGCCAGGGGCACCTCGGTATGCTAAATTCCAGGCTAAAACTGGACCATGTTATAGTCAGTTCCTAGTGTATAAAGAACATTTAGAGGGTGAGTAAAATTACTTTATAATATTAGTATTATGAAACAGAGATTTCCTCATCACCACTCTCAGATCACTAAGAGATGGTCCAAAACAAATATTCTCAGGTCTTTAAAAAGTGTGTGTGCGTGTGTGTGTGTGTGTGTGTGTGTGTGTGTGTGTGCGCGCAGGAGAGAGACAGAGAGACAGAGAGATGAAGAGGAAGAAAGAGAGAGAGATGAAGAGAGAGAAAGACACACACACACACACACACACCCACACACACACACACACACACACACACACAAAGAGAGAAAGCCAGTCTTTGATAAGATTATATGACAACCACATCCTTGCAAATAGTAAAAAACACTAAAACCCTAAATGCCATAATTAGCCCTGCAAAAACTTGGGTGAAGATATGTGTGATTGAGAATTTAATGTGGCAAGATATGAAAACTAAATGCAATCGCTGGGTTTCAGCTGCCCCCAAGGAAATATACAGTCCATCCTTGGGGGATGGAAGACCATACACTGCAATCCTAATAACTAAGACTTTATGTGCAGGAAGAGTAAACAGGCTTTTGTGGTCCTAGAGTTTTATCCATTTAGAGCTTCCAGATGGATCATTAAACCTCACTATGAAAGAAAAGGCCAAGAAAGATCCTTCCAGAATTGAGGTACTTGGAGCCTGGGAAGGCAGAAAGGCAGGTTGAGGGTACAGTGGGCCGGTCCCTTGAATCAAGTCTACGGGAGCCGGCCCTTATTCCCACAGAGCTCCCAGAGGAAGCAGACCTCTAAACAAGGCTTCTACATATGGGCATGGACACTGGCTGGCTTTGAAGCATGCTGCCCTTAGCTGGCACTGCAGGTGGGCACTTCTGAGTGATCCACACTCCCAAGCAATGGAGTGCCATTTCAGCTCTGGCAAAGTGAATAGAAGGAGCCACGATGACCATGACGACAGCTCAGGACCAAGTCTCTCTCAGTGTTCCCTGGGCCATTTAAGCCCTGGGAGGCAAGGACAATACAATGTGTGTGTGTGTGTGTGTGTGTGTGTGTGTGTGTGTGTGTGTGTGTGTGTGTGTGTATGTGTGTGTGTGTATGTGTATTGTATGTGTGTGTTTGTATGGGGTAGGACAATGATGACTAATACCAGATTCCTTACCAGTCCTAACAATAAAGGCTCAAAAATCGATTTAATGAGTGATAAAAATAAAGACAAGTAATGTTTTCTTGAGCCTGAGGCTCATAGAGCAATTCACACCAGCTACTTGGTTATTAACTTTCTAACAAAAAACAGGTATATGATATTTTGATGCAGTTGTTTCTGACAGGAGGATATTTCTTCAGTCTAAAAGCAAACTATTAAACTTTTTTAGCTTTTGTACAACAAGTAATACAATATGTACAATAGACATCCTCTCCCCTTCCATGAGTCTTCCTTTATCCCTGGGCTTATGAGGGTGCTTACTATCTGTGACATGAGGATGGTCCCCGGACACCTCTATTATATCCACTGATTTTTTTTTTAAGTGTGCCTTTTCATCTTCAAGGCCTTAAATCTTATATCAAAATGACCACTACCAAATATTCTATTTTAGAAAAAAGCCCAGTTTTTAAGTGGCCCAATTATGATCTCAGATAAATGAAAAAGCAGAACATAGTTGACACAGGCCAGATTGAAGGAAAAAGGCAGAAGGAAAGAGAAGCCCTCAGAAGAGACTTCTGGGGCAGTCAGACTACTGAATCAAAGAGTTCAGAGCTGGCCCTAAAAATATCTAGTTTAACCAGAATCTTCCTGTATTTAATAAATTTCACTAATTTTAATCTAAAACTAAATAGTACTAATGGTTATGATTATCACTCATACAAATAAAAGGAATTTCAGAGCCATTATCCTAGTCTGAGAAGATTTCACAATGTTTTTCATTAACCATCCAGGATTTAATAATCTTTTTTAATCTGTTTTATTCCTAGTACTGTACTTTAAACACAGTCTCTGCTTCATTTGTATGTATCATTGTGCTTTTAAGTCTAATGACTTGAACATGATAGTTTTAAATTTGTTATATTAACCTAATGCTATCTACCACCATCTAATTTTTTTATTAGCCAACTTTTCAGTGATAAGCTTTTTCTCTTTTCTGGATTCAAATTATTTCAGACAACAGTGTTTTATTAGTTACTAGATCCGTGAAAAAAAAAAACAAAAAAAAATTTCTTGTTCTCTATCAGCCAAGGCAATGGTGAACTATTAATTGTACTTAAAGTATCGTTTTCCAAAATAATTTTTAAATTATACCAATAATAGTCTATTCCATTTTTCAATTTGATATGAATATTAATATCAAACAAAAACTCTTAAGGAAAGATACATTTAATCCAAAACTTCTATATTATGTTAGAATATTTATGCATACTATCGCTTTTGAGTTTGTTTTGTTTTTCATATCTGAAAAACATCTCTCACCCTACTCTGAACTCTTATCCACTGGGATCTTTGTAACAGAAATTTCCAAACACATCAGAGCACAAATTTTCAAAAGGTTTGGCATACTGCTTTTCCACAGTACTATTCAAAAAAAGCTTGGCCATCCTTAAGTTATTCTGGATTCATTCACATGTATTCAGTCATTCATTTATTTAAGAACTATTTATTAAGCATCTATTATGTTCTAGGTACTACAGCCCTAAGTGCTAGGCATATACATCAGTGAATAGCTTTTAGTCTGGTGGGAAAGATGAGCAAGTAAACAGGCAATTACCACATGGGACTGTGTATGTCTTGAGAGTACAAGCTAAGGGCACTCAAAGGAGGGGCAGCTAAACTAGTTTTTCTTAGGAGAAATGCACTTAGCAGGTAAGTCCTGGGTGAGAAGAGTTAGTGTGTATGTGTGTATGTGCAGGGGGTGTAGGGCAGGCACACAGGCATCGGGACAGGGAAGAGGAGAACATTTTCCTTTGGTCAAGGCCTTAAATCTTAATGCGTAACTTTTATTTAATCATTTTGGTTTGAAATCTACCTAGAATTTTATTACAAATGAATATTGATGATAATTTAATATTTCTCCGTAATTCAAGGCCATCACACTGTTGGTATGCCTTATAATACAGGGGTGCCCTTAGGGTCCACTGGGTTTGCTACTTACACTAAATGCTCTCAAATTACCCTTGGCTTTGAAATCGTGTCCTTTTTCTTTTTTTATATGGTGGTCTCTGCTATCAATGTTTCCGCATATAGGAGACCATCTCCACCCACCTGCCTTTTTGCTTTTAATAGCTATAGATAAGAAAATCAGACAAACAGGTTTATGAAGATCTAATATAAGAACATCTAATATAAGAACACACATGCTCTGAGTGAGGTTGGAAGAATTCTTCTATGCCTCAAGTATATGATAGGAAGAAAGGACCTTATGATATCTATTTTAGTTATCCAGAGATCATTTTGCTTACTGTCCATTGACTAGTTATACTCAAAGGAATCAAGGCCAGAAATGCAAGTTCTAGAAAAGTCAACAATTTCTAAAAGTATAAACATTTTCACTGACTTGTCACTCTATAGGTTACACAGCAATGTAAGTTTAGATGAATCTAGCTAGAACAGGCTGTTTATAATGCCAGTAGATTGGGAGATTTCTTTAATACCTTTAAGCCTTAGTGGGATTGGGAGTCCAAATTTGTCCCACTAATGTTTTTGCAGAATGCCTACTCAATGTCATTGAACCAAATACTGTCATGTAAGCCTCTAATTCAATGAGAAAAGATAATGATATGGAATTGTAGAACAGAAACAAATGGTATTAGAAGCATTTGTGGTATTAGAACCCTAATTGTCTCTCTTCTCCTCAGCACCTGTTCTCTAAGCTCTTGAGAATAGTGTCTCCGTTCTGCCCCCAGAAAGTTAAACTTAGAACGATGCACAGAGATGGCAGAAGAAATAGCTAAGGAGCAAGTGTTCCTATAGCTTAAACTTAAACTCACTGGCAGAAAAGGATTTGGTGCTAAATGTTTCTAAGTCACTTTTTAAAAAATTAGTGGTGGTCGAGTTCTCTTTTCCCTCCTATTTAGAGGGCCCAACTCCACCAATAAACTCCATGGTCTTCATCATGTATATATTCAGCCAAAATGCATTTCTGGTACCTAGAAATGGAACAAGAAGCATATGGAGCAAAAAGCACTAGCTGAAGTTGGAAGCATATGTTTCTCAAAGGTGTTGCCAGGAAAAAAAATAAAACTGGAATATGAAACGGGCACTCAACTGGCAGCTGTCTAAAAAATGTTTTTTTAAAAAGTGGATTTCAGAGTGCACAGAAAAGAGAAATATGTAGGCAGGAATCTTGGTTGAAATCTGAGATCATAAAAGTTAGAGATGACAAAAAGAGTATTTTTAATCTACATTTTTATATTATACACAAGGGAGCTACATCTCAGCAGATGTGTTATATTTTAGCTTCTAGTCCATTACTTTGATTTCTGTTATGAATTGAAACCACTACTGTGGCAAGATTTTTAGTAATTTCTAATGGTAAAAACTTAGTTTTAATATTCGTAACACATATCTGTGCTGGATACATATATCTGATAAAAATTATATCTAGAATATACAAAGCACTCTTACAACTCAATAAGAAGGCAAATTATATAATTAAAAAAAGATGACCAAAGACTTGTAAAGACACTTCACAAAAAATGATATATGAGTGGCCAACAAGTACATTATTAGTCATCAGGGAATTATGACCACAATTATTACCACTACACACCTATTAGAATATACATAATGTTGTATGTCAATTATACCACAATAAAAAAATTAAAAAGAATGATGATGCCAAGTGTCGGCAAAGATGTGGAGAAACTTGAACTCTCTCTCTTTATAAAAATACCATAATGTTAAAGTAGTTTATATAGTCGGGTAAATTCAAACTTCAGTTCCTGAATCCCTGAGTCCAAGAAATGTCTTTGAAATAGGTACATGAAAAGATGCTCAAGATCACTAATCATCAGGGAAATGTAAAGCAAAACCACAGTAAGATATCACCTCACATCTGTTGGAATGGCTATTATCAATAAGACAAGAAATAACAAGAAATGAGTGTTGACAAGGGTGTGCAGAAAAGGGAATTCTTGGTAGGAATGTAAATTGGTGCAGTCACCATGGAAAACAGTATGGAGGTTCCTCAAAAATTAATAATAAAACTACCATATGATCTACTTCTGGATATTTATGCAAAGAAAATGAAAACACTAACTCAAAAAGATATGCACCCTCATGTTCACTGCAGCATCATTTACAATAGCCAAGATATGGAATCAACTTGTGTACATCAACAGATGAATAGATATAGAAAACGTGATACACACACACACACACACACACACACACACACACGTTATTCAGCCATAAGAAAGAATAAAATCTTGCCATTTATGACTACATGGATGGACCTTGAGGGCATTACGCTAAGTGAAATAAATCAGACAGAGAAAGATAAATATCGTATGACCTCACCTACATGTGGAATCCAAAAAACAAAACAAAATAAAACAAACAAACATACAAAAACCAAGCTCATAGATACAGAGAATAGATTGGTAGTTGCCAGAGGTAAGAGCTTAGGGGTAGCCAAAATGGGTGAAGGAAGTCAAAGGTAGAATCTTAAAGTTATAAAAGAAATAAGACTGGGGGATGTAATGTAAAGCATGGTGACTATAGTTAATAATACTGTATTGGATATGTGAAAGTTGCTGAGAGTAAATCTTAAAAGTTCTCACTACAAGAAAAAAAATTCCGTAACTATATATGGTGACAAGTGTTAACTATACTTATTGTGGTGATCATTTTACAATATATACAAATATGAAATCATTATGTTATACATCTGAGACTAACATAACATTGTATGTCAATTATACCACAGTAAAAAATGTTTTAAAAATAAGAAATGTCTTTGAATTCCAGAAGAAATGGCTTAGCATGGTACGTATCATTTTAGTTACCTGCTACAGCCTGCAACCAAGATGCAACATTAAAAAAGTTATTTCAATTTCTCTGAAAAAAAAAAAACAGAAGCACAAAAACCAAAAGAAATACTTCATAAGAGCTCATTTAGCATATGTAGTTGTTGAGAAAACTTTTAATCATATATACACATTTAAAAAATAGATTTAGGGAATAACTGAGGGAAAAAAAGAATAAAAGGAGAGAAAGGGAGAAAGGGAGGGAAGGAAGGAGAGGGGAGTGGGGAGGGAGAGACATCATAAAATTAAACAGAAAGAAAATTTTAAAGTTTCAAATTTTGATAATTCAAGACTGAGAATCCATAATAGAAAGCATTATTGCTCCCCTTACATATTCAATGTTTTAACAAAACAGCCAGGTTCTTCTTTCACTTGTGGCTTGAAGAGAGAGACGGTTAATATGCATGACATGATTTGACATGACATAACAGGACCTATCATAACAAGAAACAGATTCTTCAGCCACACCCCTTCCTTCTTCTCAGGACCAAGGGGTATGAGTTAAACCAGAGCACCACCTCAGCTATCAGGATCAATCACCTTCACGTTTTTTAGAGATCCAGAGTTACTCCTGCAAATGCTGAAGATCCTCTCAACCCACTCATATGGGCAGAATTTAGAGTTCCTGAGGGGAAAAAGTGGCTAATTTGCAAGTTGCTATAAACATAGCTTTTAATGTTGCATTGTCGATTTCTATAACAGAAGTTGTATTTACTATTCAAAGCTCAGTCCAAATATTACCCGCTCCGTATCACTTGCTCTGCTCTTGTAAGGGAGTGCAGAGAAACTATACCTCTAATAGAGTACTCGCGGGACTCTGTCCATTATTACAGTTACTTGTTTATGCATTTAATTGCCCTGCTTGGTGGTGAATTGTTTGAAAGCAAAGACTCTGTTTTGGTAATCACCATATTCTTACACTATTTATCTCTGTGCATTTGCATTAAATAGACAGGCCTTCATAAATATTTGGTGAATAAATTTCATCAACCCTCTTTGCTTCTACGTTATGATTACTATTTCTAAATCTAAAATATGCTTTTAAAAAAGGAAAGTAGTGATAAGATTACATACAGTCTCGACTTCTGTCAAGCAGAATTTCTTCCCCTGGTTTATGGGTATTTTAAAAATAGGCTCAAGGAAACTGATAAACAAATTTCCAACAAAGATTATTTGCATAAACATGAAATCCATTTCGCATTGTTCCAAATTTAACAAGCATCCATATTTCTTCTTTGTAAGTCATTTTAAGGTCAAACATCCATAGTAAAAGCTACTCTTAGGTCATGACTTTGATCATAAATAGAATCAAGTATAAACATGATCTAATACTTAAAAAAGAAAACCTAAGGCCAAATTTCTTGAGTTGATTGTAACCATTATAAAGTCACTCGAGTTTAAATATTAGCAAAAACTCAAAATCTATAGGGTAGACAATGGATATATTCAAATAGGTTCACAAACCTATTCGAAACCAGCACAGTACAAAGAAATAAAAAGACTTTTTCTTCTTTGCTAAATATTCTCCTTCTGCCGTTGCAGAATCATTCTTTACCCTCTGCTGTGCTCTGCCCAGAGAAGCTGATCTGCACAGCCAGCATCAACTGCACTCCCTTGCCTTCTGGCTTGTCATTGCGTTTGACTAATGGGAAGCAGGACATAAGAATGTAGGTAGACATAATAAGAAGGTAGGAGGAGAGTAAAGCTGAGACATTTATCTCCTTGGATTCCTCCCTGCTGGCAGTGGCAGTGTTCCTGCTCCTATCTCTCATGTCTCCAGCTCTTGCTGGTTCCTAGTAATGTGATACCCCGATACCCCTTCCCCGTGAGGCTTAGGGACAAGTAACGGTTTCCAACGGTTGCTTGTCAAGGGGCCCTTCGCCATCACTCTTTTTTATTTTCCTTGACTCTGCCACGCTTTTGTAAATAGTGACAATACTTAGAAAGGAATCTGGCAAGATAGTTTAAGATGAAGAAAATAACTGAATCTCAGCAATAAATAAAATAAACAAATAAAATATAATACATTTATATACCTAGGACTGAAAAATGCTACATTGCTGATTAAGAAAAAGAAGAAATGTAGAACAAATAAAAAAAATTTAAACTTGAGAGAAAAAGAGAAAAGCATACGGATACTTTTTTTATATTTATAACTTTTCTAGGCCTCGGCTTTCTCTTTAGAAAGATAAGCATATCATCCTAGACAGTGATCTCCCTAAGATAATTTGCAGTTCTGGATTATGTCTCTATTTCTCACTATATCATGTTTTGAAATCTTTCTCTCTGGTACCATAATGAATCTCTTGTGATGTGTTACAGCCTAAGGATTAAGAGCTTGGGCTCTGAGATCCAATAAATATGGGTTCAAATCCCAGTGCTGTCACTTTCTAACCATGACAATGGGCAAGCTGCTAACCTCTCTGAGCTTCTGTTTTCCCTTCTAAAATAATATTCCTTTTGCAACAAGATTGTTATGAAGACAAATCAGATAAGATGTATAAATCATCTAGTGTTGAACACATTATAAGTTCTAAATAAATATTGTTATTGTTGGTGATGATGATGATGATGATGTTACTGGAATACAAATGTATTACATGCCTGATTAGGGTGAAGCCCCAGGCCTTACCTACAGAAGAACAGGAAGCAAATGATTTCTAGGATATCAAACCCACACCCTTGCCAATCCACAAAACTCTCCAAATCAAACCTGCTCCAAGGCATAATGACTACTCTGGCTTCACAGTCTAGGATATGCTTCCACAGTATGGCTAGTGGTCAGTGCTTATACAGAAATAGAATACATGTTTAAATCTGAGATATTTGCTTATATAAGAAAAGGTCAAAGAAAGTTACCTGGGATATTATTCTGCTATAAAAATCACACACACCCTTCTTATAAGTTTTAAGTTAAAAAAAAAAATTGAGATTTAAAAAGAAAGGCAGAGAAAAAGAGTTGAAAATTCTTCAAATTAAAATTCTGCTAATAGAATGGTTGAGGTAAGAACTTTTATACCATATAAGAGAGTTAATTAAAAACTATCTGAAAGGCATTATGATATAAAAAAAACATACTGTGCATGTTTATTTTAGTTAGCTTCTGTCCATCAAAGAACGATTTAATTCTAAAACACAGAAGCCCTTCGAATTTAGAAAATATAACAGTGACATTGAAATGAGTATCTTTTTGAAGCCTATTCTAATGGATAGTAACCTAAGAAAATGTTGCTCTTATATGGTATATACTGTACATCCATTTTGTGCAAGGAAATGGATTCATTTGGGTGACAAACTGCTTCGGTTGATGAGTTTTCCATTCCTAATGGCTTCTGGAACAATCTGAGTTTCCACTGTTCTATCTTACTATTTGCTCTAAGTGAAATAAATTTCAGTATATTTTACCCATGTATTGTGCTGCCCTAAATCTCAGTTGATTTTTGTCCTCAAGCACCATGTTCTTGATTTTTTTTGTTGGATTTCACTTCACCACAGCTACTGGAAAATAAATATTTTTCAAAAGAAAATAAAAATAAAATAAAATAACGTTTTTAAAGTAGCTTGAACTCAAAGTGAGTTTGCTTTATCTTATCTTTGAAGGTAAGACAGAGCTTAGTAAAAAGTAGCCATAGAGGGCCTTAGATTTATGGCAAGTTAGAAAAGGTTTTCTTTGCCAGTACAGAGCACCCTTAACTAAGAATAAACAGCAATGGGGTGTAACAATACAAACGGCAAAACAACAGCAAAGCAATTTTTAACTAATTAACAATTTTTAATTAATTAACATCAATTAACTTTTGGATAATTAAAAGAAAAACAAAACAAAAACATCAACTAAAGTCTTCCATAATTAAATTTTACAATTCGTCAGTTTGTTGACAGGAAAATCTAAGCATGTATTGTTCCTGTGGATAGAGTTCTGAATCTAAAATCTGAAAACTTGATTATATTTCTGACACTGCCTCTATAGCCTTTAAATATTTATTTAAGTTCTATGCCTCATATTCCTTTGCAACTTCACCCATATATTGCAAAGATCAATCAGAGTAAAAAGATATGAAATACCCCTTATATATATACACACACACATACATACAGAGTTCAAATAGAGCAAAGAACAAAGAGGATTAGTACAGATATTAAACTTCAAGTTAAGGACCCCTTCCTATAGAACAGCGGTTCTCAAATTTTAGCGTGCATCAGAATCACCTAGAGAACTTAATGCAGAAGACTCCCTCCCAAGTAGAATTTGTCTAACAAGTTCCCTGGTGATGGTGATGTTAATGCTGATGTGACTGGTCTGGGGAAACACACTTTGAAAATATTGTTTCACTATGCACATTCACTATCTACTCCGTCTCCATATACAGAAGGATTGGAGTAGATAACCAGCAATCAAACAAATTCTTGTCCATCCGCACAGTACCCAGTTCTACCCTTCTCTGGCTTTCATTCATTCACTAAAAAACAATTTGATAATACCTTAGTGATCTTTTCATTATAAAGTGAAACATGGATCCTTTCATTATTCATCTTTCCTACAAACCAAGCAGCAAATTTTTAAATAGAGTTGATTAGCTTTAGGTAGGCAGCCTCTCTTTCATTCATCACTGTCAATTTAAAAAACTCACAAAAATGTATACATGGTACCTATCTTTCTTTTTCTGAATTTAGTAATGTCAAATACTATAGTACTTAAAGTAAATACAAAGACATTTTGTAAATACAGGTAGTTTTCACATTGTTTTATACAAACTCGTGTTCTGCTTAAGCATATAACATACCAAAGGAACTTAACTGCTCCCCATCAATTACATATTTTTTGTTTCAATAGGAAAGTAACAGCAAAGGGTTCTGGGAAGATGGCAGAATAAGAAGCAGCAGGAAACTGTCTACCCACCTAGACAATAATTGCACTTGCAGAATCTATCTGATGTACCTATTTTGAAACTCTGGGCTCTGTTGAAGGCTTGCAACTTCCAGGGGAAGACTTAACAGTCAATTTCGACTCTTAACACAGTAGCACCTGACCATCCCTCACCCCCAGGCATGTGGCAGGCAGTTGTGCACTTGTTCCTTGAGCAGCTTGTACAGTTTGTAGGAGCTAGGATGGGCAAAAAGGACCCTGTCCTCAAAATGTGGAGAATCTGTGGACTGAATGCTGATTGCTGCTTCATATCGCAGAGATACAAACAAAAAGAGGAGCAGCCATTGTTCTATATCTCCCTCCATGGTCGTAAGGCCCTCCCCCTAGAGCCAAAGTGACTTCCAAGAGATTTAAAGGGCTAGCGCCCTCCCACACTTTTCCCCTTCATTTTTAACTTTTTCCTCTTTCAGAAACCACACAATAAAAAGACTAGGACACTGGAAAACAACTGCATACAAAGAGAGAATTAAAAAGTGACTGCACATGCCCAGGGAAAGGCTTGGAAAAGACCTGAGAAGACATTAAGTTTGTACCTTAGGCTGATCCTCAGAGACAACCTACAACAATCTATAAAACAACAGATCCAAAAAAATAATAATAACAAAAAACAGTAAATCCCGAGGAAAGGAGATAATCTGATTTCCAGATTATTAGATTCAAATGTCCAGTGTTCAACAACAGTATCTTTCAAGCTCTTGTCAACTTTTTCTCTAGAGACTTCAGAAAATTAAGAAAAATGTTACCTTTATAAAATCTCTAAGGAGCTGCCTAACTTTTACTTTTCCTGCACCTGTGTTCCTTACCCTGAATTTTTCTAAAAGAGTACCAGGGAATGACCTAAAATGGTTTTCAAATAAGAAACAAAAAGATTGAGTTTCTCTAGATGAAAATACTCTTTAGAGCTGCCATGCTTCCACCATTCGTAGCAACTATGATTCTGCTCTATATTCGTAGCAATGGTTTCCAACTTCCAGGAAAAGGTTATTGTAAAAGGTTCTGGAAACCCCTACACACCACTGAGCATTAGACATAACGAATTAAAACAAACACATGCACTCTGAGAAATGTTTAATTTTTCAAATGGATAGACATAGTTGTAATTTGCTAAATCCAAACACATTTTATGTATTTTTGTTTTCGAGATTCAGAATTGAGCCTACACATTTACCTCCATCCATCTAAAAATTCCTATGATGAAAATGAAAAGAAGACAGACAATACTTATAAGAAGAAATGTAATATAAAAAAATCCAGAAGTCATAAATAAATCAGATTTTTAAAGAATTTTTTGAAAGATATGAACAAATGAGGTAAAATTTTTCCAAAACAAGCACAGAAGAGATTTCTTGCATGCCATGAATTAAGATGGACAGTTTTCTCCAAAAGATTGTTAAAAATTGATCTGATCAGAAAAAAAGGATTAACGCATACCATTTTTACACCCAGAGCTGGTTTTAAAAGAACGTTTTTTCAATTACGCACAGACATCGACAAATATGTTAAGGAACTATAGCAAGTGAGGCACATTCTAAGCACTGGAGACAAGGGGACCTACGAGCAGAGACTCAAAGTAAGTAAAGGAGGAAGCCATGTTAAAATCTGGGGGAAAGCACTCAAGTAGAAGGAACAGCAAGTGTAAAAGAAATAAACATTTGCTGTGAACAAGGATATCAGTGTGGCTAGAGAAGAATGGATGAGGAGAAGAGTGTCAAAGGAAGATGAGTTCAGAATGGAAATGGGGAGGTACAGATCTTATAGGCCATTATAAGGATGTAGATTCTTACTTTCAATGAAATGGATGTTGGCTGTCTGCTCTATGTAGAATGGGCTGTAAGAGGGCTAAAAGCTGGAAGTAGAACAAATAGCTGGCAAGCTATGCAGTAATAGCAATAGATGATAATGGCTTGGATCAGGATGGTAACTAGGGAGCGGTAAAAGTGGTCTAATTCTGGATGTATTTTAGAAGGTATAAACTTTGAATTTATACAGATGACATTTAAAGCTATGAACCTGAATGAGATCTCCTGGGGAATGAGAGTAAACAGAAGACATTTGAGAAATAAGCCCTGAGACATCTCAACATAAAAAGACTGGGGAGATGAAGTAAAATTAGCAAACGAGTAAAGTCCAGTGAGCTAAGAGGGGAATCAAAAGGAAGTGGCAT
>NW_011888793.1:5832960-5835496 GCF_000151845.1 Pteropus vampyrus | reverse complement strand
GAAACAAAAAGATTGAGTTTCTCTAGATGAAAATACTCTTTAGAGCTGCCATGCTTCCACCATTCGTAGCAACTATGATTCTGCTCTATATTCGTAGCAATGGTTTCCAACTTCCAGGAAAAGGTTATTGTAAAAGGTTCTGGAAACCCCTACACACCACTGAGCATTAGACATAACGAATTAAAACAAACACATGCACTCTGAGAAATGTTTAATTTTTCAAATGGATAGACATAGTTGTAATTTGCTAAATCCAAACACATTTTATGTATTTTTGTTTTCGAGATTCAGAATTGAGCCTACACATTTACCTCCCATCCATCTAAAAATTCCTATGATGAAAATGAAAAGAAGACAGACAATACTTATAAGAAGAAATGTAATATAAAAAAATCCAGAAGTCATAAATAAATCAGATTTTTAAAGAATTTTTTGAAAGATATGAACAAATGAGGTAAAATTTTTCCAAAACAAGCACAGAAGAGATTTCTTGCATGCCATGAATTAAGATGGACAGTTTTCTCCAAAAGATTGTTAAAAATTGATCTGATCAGAAAAAAAGGATTAACGCATACCATTTTTACACCCAGAGCTGGTTTTAAAAGAACGTTTTTTCAATTACGCACAGACATCGACAAATATGTTAAGGAACTATAGCAAGTGAGGCACATTCTAAGCACTGGAGACAAGGGGACCTACGAGCAGAGACTCAAAGTAAGTAAAGGAGGAAGCCATGTTAAAATCTGGGGGAAAGCACTCAAGTAGAAGGAACAGCAAGTGTAAAAGAAATAAACATTTGCTGTGAACAAGGATATCAGTGTGGCTAGAGAAGAATGGATGAGGAGAAGAGTGTCAAAGGAAGATGAGTTCAGAATGGAAATGGGGAGGTACAGATCTTATAGGCCATTATAAGGATGTAGATTCTTACTTTCAATGAAATGGATGTTGGCTGTCTGCTCTATGTAGAATGGGCTGTAAGAGGGCTAAAAGCTGGAAGTAGAACAAATAGCTGGCAAGCTATGCAGTAATAGCAATAGATGATAATGGCTTGGATCAGGATGGTAACTAGGGAGCGGTAAAAGTGGTCTAATTCTGGATGTATTTTAGAAGGTATAAACTTTGAATTTATACAGATGACATTTAAAGCTATGAACCTGAATGAGATCTCCTGGGGAATGAGAGTAAACAGAAGACAGTTGAGAAATAAGCCCTGAGACATCTCAACATAAAAAGACTGGGGAGATGAAGTAAAATTAGCAAACGAGTAAAGTCCAGTGAGCTAAGAGGGGAATCAAAAGGAAGTGGCATCTTAGAAGACAAATGAAGGCAAGAGAAAGTGATCATTTGTCAGTTGCTACAGAGAACTAAGATAAGGACAAAAAAAAAAAAAAAAAAACAACGATTGTTAGGTATAGCGATATGGAAGGCTCTGGTGCTATCAATGATACTGTCTACTCATTTATCCTTTCTGGAAAAATTACTTAAGAAGATGCAGCAGCCAAATGAGAAATTAATCCAAATTTTAAAAAAGTCAAGAAATGGATGTTATAGAAGGAATAAAATGGCTGTGGGCAATGAACTCTGTAAAGCTCAAAATTAAATATATGTAATTATTATACTGTGGCTGTAAATGTTCCTACAATTGTTAATAAAATACTGTTAAAAGACACAAAACATATAGGCAAAATGTATCTATGTGAATACTGATATGGAAATAAAATTTCAGATTATTTCTATAAAATATGTGAAATATTGAAGGAAGGGAAAGAAAAAAGAAAAAATTACATGCTAAATATGTTTTCTTGTTCATTCAAATGTTACAGATACTTTTATTTTTTGATATTTATTAAGTATATGTGTATTAATTAAAAGGCCACCACTTATAGAAAAAAAAGAATATATAATTTTCAAGCATTTTCAAAGAAATCAATAAAGTCAAAGAAACAAAAGGAGGCTAAAATAAAACACGAAAAAAAGTATCAGAAAACACAAAATTAAATGGCAGGCATGAGACCTAGCATATGAGCAATCAAAATAAATATTAATTGGTTAAATTTTTTAAAAGACAATCTGATTGAGTAAAAAGCTCTTAATATAAAAAGCAACCCTAAAACCAAATGACACAAAAGCAGGGGCACAATGTATCTGTTACACAGACTAGCTATGTCAATATTCGTAATACAATAAATTTAAAGCAAAAAAAATAAATGGAGCAAAGATCGATATTTTATATTGCTAAGAGGTATAATCCAAGAAAATACAATAATTACTAACTTTTACACACCAAAACATCCAGCATCAAATTACATGAAGTAAAAACTAAGAAATATGAGAATCTCATGAATCTAAGATGCCAATGGGAGACTCTTGACTCAGAATTTGTTAGCTCCTCAAAGAAAAAATATGTGAGGATCAGAATAATACAATTAAAAAACTCAATTAACAAACAAGTTTGAGTTGATTGATGGTTACAGGGAAGGGGGGTGCAGCATAGGGAATGCAGTTAGCATTAATATATTGGCTAGGTGGAAAACCA
>NW_011888793.1:5811030-5831742 GCF_000151845.1 Pteropus vampyrus | reverse complement strand
ATTTCCTTTCATTCTTAGTATTTTGACACGCAATTCATTAAATGCCCCCATCTTGGCAATACCATTCTGGACCTTCCATTTCACCTTAATTTTCCTACCTCTGTACTTCCCCAGACCTTTTTAAAGTTACTTCATTTTATATTTACATCACTCTGCTTGGCTTTACAGACACTTGAGTTCATGTCCATCTCAACCTTACGGCTACTATAGTGTAGGGACCATGCTCTATCATCTTTCCACCAACTCAGGGCACAGCATTGTTAGAGTCACTATTCTCTATTGGCAAGAACATTGGTTTGGAAGGTCAGAGAGACCTAGGTTAGAATCCTAGCCCTGCTATTTTCTAGCTATATGACTTGGGGCAAACTGCCTAACCCTCTAGCCCTCCTTTCTCATTTATAAGTGAAACTACTATCATCTATTTAGAAGGTTTACAGAACAAAACACCATGCACCATATCTGGAACATAGCTAGTGCTAAATAAAGGGTCGCTATTATGAACACTGAGAAATTGGATGAATAAAGGAAAAACCTAAGAGATAGGTAAGCGGCGGAAAACCATGGATATCGGAGCCAAACAGACCTATCAAATCCTGGTTCTGCCAGTTGCTTAACAATATGATCTTGATATTAAGTTACTTAATATCTCTGAGTCTCCTTCTCCACATTTGTAATTCTGTAAGGTTGTTGTAAAGATTAGAAACCAGGACTATAAAACAGTTGGGAGCCTGGCACACAGTAAATGCTCAATAGTAAATAAATAGTAGCTCTATTGCCACTCTCACATTGCCTCAATTACAGGTCTTCAAAATGTCTGCTGAATTGAATTAGAACTTTACTGTCAGAATCTCACTTGGGTTGGCTTGGTCTCCTAATAACTAAACAAGGGCCAGAAATGACAGCAAGTTATCAATTTGGTGAGGCAAATCCCCAAAAGCCCCAATATGTGACCAGGTTCAGGGCTCAGAGTAACTGAGGTCTCACAATTAAAAAGCAACCTTATATGAGGTTATCTGGCTGAATAATTTGTTAGGAATCTTTTTCATGAAGTCAGGTCATTAAAATTGACACCAGAACAATCCGTGAGAGAGCCCTAGGCAGGTCTCACTCCTCATTAATATAAATTAAATTCCTCTGGAGATGTGAGTGTCCTCACCTGACAACAGTGTTAACATTTACTGGATTTCCTTCTGACCTTTCTGGACTTAAAAAATACCTCCAAATATTAGCTATGAATGAGCTAATATTTTGAATTTTACATCACAACTATCCTTGAGAGTAAAGCAATTTTTTGGCCTACTTTATTTTTCAGAACGAACCTTCATTTAATGTGTCACTTTCCATTTTGTGTTTAAGAATACATGAGGTTATGCATGCCAAAAGAGAAACAAGTGTGAAGTGAATGACAATTCTGGGGCATTATTCTTTATTGGAGGTCTTTGTTCATCTATTAAATAAAGATGGGTAATTTTTTTATTCTTTATAAGTCAAAGCTAAAAATATTTTTATTTGGCTTCTCAAATAATAGGAATAATATTTAAGGTATATTAAAAGATCATTGTTACCATTAGTACCACTTTGTTGGTACTAATGGATTTTATTAAATTACACAGTTGTAAAATGTTAAGGGGGAGAAATGTTCTTGCTAAGTGAGTGATTGGGTAGAGGTGGAGTGCTGAGAATATTATTATTAAAATATGCAAACATGAATGTTCACCAGGGATAGTGTAGACTGGAGCTTTTAGCTCAGCCATTTCCCTGAACCCAGCTGTCAGTCTACTTAATTATCACAGTGCCATTTTGGCATATGAATTTTGATGAATTATAGAATCTTAGAGTCAGAGGCATTTTGAGATCACCTAATGTAACCCACATATTACAGATCAGGAAAATAAAGTCTGGAGAGAAGTCATTTGCTCAAAGATTTAATTCCCATTAGCTGTCAGAGCCAATGCTAGCTAGCACTGTGCTCTCCTGGTCTCTCTGCCCCATTTTTATTAGGATTAAGTTAGGACAACTTGCACTAAAGAGGTGCATGGAGAGGGCAGAACAGAAGACTAAGAAAAGCAAAGAGAGACTAGCTGGGAGACTTCAGAGGCATTATCTGGTAATGAACCCTTACAAAAGTCAGTGATAATGAAAATGTCAGTATTTACTGTGACTAGACTGGTAATCATTATAGCTATAAGAGGTGTTAACAGTCAAAGGAAGGGCGCACGCTAAAGCCACACTTAGTGGGATCATCAAAGATTAAAACACAAGAAATAAAGCATTATTTCTACTTGGTCACAGAACCATCTGATTATCTCCAATATTCTAAAGGACCTTCTAAATAAGTCCAGGCAAGATCAAAATGAAGTGATTCCCATTAATGTCAACTTGGGTTATGATTCTGTCAAAATTTTCATCCTAATTCCAGACAAAACTATCAGAAACACAAGCTCTCAGCCAATAAATATCTTTTCTTTTTTACCATAATTTTGCAAATGAAAAATGAATTTTAGCACTTTAAAAACACTCAGGTAGTGGAATATGAAATGCGAAGCATCATTGCTCGCAATAGCTCCTATACTTACTTTTTAAAGTGGGTAGGAAGGCGCTAATGACCATCTTTAACATGTCATCAATCTTTAAGACAACACATTTTTATCCTAAAAACTGATTTGCTATGAGTAAATGGAAATAAACTTCCTTTTAAAAAAATATCTTTTTTGCGGAACGATTTGCCCAAGACTCAGCTCTTAACTTTGAATACTTAAATATGATCATTTGAGAAAAAAGAAAATTATGAATAGAAAAAAAGATTAAAAATTAAGCTTTTAAAAAACCATATGCACCTGAATTGATTCATACTAGTGCCCCCCTTATTCAAGGGGGATGTGTTCCAGTGGATGCCTGAAACCATAGACAGTACCGAACCCTGTATATGCTATGTTTTTTCCTATATAATCATACCTATGATAAAGTTTAATTTATGAATTAAACACAGTAGGACATTAGCAATAATAAGTAATAACAAAATAGAACCATTATAACAATATACTGAAATAAAAGTTATGTGACTGTGCTCTCAACATTTTATTGTACTGTGCTCACCTTTCTTGTGATGATGTGCGATGATACAATACCTATATGATGAGATAAAGTGAGGTGAATGGTGTAGGCATTGTGACATAGCATTAGGCTACTATAAGCATGACTTGAACACAAGCACTGTGATACCCAAACAGTCAATCTGATAACTCAGATGGCTGCCCAGTGACTAATGGGCAGGGAATACATACAGTGTGAATACACTAGACAAAGGATTGAATCCCATCCCCTGAGAGACAGAGCAAAAGAGCACAAGATTTTATCATGTTACTAGGATGGTGAGCAATTTAAAACTTATCAATTGTTTATTTCTAGAATTTTCCATTTAATATTTTCAAACCACATTTGATCACAGGTAACTGAATCTATGGAAAGTGAAACCACAGATAAGGAGGACTACTGTATAAAATAAACTATAAAATACCCCATTTTTTAACCTCCAAAATTCTGCTTAATAAAAAGAGATATACTGAACAGCAATTGAAGTTAAAAAGATTTTTTTTCTCCATGCTACTGTTTAAACTGTAGGTAAATAATGTAAAATTAGAAGAAATTGAGAAACAATACTAAAAAATGCATTTTCCCTCAAAATCAATTAAACAAATATCACTCAGCAACTATAATGTGCAAGGCCTTCTCCTAAACGCTTCATGAGAGCAGTCCCTGAAGAAGTCTTCATTCTAGTTCTAGACTAAGTAAAAACATAATAATAATAATAACTGTAATACCCAACCTAATGCAGGAGCGGAGAGGGGTAGCAGAGAAGCTTAAAGAGGCAGCAGCATTTGAGCAGGGACTTTCGGGAAGAGTAAGACTTGGAAAGATAAGAGAAGATAGTAAATAGCAGAACGGTACAATTTCTTGCTCCTAAGATAACAATTTAACAACTTTAGGGGGTGGGATTCCTGCTAACACTATTAGACCCCTTTATACTCTCCTCAGACTACACTTTTAACTTATAAAGCATTTCCTCCTCCTCCTCCTCCTCCTCCTCCACCTTTCTTCTTCATTAACAGATATTGGGGGCTTGGGGTGACATCTTTGATGTCCGTATTGAGACAACATACACACAGGATCTAGGTCCTCAAACAAAGCAAAACACACTATTATAAATTTCTCAGAAATGCTATGAGTAGTGCCACATTCTAAGATGCAGAATGGACAAGTATTATTCCCACTGTTATCTATCACGAAACAGGTTCAGAGGGGATAGTGAGGACCCAAGTGAAAACAGTGAGTGAAAAGTAGCACTGCAGGAACACAGAAAGGCCTTCTGACGGTGAGCTAAGATCTTTCTTCACCAACGCAACGATGAAATTCCATCAGGCTGCACCACCGAAAAGTCTCAAGTTACATCAAACCCCTGTTCTTTAGCAATAATGTAAATATAACATCAGTTTTAAGCTATGAAAACGTCTTGTTCTTCCCCCCAAGGCACAGTGTAATAAAAGGCATAGGAGAAAAAGGTGGGAGATATGTGGTTTTAGCAAAAAGGAACAAAAACATAACATTAAGTTAAATCCTATGAAGTGAATTAAAATATCATGGGAATCTATAATTACAAGATCATTAGATCCATACTTCTAAAATGATCATGATGCCTGATTATGGGGAAATCAAATCTTCTGAAGGCATACTTGTTATTGAGTATATTTTTTGTGCAAAAAAAAGAAAGTATACTAACAAGATGGGCAAAGCCAACATACTCTGTGGTTGTTGATGTTGTTGCTAAATTAGATTCTACATCTGCTGAACTAAAGAATAACCCAGGGATCTTGGGATTAGAATGTCCCTATCCCAGTTCTGTCACTTTGTGATCTTGGACAAGTTACTTCACCTCTCTAGGCCTTTGATTCTGATCTGAAAAATGAAACATCTCAACTTGATGATATTTATGAGTCCTTCTTTTCTAAAATTGAGTCTATTACTTCCCAAGTTTTTGGATATATGAAAGATAATTCAAAAGACTATATGAGCCATTTCCCCCTAATAAAATATAATAAAACTTGCACATTTAAAAAACCTCAAATGCCTACAGAACAGATAAGTCAAGCTCCATGAAACCAATGTAATACCCAGTACTTACATAGCTCTTTGGTGTTTCACAGCACATTTTCACATTTCCTCCACACTTTGAAGCTACGCTCATATTATAAGTACATGCAACACTAACAGAAACCAATGGTCTAAATCATTCTTGCAATGCTAGAGATATTACAATAGCAACAGAGTTTCAGTGTAGTGCTTGTAAAGATCCTAGATGTTTTATTACAATGATTATCCAAGGCCCATCATAATTTTACTCTAGCAAAATTATAAAACAAATTACATAACTCAGCTAAAATGGCCTCCAAGTATAGTATATTGTTTTAAACTACAATGAAGGTTAAAGATGATTTAGAAGCACCTAGGGTCAAGCCTTTACTTTGGGACCACTGGCCAATCTATTAGGGCATGGGGGCAGGGACAATCTTGGTCTATTGGTTTGATTTAGGAAGCTCTGTAAATGAAAACAATTTCATTCACGTTCACCTTCATATTTTGACATCTGGAGATTGGTTTGTGAAATCAGGAAAATGACAAATGAGACAGAACAGGAAATGCTATTTGGTTCATGTCCCAGGGATATTATTTAACAAAAATGCTGAGTGAACTATTTCAAAAGCTCAGCTGGAGGGAAGGCATTCACTACATGCTATCTATGATGCTTTTAGAAACATCTTAGGAGGTACAAATTTTGACAATTTATACACATTCCTTTAGGCATTCCCTTATATTAGTTCCCTGCCCTCTCTATACAGAAAAATTTTTGTCCATCTTTAAAAGGAGAAATGCTAAAATTTCCAATAGGAAGTATATGCATTTTGATGATGAGAAGAAAGCAGGTATAGAATATTTTGAGGTATTAAGGAAGTGAAGACATCCTGCTTGAGAATTAGTAAAGACAGACTTCTTTGGTCTATAATATAATACTATATTTAACAGGTACCAATACATATTATATTATTAATTATATATATGTATATGTATATAATTATACCTGAAAAATATTAAGAAAAAATTACTGTGAGGATCTTTGTCAAAATACCACTTAAATTTATATAGTTATACAGCCAAAAGAATAATGATTTCTACTAAAATAATTGATACCTATTATCAATAAATTCCGGGAATCTAATCATTAATTGTAATCTCCCTCCCCCATTTTCAAAGATGAAAACATATAATAACAACTTGAATTCTTCTTTTTGATCTCTTAAGGAAGTACTAACAAGCTAAGAAACAAAAGAAACATGCAAAGAGAAGTTATCAGTTGCAGAACAGATCCTTGATAATTCTGAACCAAATTATACGTTTGTTTATTTAAATTTCAAAATATCAAACCCTGATCTGTAGCAGAAAGTTTTCTATATATTGCATTATTTGATTTAAAGATATATTAATGTGGGTTTGAACAAATATTAATGTGGGTTTGAACAAATATTAATGTGGGTTTAAAATATTAATGTAAAATATAAAATATCAAAGTAATTAGGCTTACGAATGAACTTGTAAATTCTAAAATATATTTCCCTTGCACGATAATAGTCCAGGCATGTTTTACTCTATTCCAATGATCTGCTGCTATTCTAGAGGTGACCTATAAACTACTTCCCCTTATATTTTTCTTCACAACTGTTTAACAAGGTTTTTCTTGAAAAAAGCTTAGTAATTAGGATTAGGAGAGTGGGCCTTAACTGTTGACATAACTGACAGAATGATTTATAATACCTTAGGTCAGGTCAGAGAAGGGGTGGAGTTAGGGAGTGAGAGGCTGGAGGGGTGGACAGGAGACACCAGGACTGCCAGAGAGTCTACACTGCTGTCCACCTCTTGAGCACCACCCTTATTTCACAAAGAGGATGCCCGTAAGGGAAAGGCTGAGTATGGCATCGATTTTTGAAAAAGCTCCATAGGTAATAAGAACACTGACCCTGGTGACTGGAAGAGAACATATTTGGGAAGACATTAATACAAACTCAGAGGGAAAAAAAATCTCTGAGGTTCAATAAGTTGGAGAAATGTCACACAGTAAATCTCCCTCCACAGGACTCACACTGCACATTAACACAGTAAACTTCCTGAGTTTAGGAATAAAGAAAACTGTTTTACTTCATTTAATGATGTTAAAATCTTATTCATCTATTGCGCTTTCCCTCAACACTGATTTGGGATGATAATTTAGAAATCCTGAAATATTTATGAAAATGGCCCTATTCTGTTTTATGGAGGCTCTGTGCCAGATTATGAGTACAAGCACCAAAATTTTAGGAACATCCAGAGAAAGTTAAATTTTATTCAACCATAAGGTTATTTACCTGGTAATGGTAATTATTAAATGCATTACTCTATTCAAAAGCTGCCATTAACACTGCTAAAACTATTTGCACCATTGGGTCCCTTACAGCACACAGACCCCAAAGTTAAAATGGCTGCATAATCTCTACTGTCTCTGGAGAAATAGGGCCACTTTCTATTCCCTTTCTTGCTAATGTCTTTTCTTTCCCATCCTCATACCTTTGCTCCTGCTTGGTGCTCTGCCTGGAATGTGCTCCCCACTATTAGGTTTCCAAATGCTGGTCTTACTAACTCATGTCGATCTACCTACCTAAATGCCAACTCCTCCATGAAGCCTTTTAAGATTGTCTACACTTGGCTGGCTTCTACCTCCTTTAAAACTCCCCAACCACTGTATATATCTCTTAAAGCAACAATCATGTTCTTGTTACATAACCATAGGCCTTCTAATCTCATCCTCAAATTAGATGGCAAATTCTTTAGGAATAGGAATTGTGTCTTCCCCCATATAGATGAAAAAATTTAGGCTTAGTAAATGTAACAACTTGTCACATAAGGTCACATAACTAGTAAGTGGCAGTGCTGGTATTCATATCAGACCTGCCTTTCCCCTATCCTCCATCCACGTTCCCATTACCTCTTAGATAACAAGCAAATGGTTTCTAAAGAGCCTAAGTCACCTCCTACTGGATGGAGACAGGCAGCAACAAAAAGAGCCTAAGTCACCTCCTACTGGATGGAGACAGGCAGCATAAAAGTTGTAACTTTCTGCTCTCAGTACTTGGCTTCTGACTCAAAGTTTTAACTCTACCTTTGGCTTTTGGACATTCATTTCTCCAAGTGCATTCTGGGGAACAATAAGCTAAACCAAGTTAAACATGTTGGTTGCTTACTGCAGAACTTTGCAGATCATTTAATACGTTACTATGCAGCATTATAGTTTATGTATACATATTTCATATTTTTAGGAGGCACAGAATATTAACACGTATTTGGTTATGTATCATTGAACAAAACTATCTTTCATAAATTTTATTTAATGCAATACAGCAGTGTTTCATAACAAAGAGTTTTATTTTAACAGAATCATTTGCACAATATAATATATACAAAGAAACAAATTCATTTCAAACCTATTTAAAAACATGCTTCCAAATAATAAATATCACAACCAAATGCTATAAGAGTTAATGCTACCAAGATTCAAAACTAACAACAATCTACTTTGTGCTAGCAAGTGAGTGATTAAGTGCTACCCACACAATGTCTGACATTTAATAAGGGAGTCACATTGATGTAGAATGTTGCACTCAAGATTAATATAGGTTCCCTAAATTTAGTTTGTACTTGAACATTTCACCCTTTCTTCCCTATCCTTGAACCCAGCTGAGGACATGGGATAAATCTGATGACTAAAAAATCAGGAAGTATTGATGAATGAAACACATGAGAACTAGGAGAAAATGAGAATTTCCTCCAATTAAGTCATTTTTAGACTAGTTGCAGTTCATTAAAATAAACTAAAACAACACTGGTAACCTCTGAGAGAAACTGGGTGACATGGGATTAGCAATGAGAGGGAAACATTTCATTTATACACTTTGAACCCATAGTGGGTAGAACTGTATTCCCCAAAAGAGACATATTCAAGTCTTAACACCCTCCCTCATATTTGTAAATGTGACTTTATTTGGAAATTGGGTCTTTGTAGATATAATCAAGTTAAGAAGAGGTCACAGTGGATTAGGGTAGACCCTAATATGATGACTAATATCCTTATAAGAGAGAGAGAAAACTGGGTGCAAACACAGAGGGGCACACAGGAAGAACCCCATGTGAAGACAGAGGCAGAGAATAGAGTAACACAGCTGCAAACCACGGAAAACCAAGGATTTCCCTAAACAGCAGAAGCTGGAAGGGGAAAGGAAGAATTCTTTCCTAGAGCATTCAGAGAGATCACGGCCCTGCCAACACCTTGCCCTACCAACACCTTGTTTTTAGACTTGTAGCCTGCAGAACTGTGAGAGAATACATTTCTGTTGTTTAAAACCACCTACAATTTGTGATACTTTGTTATGGCAACACTAGGGAACTAATACAATACTTTTTAAATTTTACACAGTGTGACTATACCACATATTCAAAATTAATCAACTTAAAGAAAACTCAAGAGAACGAAAACATAAACCACAGACTGGGAGAAAATATTAGCAATAGATATATATCTTATAAAGAACTATTACCAAAAATATAAAAAGACCTCAACAATAAGGAAACAGACAACTCGATTAAAAACAGGCTAAAGATCTAAACAGAAAAATAACAACCATAATAGTATCATATAGAGCAGAAGTCCCCAACCCCGGGCTGTGGACTGGTACGGGTCAGTGGCCCATTAGGAACGGGGCCACACAGCAGGAAGTTAACAGGAGGCAAGCAAGCCAAGCGTCATCTGTATCTGCAGCTGCTCCCCAGCACTAGCATCACCACCTCAGCTCCACCTCAGATCATCAGGCATTAGATTCTCATTGGAGCACCAGTCCCTGGTGCCAAAAAGTTTGGGGATCACGGATATAGAGTACATTCACTGCCCTAAAAATCCTCTGTGCTCCACCTATTTATCCCTTCTTCCACCCTAACTGCTGGCAACTACTGATCTTTTTCCTGTGTTCATAGTTTTGCCACCAAAGAAGATATGCAGATGGCAAATATAAGTATATGAAAACATGCTCCATATCATATGTCATCAGGGAATATGCAAATTAAAACAACGATGAGACACCACTACACATCTATCAGAATAGCCACAATCTGGGACACTAACAACACCAAATAAATGCTGGTGAGAATGTGAAGTAACCAGGAACTCTTATTCATTGCTGATGGGAATGCAAAATCATATAGCCACTTGGAAGGTAGTTTGGCAGTTTCTTACAAAACTAATCATACTTTTACCATACAATCCAGCAATTGTGCTCCTTGGTATTTACCTAAAGGAGTTGAAAGCTATGTCCACACAAAAATCTGCATATGGATGTTTATAGCAGCTTTCTCTATAACTGCTAAAACCTAGAAGCAACCAAGATGTCCTTCAGTAGGTGAATAAATAGGCAAACTGTGCTACATTGAATGAAATGCTACTCAGTGCCACTAAAAAAAAAAAAAAAGAGCTATCAAGCTATGAAAACCATAAGTGCATATTACTAAGTAAAAAAAGCCAATCTGAAAAGGTTATATACTATATGATTCCAATTATATGACATTCTGGAAAAGGCAAAACAGTATGGTGGTTACCAGAGGGAAAGGGGAGTGGAGGGACATAGAAAAGGGTAAATGGGGTCAAATACATAGCGATGGAAGGAGATATGACTTTGGGTGGTAAACACGCAATGTAATAGACAGATGATGTAGTACAGAATTGTACACTGGTATGCTTCAAGATAGAAGAACATTACCTTAGAAAGTGGTATTTCTTAATTGCTAATGAAAAAGTGGGAAAAAATAACAGCTTCTCTCTCTATTAAGAATCGTATACACCCAGGTATTTAAAAATTACCATAAAGTAAAACAAAGAACTACTGTCCCATGTAATATCACTGTATTTGGGAAGTTGAATGTGTGTCATTGGAAGACAATGGAGGAAAGGGATAAAGCTGCAAAATATGTGTTGGAGAGGAATAAGAAGTTTGATAACTTGTTCCTGCCCAAAATGCCCAAAATCTACTTGATTAGAACAATCATGAGTTATTGGCAGGTTAGAAACTGGTGTCAGCACAGGACAGAGATACTTTAGGAAAAACTTTCATTCAGCTTATCCTGGTATTTGATACCAGGATAAGAAATTTCAAATACACTTAAATAATGAGATGCAAACACACTTAAGCAAAAATTCCTTGCCTCAACAATAACAAAACCCTGCAGGATGCTATTTCCCCAGTCATACAAGTAGTAGGAACACATATTTGGGAGTAGAATCACCTGGTTTACTTAATCGCCTTTCATTACTTAATAGCAATGAAACATCCCACTTCATTGCAGTAAAAAATTATGACAAACTCCCATTTAGAGGGGAAATGTTATTGCATTTTGTATATTCAACGCTATTGCATTGTGCATACTCAATCAGCAAGTGTTCTTCTCAAAAGCACCAAATAACCCCTTCCGAGAAAGCTCGTTTTCTGAACTTTTCACTCTACATTATTTCTGAATTATTCTCCTTTCCATTTTCTTAATTTTAACTTAATGGTGTGCGAATCCAAAAACATGTGTTTCCTATTTGCATTTGGCTGCAGAAAAAATTCTTAATGTACATTAGGGAATGTAGAGGTGAATCCTGGAAGTAGAAGAATGGTAAAAGATAAAATAATAATAGTCAAAGCAGAAACAAGAATATTGTTTCTCTGCTGTTGCCAAGAAGATAATATAAATTTCTTCTCCTTGTGAAGAATTACCTAATTATAGGAAAAAGCATGCTCTCTACTTATGATATCAAAAGTGGATATTTTAAAGAATGCTCCAAGCTGTCCTCTTAAAATAGGGCCAGAAAAGAGAAGCGTGGGTAACTGCAGTGCGTGAGTGATGACAGGAAGCACCATCTCAATATACATCAACCACACCTCTGCCACCACCTCTCCTGATCTTCTAGGGCAGCAGTTGGCAAATTGTCGTCTCCAGATGAGCAGCCTCAGCACCAGCTGGGAACTTAGGGATCCAAATTATCAGACCTTAGACCTACAGCAGCGGTCTCCAACCTTTTTGGCACCAGGGACCGGTGCTCCTATGAGAATCTAATGCCTGATGATCTGAGGTGGAGTTGAGGCAGTGATGCTAGTGCTGGGGAGTGGCTGCAACAGAAGAAACTGCTGGCCAGCCTGCCACTCATCTCCTGCTGTGCAGCCCATTTCCTAACAGGCCACTGACCAGTACTACTCCGTAGCCCAGGGGTCATGGACCCCTGACCTACAGAATCATAAACTCAAGAGGTAGGACAGAGCAATCTGTTTCAACAAGTATTCCATAAGATTCTAATTTGATAAACCATTTCCTATATACTTACTATCTATCAATTCATTCTGGCTTTTAATCATATGCCACTGGAATCATTGCTAAACATGTAAACATGTATACATTCTCCAACTAATTTATGAGATCCTTGGGACAAAATTCTCTTATCTTGTTCCCTTGGCTTTCCCTCACCAGCCAATGCTTTACACAAAGCTAATAAGCAAAAGAAAACATATTGAGCACTCATAATGACAGGAACAAGAGAGGGGGAGCTTGGGGAGAGTTCTCCCTTTTAGAATATAACATTCCCATCTACCTGAGATATATGTATCTCCCTTAATTATGATCTAGGAATGAAAGGCCCTAGTTCTCCAATTTAGTCTACGGAGGATTCATTCATTCATTCTTGGGATGGAACTGCTCAGCTTCATAATTTGGGCAACCCAACTGAAAACAAATTAAAAGCTGCATAAAATATTTCCCCCCAAAGCTTGGCAGGCTTGAGTAGACAGGGGAGAAGAGGCAGCATTTCTTTCTCAGAAGCGCACAGTAGGAGTCATATACATGGGAATGTTAATTAGTTACCCCCGGTGGTAGGATATTACCTTCTGAACTCTCTTATTAAGAAAATGCTGTTTTGTTTGCCTTCTTTCTCTGCTACATTCAAAGCATAAAAGGCAAATATTTCCCCTCACACACAGGGTATCCCCACTATCCTTGTGCAAAGCAGAACTAGTTGCTCAGTTGCTAATGACGCAGGTTCTGAGTTTAATAAATGTTGGGAGCTTAGCGATAGTTCCTGGTGAGGATCTAAAAGCAGGAGAATTCCCCCACCTGGCACAAATAAATGAAATTTGTTCAGCTGTGTTCTGTTAGCACTGAGCATGTATCCTATCAAACTGAATGTGCAGAGATGTTCTGCATTATGATGGAAAGAATCACCTGTGGGCCCTCCCGCTATTGTCCTGGACCCAATATTTTTAAAAAGGATATGCACACTTAAGAGTGAGGCTTCTCCTAGGTTCTTCCACTTCTCCAATTAATAGAGCTGTAGGTTCTTCAAGCCATTCTGAAAATGCACCCTGTTTTGGAGAGAATGTTTGTGTGCTCCTAAAATTTATATCTTGAAACTCTAACCCCAGTGGTATTTGGAGATGGGGCCTTTGGGAGGTAATGAGGTTATGATGAGGTCATGAGGGTGAGACCCTCATGATGGTATTAGTGCCCTCATAAGACAAAAGAGAGCTCGTTCATGCACACACTCCCTCTCTCTGCCATGTGAGGACGAAGCAAGAAGGCGCTGTATTTAAACCAGGAAGAGGGCTCTCACCAGGAACCAAATCTGCAGGCACTTTAATCTTGGACTGCCCAGAACTATGTTTCTTGTTTAAGCCACCTGGTCTATCATATTCTGTTACAGCAGTCTAAGCAGACTAATACAGGCCCCAATGCTGAACTTCTTTCTCTTCCGTGGCTTCTCACTAGGCCTCTGATCCTAAATCCTTAGTAAAGATAAGAAAGCCTTTCGTTTTCATATGCTGGTGTATGTGTAAGCTGAATTATCTATATGCAGTCCAACTGAGCCAACATACGTGGTGACCTATGGAGAGGTGATGGCGGGCATTCGGTGCCCAAATAAATAAATAAATAAATGATTTCTATGAGGCATAATTAGAAAGCAACAGAGAGTTATAGGCCTGAAGAAAATATGTACACTGAGGCAAGATGCAGCTCAGCAGGAATGACTCTCACCCCAGCTTGCCATGAAATTATGAGTTGAGAAGAACTCTAAAGATGACAAAGATCAAATTTCTCCCGACTGGTGAGAATAGGAAAGGTCCTCTGCTGAAAATTAAGCCATCCAAATAGAACTTTCTAACTGTGAATATTTCTTATCAACCTGAGTTTGAAGACAGATTCATACCTCTGACACATGGCTCATAATAAATAGCCCTTAGAGGAATATTCAAGTAAATCTAGGTCTCTGCAGTGAAACACCAGAGCAAATACTAGGCTTAAAAAATGCAAAGCTTTGTCCTTGGCTGGATTCTTGCAAACCTCGGTGCTCTAGAATGTGACAATGTCCATTTCCCTGTGGCTAATTAGGAAAACTACTTTTCCTCTCTAGTTGGGGGTCCTCAGTCTATGATTGGTTGCCTAGGTGCAGAAGTCATTCTCAAAGGATATAAAAACAGCAAAGGCTTTTTGTCACATGTTAAGCTCAGGTTGCTGTGTGCAAGATCAAAAGCAACATGAAATCTTTTTCCATTCCTTTCTGTGTCATTTGGGAAAATGGGACATGCCTGGCTTCCAATAAAACATTTCAACCACTGTAGCTGTGGCCTCATGGAGCCTCCGCATTAAAAACACTTTTGGAAACTTGATGCAGAGTATATGGGAGTGCTGAGTTTCCAGGGGCTTGTTGTTTGCTGGAAATCAATTCCTCTAAATCTAAAATTCAGTGGTGCTGGCATATGGTAATAGCATAGTGTCTGCAGCAATGTACAGGAGGAGCACTTTCAGAGAGGAGATTTTGGCTTTGGTGAGGAGCACAAAGATGAATTTCTTCTAGCATCTTGTTTGCCAATTTTCTCCTATAAACCATCTCTGATGATGAAGCTAGGCATGATGTACATATTTAAAAAACCCTAAAGTAATCAAGATCTCACTCGACCTAAATCTAATTTTCCTTGTTCTCCTTCGACTCTAGGTCAGCACAGTTTGCCATCATTTCATGCTAGCAAGTGTGACGATGAATGCACACACACACACACACACACACACACACACACACACAAACAGAACAGTCTCCAAGTTCTTCCCTCAGAAGCCCTCAAATCCTTGAATTACTGTCACAAGTCACTCGAATTTGAAGTATTAGAAATAGGAATCTTCTACTTTAAACACTTAACATTTAGTGTCATGCAGGATAAATTATTTTACATCACTTGTATAAAACTTGTACACTTCCTACAAAAAGGAGATTTGATCCAAAGAATTGGTGGAAACCAGTGCCATCAAGATCCCTATAAAGCTCATGTTCTCACACTTTTCCTCAAAGACTAAGGGGAGACCCTTCAAACACTTTGAGACCAGAGCTTATAAAAAATGGGAGGTGTGAAAATTCTATCTTTGTCTGACTTTGAAAGGGAAATGTGCAAAAAGGGCTCTGTGTGTGTAGTCATTGAATATTAGCGATCTTAACGGTAATCCATGACAAGGAAGAGGAAGGTGGGAACTAAAATGTTGAATTATCCCTCATAGCCATTCTGGCTGTATAGCATAGTGATTACAAATACACTGACCCTGGAAACGATGCAGTCCTGGGTTCAAATCCCAGCTGCTAGCTATGTGACCTGGGCAAGTTTTACTTAATCTAAATGTTTCTGACCTATGAAAGAGGGAGAGTAATGAATCTACTTCCTAAAATTGTTGCGATGCTTAAATGAGAAGACCAGGAGACTCTTAGTATAGTGAGTGCCTGGTAAGAGTAAATCGTCAATACCTTTTGGCTACTTTTACTTAATTTCTTGAACTCTCTCTAAATCCCCATTAAGTGAGACATCCAACCCAAATAAAAAGTAGGGTTTTCATCTTGTTTCTTGAAAGATGTGTTAGAGTTTTAATAGAGAGAATGAATTTACATTTAGATACACATTTACATAGAAAGCTGACAAGCAACATTTTATCATGGCCACAATGAACTCTGATATAAAGCTGCTATGAACACGCAGAAAATTAATATTTTTAACATCTCAATATTGAACATAACCTTGATATTTTGTATTTCCATCGACAATGAGGCTCTATAATGTTATTCTAGCCCAGTAATTCTACAATAGACCAAATTGGTACCTCTCTCTTAATCTATAACATGTAGAAGTGGGAAACTAGATCAAGAAGTCCATTCCATATCAATAATCATGTCTTTTAAGAGTCCTGAAGGCACGATTCTATCCTAGGAGTTGCAATTTAGGTGTTGTAGTTTGAATGTTTTTAATAGTCATAGTTCCAGATATATAATGCTGTATGATAAAACCAACCTGGCTTCAAACAATAGCAATGTTTATTTTGTCATGAATCTGCAAACTGGATAGGGCTCAATAAAAAGTTTATTTCTGCTTCGCTTGGCATCTGCTGGGCCAGCTCAAAGGCTGGGGGCTGAAAACCTTACTCGCTCATAAGTCTGTGTGTTATCTAAATTTGGAAAAACTCAATCATTTGGAAACTGGAACAGCTGGAGTTCCTCTGGCATCTCTTCTAATTTGATGTAATCTTTCCATGAGATCTCTCTAATATGGAAGATTCGGGGTACCTGGACTCAGGGCTCACGCAGCACAAGTCACAAGAAAGAAAGAGAACAAGAAAGACACTGTATTGCCTTTTATGGCCTCACTTTGGAAGTCACCCATCATCAATTCCACTGCATTCTATTGATTCGCCTGGTCTTAAGGAACGGGAATACAAATGACCCCCTCCCAGTGGAGGAGTGTGAAACCACACTGCAAGAAAAGCATAGAAGATGGGACATATACTGGTAGAACCATTTTTTGAAAATATAATTAGTCACAGCTTTCACATAATCAATCAGAGTTCTTGGTTACAAGCAACAGAACACGACTTTGGCAGATTTAAAAAATAATGATTTTATTCGAAGGATACTGAGAATTCTGAGACTCAAAGGAAGAACTGGAAGCCTGGCCTGGAAATGAGCCAGAATCAAGGGAGGCTGAAGGGAGGCTGGGAACAGGAGTCTCAGCCACAGAAGAATCCACTCAACCCACCTTTCTCACTCCCACTGCAGTGGATGGACAGTGATGTTGCTAGATTCTCAGCACCATGCCTGCTAACGAGAATAAACTGTCTATGTTTCTTTGAACCATGCTCTCGAGATTCAAAATTCTGAATAATTCTGATTCTTGAATCTTTCCCTTAGCCTATATCAAATAGCTGATAACTAGCATCCAGGAACAAGAAGATGGAAGATCTGGTCCCTGGTGGAGGAGGCCCACACAGCAAAGAAGTCACCCCAAATAAGAAGAAGGTTCCAATGGTGGGTAGCCAAAATCCCAGCAAGTGTTTGATACATACAGAAAACTAACAGTCCTCTACAACTTTGAAATGAAAGATCATACCATTTTCTGGCAGCAAAGAGTAAGAAGAGAGCTTGGTTAATAACCAGTTTTTAACCTGGAAAGAAGGTTGAATCTTCAATCTATGATGCAATCCACAAGGACAAGAAAACTCATGGTGAAGGGTATTAACCTAAGATCACGATTCTGCTGCAGCAAGGCTGAAGCCTAATATTTACAAACACCCTGCAAACAGAAATGTTCTTGTTTGCTTCACAGAAGGCAGGCTTCTACAGACCCAGTACAAGGGCAGATAATATCCCAAAGTCCACCTATAGATCAGCTATTCTGAATTTAAAACAAAATTTTCCAAATAATGATTAAATTGCCAGGCTGGCACATAAGCATCTAATTAGTCTAAAAATATACGCCGCTGACTATAGCCAGTAATAGTCTTTACAGAATGTAAGCAGTATTTAGAATGTGGATTTTGTTGGGGAGGAATTCCTATGTGCTCATTAGAACCTTGAACACCCTCGCCCCTTGCCTTGGCAACAGTCTCTACTTGCTTCGTCTTTATTGGCAGCAGGAAAAGAGGTGCCCTGTGATGGTGAGAAAAAAAGACTTTCCACTCCAAGGTGACTGTTCATATGGAAGGAAATTTTCATATTGATTTTTTTAAAACTTAGATACTACTTAAATATTAGGATAAAGGATCTATCTAAATTCTTTGCAAACTTACTAATGCAAATGTTGGCAGACAACTGATTCTCCCAAAATCCTAAACAGTATAGCTAATGTTTATATAAATTCTGAATGTATAAAGCTAGTAGTACATTTAATGTTTTTCTTATATTACTTTAATAATAAAATGCAGTCAAAATATTAACTATGTACCATATCTCAGGCACTAATTCCAGTTTGTTTCTTGTCATATAAGTAAGCACAAAAAAAATTGAGAAATATTACCTCTATAAGAGCAGGGACCTGACCTGTCTGTCTTGTTCATTGCTGTATCCCCCGTTCCTATTATGGGGCACAAGGCAGGTGCTCCATAAATATTAGTTGTTGTTTCAGCTTTAAAGAGATGGGAGAATAATTGCAAAAGAAGAAAAATAATAATAGATTTTTTAGGTAAGATATTTGGGCCAATGATATCTTCTGTAAGAACTGTTCAATCATTTCTTCTAGGGAGCTGGATGCAGTAAATACCCACTAAACCATTTTCCTCCAAAATTCATATGCCTCATCTCTTTGTCCCTCCCATAATGACAGAAAATGACCAACATACACTTCTTAACCCGCTAAGTGATTGCCAACTGTTAACTTCAAAGCACACTAAAAAGCCCATATCACCTTTCAACACCACAGGAGTATCTTGCTTTGGGCAAAGACTTATTTCTCTAGAAATTAGTGTTCTGAGTAAGATGAAAAGATCTGTATTGCATATAACATAACTTTAGTATTCAGGGACTACTTGAAAAACTAAATAATTTTAAGCGATACTTTAATTAGAAAACAGAAGTGGACATTTTCTTTTCAACAAAAATGTTCTAACTATGCTACCTGAATGTAATATGAACCACAGTAAAAAGGGACACTTTATTATGAATTTTAAAAATGGCACCTAAATGGAAAATACTCTTCAATATTATACAAAATTAGAAAGAAAGAGAGGGAAAGGAGGTAAGAAAGGAGAGAGGGAAACAAGCAGATAATTTAGCTACAGAGACTGCTGAAATAAAATAAATCACTAAGTCTTAAGACTAGAAACAACACTGAGAGCATCCTGTATCATTTTAAAAGCTATCCAGGGAAAATTCAAGATTCTACAATGTAACCAGACTAATAGTGTAGAATTATTGGTATACTTAGTCTCGTTTAGATGGCTGAGGTTCTTATTTTAACAAACAAGCATTTCTAAATGATTCCTTGCATAACGTTATTGTCTTCATGTTTCAGCCTTAAAACCATTTCCTTTTATTTTGCTCTTAGTAGAGATGAAAACAGGTAATCCTCAAAGTCTAAAATCGAACACTTCATATACATGAAAACCTTTATGATAATATATCACCTTTCTACTCTTGCTCCTCTGGAATAAATCAGATCTGTCCCTTCAATCTGTTTTTGTTCTGATCCCACTGTTTTTGTTTTTAGATCCCACTGTTATACACTTCTTGATTCTTCCAAACCATCTCTCTTCCCACTCAAGATCAAATCCTATTCCAAAAAGGCTTTAAACAGTGCCAATTACAAGAAAACAGTTTAGAGAAGTATAACAGCAGACTTTGAAACTGAAGTCTTGATATTTATGTACATTTAAAGCTGGGGTTAAAAAAGAATAAAAATTTCAAAAGCATCCCAAAATAAATCTTGAATTTCAAGCCAATTAGTCTAAAGTCACCTATTTAAATTTCCAGCTTTGAATCTAATCAAATGGTCACACTATGTAATTTCTGGGAAATTACAAAGGTGTGCTCAATAGACAACTGGACAGGTCCCACTTGTCTATCAAGATTTAAAAATAACTACTCTTTTCCACAGTCGCCTTCACTCTTTTATTATTATTATTATTATTTAAGGATTTGCCAAGAACTAAAGCCATGCTACAGCATTTGTTTGGATGAAATATTCCCGAAGAGAAATTTAAATAATTCTCTATTAATTATTCTGTTTTTATAAATTGTGTGTAAAGACCTGTCTTACATGTGAGGATCTCAGTAAGTCTAATTATCAGCTCCAGACAATGAATTACTATTTTAAGGCTTCAAGATTTTAAAGCTTCAAGATGTAACGGCTTTAAAGCCACCATTACCTGACAAAACATAGAAATGACAAAGAACTGTTGCAGTTCATGAATTACCATGGAGACAGAGTAATGTCCTGTGAATGCTCACCACCCAGCCTGTATTGTGGGTCTTTGGCCACTGCAACATCATCAACTAATGATTCGCTGGTGATTACTATGCCCTGCACCAGAGCAAGTGGCTCTTAATTATTACAGTGGCATGATTTTTTTAATGTATAATGAATTTAATGTCCTATTTAAACTATTTAGATACTTCAGTGTTTTGATTCCTAAATAAACAATCTTTATTACAGTCTTATATTCTCGGGTTACTTTGGGAGGACAGTTGCTTCTTGGACTTAGACCAACCTTAACTCTTCTTGGAGAGGAGGGCAGGACAGCTTCCTTCAGTGCCAA
>NW_011888793.1:5790168-5810980 GCF_000151845.1 Pteropus vampyrus | reverse complement strand
AGATGAAAACAGGTAATCCTCAAAGTCTAAAATCGAACACTTCATATACATGAAAACCTTTATGATAATATATCACCTTTCTACTCTTGCTCCTCTGGAATAAATCAGATCTGTCCCTTCAATCTGTTTTTGTTCTGATCCCACTGTTTTTGTTTTTAGATCCCACTGTTATACACTTCTTGATTCTTCCAAACCATCTCTCTTCCCACTCAAGATCAAATCCTATTCCAAAAAGGCTTTAAACAGTGCCAATTACAAGAAAACAGTTTAGAGAAGTATAACAGCAGACTTTGAAACTGAAGTCTTGATATTTATGTACATTTAAAGCTGGGGTTAAAAAAGAATAAAAATTTCAAAAGCATCCCAAAATAAATCTTGAATTTCAAGCCAATTAGTCTAAAGTCACCTATTTAAATTTCCAGCTTTGAATCTAATCAAATGGTCACACTATGTAATTTCTGGGAAATTACAAAGGTGTGCTCAATAGACAACTGGACAGGTCCCACTTGTCTATCAAGATTTAAAAATAACTACTCTTTTCCACAGTCGCCTTCACTCTTTTATTATTATTATTATTATTTAAGGATTTGCCAAGAACTAAAGCCATGCTACAGCATTTGTTTGGATGAAATATTCCCGAAGAGAAATTTAAATAATTCTCTATTAATTATTCTGTTTTTATAAATTGTGTGTAAAGACCTGTCTTACATGTGAGGATCTCAGTAAGTCTAATTATCAGCTCCAGACAATGAATTACTATTTTAAGGCTTCAAGATTTTAAAGCTTCAAGATGTAACGGCTTTAAAGCCACCATTACCTGACAAAACATAGAAATGACAAAGAACTGTTGCAGTTCATGAATTACCATGGAGACAGAGTAATGTCCTGTGAATGCTCACCACCCAGCCTGTATTGTGGGTCTTTGGCCACTGCAACATCATCAACTAATGATTCGCTGGTGATTACTATGCCCTGCACCAGAGCAAGTGGCTCTTAATTATTACAGTGGCATGATTTTTTTAATGTATAATGAATTTAATGTCCTATTTAAACTATTTAGATACTTCAGTGTTTTGATTCCTAAATAAACAATCTTTATTACAGTCTTATATTCTCGGGTTACTTTGGGAGGACAGTTGCTTCTTGGACTTAGACCAACCTTAACTCTTCTTGGAGAGGAGGGCAGGACAGCTTCCTTCAGTGCCAATGGGGTAGTGACAGCACTCTGCCCTGAGAGCCTTTACTGGGCAGCTTAGCCCTCTACTTTGTGCACTGCTTTACAAAGTTGGTCCTTCTTCTCTGCCTCCCCTTTCTCCTATAGTTAAAGTCTGGAAAGGAAAGTGGCAGGTGCAGGCAAGAAATACTAACCCTGTCCTCAGGGCAAGCTCTGAACCGTTGCTACCACAGAGATAGATATCAGGAGGGACCCAGTTACAGTGACAACTGGACAAGAGCAGCAGCCAGGGCAGCCCGTGATTCCCACAACAACCAAAATTTAAAGCATCCCATAGCAACACCTAAAGTCCATGCCAGGGCTTCTGAGCCCTATTCATCTATAGTCTTTCTAGAATTTATTGGTTGGAGAGAATATCCCAATACCCAGTTACATCTGCAATATCTTTCTTTTACAAATAAGCCAAATTCACATATGTACAAACATTTGTATATACACAAACAATATCAAAGGCAGGAACTATAAAAGATTAATATTCTATTTCATTGAATCTAAGACTTTTGGTTTTTTCACATTTTCACATCTCTAAATTCAATATAGCATTCAATTGATGGTGCTTATATTCAAAGAAAAAGAACAGATTTCACGACATGAAAACAAAACTTTAAATTTTTACAAGGTAAAAAACACCATATGTACTGTTAAAAGGTAAGACAAAAAAAAAAAAAAGATATTCACAACATGCCTGACATTAGATTTATATTCATAATAGATAGGTGCTTTTACAAATCAAACCAAAGCTGAGCAAACAACAGGGAAATGGGCATAGGATGTGAACAGAAATTCACAAGAAAAGAGGCAGAACATTTTTATACTTAAAAACTTATGCTTATACTATTAAGATAATAATCATTTTAGAGACCTACCTCTACTCAAATGTACCTAAAAGTCCAGTTATTAGTGTAGGCTGAAGAAAAGGGAAAGAAGAACCTTCTCTGTCCCAGGCACTGTACTACTAGATTTCACATATATCAGTTCATTAAAATCTCATAATCCTCTGGTGAGCTCGATATCATTATACAGATGAGGAAATCAAGCATTAGAGAAGCTGTGGGATTTAAACAAATTCTCTGAGCAGGTATGGTAAAGCCCAGATTTCAAGTTCAGAGCTCTGATACAGTTTCCGATCATGGCACAATTCTAGAAACTCTATTCAGATAAAAAAATCTCCCCCTGAGAACAAGGTCTGGACCTCAGAGTTTTAAACTCGACGCAGTAAATTAAGGCCAGAGGCATCACGTTTCATAAATCTGAAGTGTTTGTATCCAGTTGCATAGGAGATTTCTTAACGTTCTGTTTATAATTTTCTTGCTTTGGAAAAGGAAAAGTTAAGTGTCATATTAAATATGTTTAGATTCAAAGATTAAGTCTATTTTATTTAAAATATAAATAGCTTTTCACAAATAGTGAAATCATGACTTGGGGGGAAAAAACGTAATTCTTAAATGTCACTCGATTCTGCCCACCTTGGTAAATTAAAGCAATGACATCAAGGATAACTAAATCCCTATTTCTGTTCTAGCTGAAAATGAACCGGGGGACAGAGGGACATCACACTTGTATTGAAACACATCCAAGGAAGAGGAGTCAGTGACAAGTAGGCCCTGATCTGTGGCCAGGAGGGAAAGAGTGCTAAATCAATGGCCTGCCACATGCCAGAACTGCTGGAGTTAATGTTATGGGCATGTTGTACAGGTGAAGCCCTGAAACCCAACCCTAATCCTCCAGCTGCCCCAACAAGGAAGTCTTGGCAGGGCGCCTTGAAGACAAGCCACAGTCCAGGAAGTCATCAATGTTGCATCTGCTGTAGCCACCTATATCTCCAGGTGAAAAATGGCAGGACCCTCCTTCCCTGAGACCAGAGTTGCAAAAATAGAGGACACGGACAATAAATGTCACTTTTATATTTGTTTGCTGTACAGAAAAATAGATCTCTTACTCTTTTTAAAAATATTAGGAATTAAGAGTGCTCAGTTTGACGCATGTGGCTGGGTTCCAGAGGATTAAAACAGGATGCTTCTGATTCCTCAGTCTTAGAAGCCGTTCTACAATATCAGCCTAAGGCTCGTATATACTTCTCAACTTCCATCAAAGACAGATTTCTTTAAAGGCTTTTTGCAAACCAGCCTGCTCTTTTAAAAACTAACTTTATTTTTTTTCTTGACAACCAAAATGTAATCCAGTAAGAAATCAAGTGGTTTAGGTTATTTAGCCTGAATTCTAATTGTTTTTGAGACTATGTTAAATGTGCTAATACCTCATAGACATTCTGTCCTGGAACTCAGCTTCCAAAAATGTTCCCAATTAAAAGAACTAAACCAAAATGAATCTTTTCAGCACAGCTGTTTAACCTTTAGAATGAAAGCATGCCACCAAATGTACTGTGTCAGCTGCATTTCACCAGCCATTCATCAAAACATCGTCACTACTTTTTGACCATAATAACAAAGAAAATTAATCTGATTTCAAATATTTCATCAACAAAGACGAGGTTAACAACTGTTTGTGCTCAATGTCAAATAAAAAGTATTTTATTCAGGACAAAAATTTCTTCTAGATTTAAACATCTAAGGAAAAGGAAGGGGAAGATGGGAGGCTAGGAAATATTAAGTATCAAGGAAAGTTACCTATAACTTATATAATTTTAATAACTTCATAACATACAAGGGGAGGAAGAGGAAGACAGAGACTGAGAACCTAGATTAACACTTAGATATATGTCCTTAATATTGTCAATAAAAGGATATAAATCCAAACAACTTCAAAAGCCCGTTTGCCCTACTGCAAGAAATTGAATATGAAACCAACTTTAGGCCAAAATAGTAAATAGGAATCTGATTTTAAGATTCCTGCTAGATCAATTAAGGCTTCAGGTACTTTTAAGAGTTCATTAAAAATTCAAAAACAGTCCTGTAATTTCCAGTAACTACATACAATTTGCTGAACATCTTTTCTCTCAGTCTTATAAAAGTTTGGTAAAATACATTGATTCTAAGAGTATAAAAAGGTAATGATAAAAAACTTTTGTTTAAATCTAAAAATTAGTCTGAGAGATTACGAATGAGAAAAGGAGAGGTAATTTGATGTTATATTAGTTGCTCAAAATACCTCGTGAACAAAGATAAGGCTCCTAAAACATAAAGGAAAATGAGTTCTGTGTTTTGGGACAGATGGTTTATCATTATCACACCTTTGTATAGTACCATGGATATCACAATGGACTTTTAAGAGAGATCTATCAAAGTGGTTTTGAGCTGAAAATCTTAAACTTCAAGGACATTCGATGTTTATACTGTTGATCCTTGACCAATACACAGTCAAAAACTTAGCTGTCCCTTGGTATCGCGGGGGATTGGTTCCAGGGCCTCCACACATACCAAAATCCATGGATGCTCAAGTCCCCCACATTAAATGGTGGAGATCAATGCATACCATCAGCCCCCCACACCTGTGAACTCTCAACCACAGACAGAAAATAGTACAGGTATTCATTGAAAAAAACTGACTTATAAGTGAACCTGCACAGTTCAAATCTGTGTTAGTCAAGGGTCAGCTGTATTATGTGGTGATATGTATCATTATTTCAGTGTTATTATTCTCATCATGAGCATATCATAATCTAAAATAGTAGGAATTAAGTAACTAAATGTTCAATGTTTCCAAAGAAAATATAAGTCATAAAGTATACATGGGACATGAATCTTTCCAACAAAGCAAAAGAAAATTGTAAAGGTTTGTCATGTTTCCATGTTTCCATGAGGCCTCACTAGGTTCAGCCTATAGTTCAGCTCCACTGGCCTTTGAAACTTATAAAACTAATAAAGTAAAACCAGCCCATTAATATTAAAATCCCAAAGAGTGTGCCCGCATGACCATTCTGCATAGTACTAAGTACAAAGCAGATATTTTGTAAGTAGGAGGCCTTACTCTCTTAATATTCAGAAGAACTTTAGCCAAGTACCTTTCTGGGCACGGAGAGAAGAAAAACTCCCTGTTTGTCAGGGGGTGGGAAAAGCCACAGCAGCTGTGATAGTTCAGGATAAAAAAGAGATGCCTTAAAAATGAGATCAATTGTCAGCTTTGACCTCTGACAAAATCATCAAAACACATTTTAAGAAAAAATATATTTGCTCTCTATCATGACTTCTGATGCTAAGAGACACACACTTAACATTATCCATTTGTTTAATACTCCACTATGAATCTACCATTTAATAAGTTTATATCACTCACTGAAATAAAGAATTCCCTACTTGGATCTGAAGACCTGCTAAAAGACCCATCTGCCTTATAACAAAATTCAGAAAAAAGCAGAACAATTTTAAAACTAATCCAAGGACAAGGCTCATTACAATAATAGCAAAAGATATTTATCTTAAAGTGGTTTCATATTAAGCAATCCTACAGCTTAGACCTGAAGATCAACAATAAAATATAATCCCTGTGACCTTTCATCTACCCTAAAATTACTTTTTCAAAGCTTTAAATAGTTTCTAGAATTTTATAAACAAGTTCATATTTGCCCTATTCATATACTTCATGATTTCATAAACTTGGACCATGTCTCCTCTGAGACTTTGTCTTTCTGGAAAGTCAGTCTTCCTGGTTAGCCATTAGACTAAAACCACTTTAGCATCTCAATTATTGACTTTTCCAAAAGACCTCAGCTCTCTGCTTTCTGATATTTGGCATCAGAACTGGACATATTAGAAACAAATTGTGGCCATGACAAAGGTACTAGAATTGTTTTAACTCATTTTATTTTTCAAAAAACCCTTCCTTTTTTGTCTTGTTTTTACTGACCTGTATAAGCTGTAATAGTGGGTTGTCTTCTTCTGCAGACATTTGGTAGATTAAAGTATTGAACTTTTACCTGAAGCTTGGAAACTTGATAGATTAAAGTCCATCTTTTATAAATATCATTGGATTTTGTTATATGCAGTTCTTTAAATTTGCAACTCTGAATTCACTATCAATTTTTCTACTCACTCATAAGATATCAACTTCCTAGACAACCGTGGTTAATACTTTATCCAGAAATTTCTACAACCTTCTACCCATTATTTCCTGTTGAGAATAAAGCACTATAATTCCCCAATGAAAACTGAGCCTTAAACTTTTCCCTGGAGATAGAAAGCATCTCTTGTGGAAATGGCACCATGTCAGTGGTGGTGGTTATCCATGAGGACAAGACTCGTGTGTGATTTATACGCTTATGCCCAGTACCTGGTAAATAGTAGCTGCTCAAAAAAATATATTTGCTAAAAGAATTGATCAAGATTTGAAAGCAACTATGACTAAATAGAGGGAAATGGATTACTTCAGAGCTCTAATTTGCATTATATATCCTTTCACACCTTTCCTTCTGGGGCAGTAAAAGGGCAGTCAAGAAAGACAAAAGAGAATGGGGTTCTAAGATCTTGGGTCATGATTTTTTAAAAAAGAGTCTGTGGGACCCCAACAGTTCAATACAGGGTAGTAGCAAATCTAACAGAATTCTAAGTGAGGGAGGTAGAGATCCTGAGATGGTCTATCAGGAGACTTCCAGCACTGCTGAAACCACCTCCTTTACCTACCCAGGGTTCCTTCGTATACCTACATCCATGCAGCTGTTTTTTCCGACCCAAATATTTCAATTATCTCAGTTAACTCCTAACAGAATGAACATTCTCACCCAGAGTTCTCTGTGGGGGATTTTCAAGGGACTACAAAATCCCTAACATTGCACCCTTGGCATCTAGAAGAGTAAAGTCTTCAAGAAGAACAGTAGGTAGGACATAAGGGTTTTAGGCAGAAGGAACAGCTTACTTGAAGAATTAGGCTTGTTTGTGTGACCAAGGAGCCAACTATTTATTACAAATTGTTAAGGTTCAAACTGCAACAAACTTGATAGCTATCTACTCTACAAAGTGCCCCCTTAAAGTCTAATAACTTCAGAGTCACACTTAATGCAGGTATACTGGACACTTTGCACAACAACGCATGACTTAAATCCGGGCTGGGACCAGGGGCTGAATAATGAGAAATGTCAACTGTTTCACCAGTGGGTGATGAGAGCAAAGCTTTCTCCAGATAGCAATAGTCATGGATGAAGTTAAATTTCGATAGGAAACAATAATTTAATCACGAAAGGCATTTGCTGGGGTCAAAGGAAACATACAAGTGCCAAGCAGGAAATAGTGAATTTAGCGGGCTTGTAGACAGCCTTGAGTATTCCAGGAGCTAAGAAAGAAGGCTAGAAAGCCAAGGTAGGACCAGATAGCTGATGGCTTCTAGTTTGCTATAGGTTGTTTTGAATGTGGTCTCTAAGTCTGTGTTTTTAAAATTCTACAGACTTTAGTTTAAAATCACTATTTTAATCTGTATTATTTCATTTGAAGTAAAAAAAAAAATCTAATTTATACTTGTCATAAATTGACAAAAACATTCAATATGTGAAAATGTATTAGTGGAAACATCTGGAAACATAACAGCCGTACAGGTATTGTGTCTGAGAAAGATTAGTAAGTGAACACATTGAGTGGTTGTCAAAATTAGTAGAGTATCTTCCTGCTGTGTAACAATTTGTCTGCTTTTAAAGAAAATGACAGCCTATTTTTTATTTTTCTCCTCAGCAGATCTATAATTTATAGTACATTAGAAGGAAAACTAAAGCAAAAGGTATTCTTTACATTAGTGTTTTTTAAAAAGCTGATCGTGATTTTATTCTACTATTGCCACTTCACTCAAGCTTTTCTTTTTTTTCTACTTTTCTGACTATGGCCTCTTCATTTTTATCCATATTTTTCCCGGAAAACTAAGACTCATTTGGGAATTTGGAAGTATTATGGTTTCAGAACTCTCGTGTGTGTGTTTGTGTGTAGGATCAGGGTTAAAGACTAAAACTTTCTGTGCATCTTCTGGGTAAGACTGTCCACTCACCAAGACCTGAGCCAAACAGATGGGTTATTATTTTAAATATGAATGCTGACCTTCTGCTATAAATAATTCCTTTATCTCATTCTAAATCAAAACCCACCTGTCCTGTTTTATATCTCCTTAAAGCCCCACTCAATTTTCCTAATAGTCACTTATGCTAGACTGATAGTTGGTTTCTTTCCAAAAAACATAATTGCATTTTGCTAGCCTTTGAATGCCCATATCAAAAGGATGACTAATGTAAAACATTTCAGGAGTTTCCAGGCAGCCCTGCGAAGAAAGCCATTTCCAACTGCAGAGAAGAAGCTTTTATCAAATCAGAAGTTCAATCCCCTTATGAGGCCAGCCATGCTCTTGTTACATGTTTTGGGATAAAAGAGCTTATTTTCTTTGGCAAAATACTAGAAGTAATTTAAGGAGCAAGCAAAATATTAACAGTAGTAGCTATATTCCTCATAATCTGTGTATTGTCATCATCAGTGTAGTAGGCAGAGCACACTGATCCTACAAAGATGTCCATATCTTAATCCCTGACACCTGTGAATATGTTCCCTTACTGGGCAGATGGGACTTTGCACATGTAGTGATGCTAAGGAGCTTAAGATGGGACAATTATCCTGAACTATCTGAGTGGATTATCTCACAGGGGTCCTTAAAAGAAGGGGGAGGAACCATCAAAGTCGAAAGAAAATATGACAACAAAAGCAGAAGTTGGAGTGATGCCATTGCTGGAAGGGGGCCATGGGTCTCTAGAAATGGGAAAAGACAAGATGTGAATTCTCCCCTAGAGCCTCTAAAAGGAGCACAGGCTTGCTGCTACCTTGGTTAGCCCCATCAGACCCATTTTGAGAAGTCTGACCTCCAGAGCTGCAACAGTAAACTTGTATTATTGTAAGCCACTAAATTTTTGGTAACTTTAAGGAAGCAGCAGGAAACTAATATAATCATCAACACTTAAACTACCCTATAAGGTATCTCCGTTTTACAGACTAGGAAACTGAAGCTCAGTGGCTTCTCAGCAAGTAAGAGAGCCAGGAATCGAATACAAGATTGTTTGGCACCAAAACTCACATTCTGAATAAATAATTACATTATAATACCTGTAAGGTCAGTTGGCATGAGAATAAGAATGATTTAGAATTTCTTTATATTAGTTACTAAGCACCTGCTAAACTAACTTTTCCCTGTCACCCACCCTATCCAAATGGTCCAATATCTTGGCTTTTTCATGTCAAAGCTATCGGTATCTTCAGAGTTGTACCTAGCCAATAGTAGGAAATTACACTATATTCAGCTGAGTACATATTTGATCATTATATTCCTTACTCTATCCTTACAGCTTTCATTGTAATCTCTAGGTTAATGTTACAGGAAGGCTATATGGTAGAGAAGAAAGGACACTGGACTTGGAGTCAGCAAATAGATTATATATCTCACTGTGTTACTAACTGTATGACCTTCCACTTTGATTTAACCTCTTATCTGAAAAAAATCAAAGCCAAATGATGTCTTAAGAACCTATGGACTAAATATTTGTGTCTCCCAAAAATACATATGTCGAAGCCATAATCCCGAATGTGATGGTATCTGGAAGTAGGGCCTTTGGAAGGTAATTAGGTCATGAAGATGGAGCCCTCACGAATGGGACTATGGCCCTTGTTAGAGTCATAAGAGAGCTTGCTTCTCTCTCTCCTTTTTTCCACAATGTGAGGATACAGCAAGAAGGCTGTCTACAAACCAGGAAGACAGCCCTCACCAAATACTGAATCCGCCAGAACCTTGATCTTGGACTTCACAGCCTTCAACATTGTAATAAATAAATGTTTACTACTTAAACCACCCAGTCTCCAGTATTTTGTTATAGCAGCCCAAACTAACACAGGACCTTCTGAGACAAGAAGTTCAATGCCTTTCTAATTTCCAAATCTTTAAGGGAATCCAGTCCCCCCATTATCTAAGTGCCATTCTTAACCTTCAACTTCCTATGCAATGATTCCAGCTGTATGTCTTACAACCTCATCATGGGCTCCTTACTAATCTGCCTCCTTCTATTAGTAATACCACCAATGTCCCAGTCTCTCAGATATATTTTTATTCAGTCCTATCTTTCATTCTCTGTGTTTTATCAGTCACCACATCCAGCTGCCTTCTTCATACAATTAGGATATATTATTTTTATGAAGGTAAAAGTGGCAGCGGGATGTTGGATATGAAATATATTGGAATCCACAAGGTGAGTTAGGAGTTTGTACTTGTAGGAACCAAGAAAAAGGAACAAAGTTTAAGAAATGATCTGGAGAAAGCCACCTGAAAGTGGTAACTAACATTCACTTCTTTAAACAGGTTTAAACTCCTCAGCTGGATTTCAAAATCTGAAACCATCTCTAAATCTGATCTTATCTCCTAATATTTCCCAGCCTATTACTTCTGTCACAAATACATACAAGAAACTCACTGAATAAGCTAGGCTCATTCATTCCTAAAGGATTTCAGCCATCATCAGGTTTTATACATAAACTGCTTTCGCATGCATTATACCATAGTATCCTCATGACAACCCAAACATCTGAAAGATAAGGGAAGTTCACATGACAATCAAGGTTATATCTAAAAAGAGGGTGGAGCCAGCACTCTCATTTGAAGCTTCTCGTCCATGTTACCTCGTTCCTGTGTACCAAGTACTAGTCTACTTCACTACCTCGTGAACCTTCTCAAAAATACCATGTAGTTTTGTCGGGCATCTCATTCTCATGTAATATTCTTAAAAAGTTTATCATCACAAAATGCACATATTAACCCAGGGTGGGGAAGCTCAGAATTCAATCATTTGTGTATGTGATTCTGAAATAATTTGTCCTTATCATTTCTAATACCAAGCAGAGCTTTGCTTTTCATTTTCTTTTGTTTTCTTTTATAGAGCCTAGCAGGAGCGGATACAACAAGACCAAGAGTAGATGAAAGTCATAGAAGGTGAAGCATACTATAAAATAAAGATAAATGAGATCGAAATGTAGAACAACTACTCTTGACCTGCTATTTCTCAGATGGAGAAATTACTCCTCTTAAGCATATCCATTAATTGTCTAACCTCGTTCGATCTAAGTTGCATGTGACACAGGAAGGTAGAGAATCCGAAAATGTGGAAAACAGACTCAATTGTGATTCATTGCACATGAAGCTGCTTTGAACGTTCTCTGTCCCAAAATGGAGGCACTGCTTTACTTTACATATATCTGGTTCCGCGTTCTATAAATAGTTCACATTATTTAATATGGATAATTTTCTTTTTAGGACAGTAGGTTCTGCCATTATTCATATCAACTGCAATACTCTAAATGCTTTAGAAATAATGAGACACATTATTTTTCTCTCTGTTAAAATTTAAAGGCAAAGATAGAATATCAGAGAAGGTTACCAAAGATTCAAGAAAGGAAGCAGTTACAGAAAAAGGCTTTCACACCTAAAACAAGGAAACCTGGAAGCAGAAAAGAGTAAGCAAGCAATATGTTTACATGGTTATCTGAAAAAGAGGTTGAGGGACAAGGAGAAAAGATCCACAGAAGAAAATTATCAGTTACAATACCCACAGGAGATGTGAGTAGAGAGTTTAAGCCACAAGCAGTACTTTTGTCTGGCTGCCATAATAGAATTTATTATTTTAGGCTGTAATTATTTGTTTATGTGCCTGCCTCTCCCACAAGCTTGTAACCTCTTTAAGGGCAGGGATCATGCTCTGCATTTATGTATTCACGGGGCTGGTAGAAAATAGATATTCAGTATGAAAGAATGAATGAATAGAAAGTGCAATATAAATGAATTGAGTCTACATAAAACACGATTATTACACATTTGAAGTTCAGAAAATAATATAGTCCCAGTTGCAAGAAAAAAGACAGGAGATGACTGGTTTTTTGCATTATATTTTTAAGATAGCCATCTTAATTACACCATTCAGTCACAGAGTCTAACCTTAATGATCCAACCAGAAATAACCAAAACAATTTTAGTTGTATATCAAAGCAGGAGTTTTGGGTTTAAAAAAAATTCTAAACCCACGGTTGTTATGAGTAATGATTTAAGCCCTAAGAACTCTTGGTGCTAAAGATGAATGTGTTGAATTTTATGAAAAGTACATTTAAGAATTATGGTAGTATACTTTTCAAGGCCCGTGCTGTCATAATTTTAAAGAACATAATTAGAAAGAAGAAACCATGATCTTTTGGAAGCAAAATTATCATATTTTGTCTGAAAACAAAAGACATTTTTTAAAAAGAAGTGTAACATCAAGAATATAACCTTTTTTTAAAAAAAAAGTGGTAGAAACTTAAAATTCAAAATCCAGGTTTTTTTGTTTGTTACTTTTGGCCAAGTAAAGGATAGGATATTTAGAATCAAACATCAAAGTATACTTATAGAAAGAAGTTTCAAAAATTCATTTAAAATTATAGACAGAAATATACTACTGAACAATGAACTACAAAAATAATCTAAGTAAATCCATTGCCATATAAGTTGAAATAAATAGAAAGTGATTAAACGAGAGTGAGAAGATCAGAAAAAGAAGAAAATCTAAATTTCTAAGTCTGATATTCAAGGCCTTTCATGATTAGGATTCAATGAATGGTTCCACCCTTATCTTTCACTATTCTCTACATATGCCCTCTGTGACACGCAGACAGGTGTATCCTAAAAACACATTCCTTTGCACATTCCACTACCTCTACCCCTATGGGTAAGACACCATCCTGCCAAGGACAGTCTAAAGACAGTCCCTAGAGCTATATCAACTAGCTCTGGCTCCTTCAAAATGAGTTCCCTGAATTTCAGGTAAATATGGGCAATAAGAGTTACTCTTCCCCAGACCCCAGTCTTCTTTTTTAAACTAACTAAACCACATAATGGGGTCAGGACATGTATCTGGTTTATACATTCCTAAAGTCTGCAAGAGAGATCTGTCTAAATAACTTGGCACTGCCTGCCTAGCATGCCAAGACCTCCTGAAAATTCAGTAAACTTTACTAGCTGGGTATACACTAACTTGACAGTCCTGTCAATAACTGATGTATACAGATTTGTAATTATAATATAAATAACTGTTTATGTAGGGAAAGTCCAGATATAAGCAGAGGAATGTTAATTAAAGTTTGACATTACATGCTTTCTTTTTTCTGAATACTATGAAAAGAAGAAACATTTCGTTGGCATCTATCAAAATGAATTAAACAAATCCAGTGCAAACTATCTCTAGTTTCATAAATACTTTGTATCAAAATACTCTTGCTAACTTGATCATAATGTATACACCTTATAGATTATTTCATTGACAAAATTTCAACCCCAAATAAATTATTTCAATACCCATTCAGTGTAACCCAAATGTACCTCTTATCACTCAATATTTTCCAGGTATATAAATGATGGTAAAAAAAATGATATTCTAATGTTTTTAATATTTTGTATGTTTATAGTTGACCATAGTCAACTCTAAATATACTGGAATTATCTTCTCTTTAATGTTTCCTATTCTTTATTTCACTAGTGCAGTCTATAGCACGTATAATGAAATCTAGGTTGATTGTTGGGAAAGGCAAATGTTCGTATTTTCACTTCTATCCAGATCTACACAGAATTTTAGAAAAATTGTTATAATATATTCCTAATACAGGAAGAATAAGTAGAGTGAACATTTTAAAACTCATAGACCAATAAGAAAGTACAAAGTACTTGTAGTGCACTGAATGATACCCAAAAAGATCGGTCCATGTCCCAATCCCATGGAACCTGTGACTATTACTTTATATGCCAAAAGATGTGATTAAATTAAGTATCTTGAGAAGAGGGGTGTAGTGGGCCCTAAATGCAATCAGAGGGGGTTTTCAGAGGAGGAGGCAATGTGAACACAAAGGCAGAGATTGGAGTGACATGACCATAAGCCAAGGAATGCCAGGCACCATCAGATGCTGGAAGAGGCAAGGAACAGATGGTCCCCTACAGCCTGCGTAGGGAGCACGGCACTGCCAACACCTTGATTTCAGACATCCAGCCTCCAGAACTGTGAGAGAATAAATGTTTGTTGTTTTAAGCCACCAAGTTTATAGTAATTTGTAACAGCAGCCACAGGAAATTAATACAGTACCCTAAAAAAATCCTGTTGTCAGTTAATTGGGGAAATGACACTGCTTTTGGTGAACCCCAAAGTAATACAATTATATTATAAACATAAATTCTACCTGATGTACCTTTAGAGATGACTAATTGTCCACAGAATATAACTGGAAAAGTGCAATACTAAAAGCATAGTTGCTGACTGACAGCCAGCGAAAGGTTGGGAGCCTTCCAACCAGTTTGTTTAAACCGGATGAGCTGGTGTTTTTGCAGCATAAGGGTCTGACTTTTTGCATTAGGGTCATGTGCTTCTTTGGATGAATGAGATCAAGATAAAATTATCCTGAGTCAATGGATTATTCAACTGTAAGGATTTTATTGGAGGGGGAAAATAATAAGACAAGAATGGGGAGTGGGGAGTGTCTCACTGGTATCCCTTTTATTGAACTATCTCTGTCAGGAATTAACGTGCTTCATTAAAATAAAGTACTGCTTTTAGAGAGGAAATATTTTCCTTAATTTCTCGGTCGAGGGGAGAACTATACAAATACACAATAAAACTCAGTTGCCCCAGTTGCCCTTTTTGTCCTGGATGCTCAGCTGCCCCAGCTTCCCCAGCATCTGATGTTGCCAAATATCTTACTTCTCAAAATGGTTTCTTATCAACAATTTCCTTCTGAGGAGGAATAATAGCCAACATCTTCCCTTATGAAACACTTGTCATGAGTATTGAAACTCAAGAGTTTAATACATCCTCACTCGTCTTCATTTGCTCTGAAGATTAAAGCTGAATTTCACTTGATGGTTCAGAAAATGATTATCTATAAAACAGACTATAGGACCTTTTCTTCATCAGAGAGTTCTAATTATCTGTCCCTCAGGGGTGAAAAAAATCGACCTGAAATCACAAACAACAATGAATGTATTTTCTATGAAGAGCAAAACCAGGAGTTATACTTGAAAGAGAATGGAAGATCTTGGCTCAGAGAAAACAGGCTCACGCGAGGCTCACTCTAAGGAAAAATGACAGATGCGCCTTGGGTGCCTTGCCATCTTCCACCTTCCTTCCCCTTCCTGGATGGCCTCTCTCTACATTCCCCAAATATCTGCTCTTCCCCACTGGTTAACTACTATTTCTACTAAGCACTTCACCAAAAATCTTCTCTTTATAAAAAGTCGTCTTCTCAAAAATGAATCCTTTTTCTTCCTCAAAAGCTTTTATGTTAGATGTTCAACAAATGCTTTGAATATTTTAATAAGCTATTCTTCTCAAAGATGAAGTGTTTATTTCTTCCAGGAAGATGGAACTTCCTAAAAGGAATAATTTACCTCAAGTTGGAAAGCATTGTACTGCAGCAAATTACCCTTGCAAGCAGCCATGGAATCTACTGGCAGAAACAATTTACTTCTAAGAAAAAAAACGGGCATTTGAATTGCTTATTTTCACATAGTTTGGCCTCAAGTTTGGACACAATCCTCAGCTTGTCAGAGAAAAGAATACAGTCACTGCTTTGATACTTATTTTTTAACCCTAGACAATAGATAATCAAAAATACATCTACTTAAGTAAATACGTATTAATCAGAAGTAGGCACTGTCTTTAATTTTTAATCATTTCTGATAGCAGGAGCTATCCCTCCGGTTTTCTAAACAAGATCCCATCACACCAATTCCATGTTTAAAAGAAAAAAATCCTGCCTATAAGATAAGTGAAATTTAACATATATCAGGTCATACAGCTGTATATTTCAAATCCTTTGTGACGGAAGTAGGAAAATAAAAATAAATGTGTAAAATGACAATATTTACAAGGGCGTCTTTTAGAGAGGGATGGACACTGGGGGACTGAAGGGACATAGAAAACCTTGAGTTACAGTAACAACTGGGGAAAAAAATTACTCTCTGACAAAAAAGCACTCTTCCCTAAAGTGAATTCCTTTCTCCACAGAATCAGCAATGGAGCCATGACATGGAACCACAGACTGAGAGCTGGCTAAGCAGCCCTGTTTCCTGCCCAACGCAGAAAAAAATTGAAACTGCTCCCAATTCCAGCAGAAGTCCTATAACAACCAAGAGAACACAGGTCTCCTGGACATGACAGAGGCCACTGTCTGCCACCCAAATACAAGGTATGCTGAATGTGAGAAAAGGTCTGGAGAACATTCCCTAATGGAGATGCCATGTGGCTCTGTTAAAGATCCAAGTCTCTCTAGGTCTACAGAAGTCCAGAGAATTCTAGGGCAGTTCAAACCAACAGAGAAATCAAGAAATAGTGTGTGTGTGAGTGAGAAGAAGAAAACATGGAGTGATCCCAGAAATGTCAGGAACAGAAGAAAACAACACAAATATTTAATTTGGATGTATGCCCATATAACTCATGTCTTGAATTACCGCCCTGAGGTTCAAAATAAAGTCACTGGGATGGATAGTGTTAATTTCTCCACTCCCCACATGCACTCTCCACCCTGCAGCAATACCAGAGAGAGAAAGCAGTAGCTTTGGAATAATAAAGTTAATTTGCAAAATATCTAGGAATAAATTGAGAGGTCTTCTTGGTTAATTTGAAGGGGATAAGTGAGGAGGAAGGATGCTAGAGAATTGCTAGGTTCCTAAATTCAGTAACTGAGCAGATGATGGCTTAACCAAATGAGAAAGAGAGGGAGAGAGAATAAATAAATAACAAAGAAGAATTAATTCAGCAAGAAAGGAGAATTTTTTTTTTTTTTGAGAATTTCATTTTAGACGTGTAAAGTGTGTGAAGCTTTGGACTCTCCTAATGGCAATGCCAAAGAGACAGCTGCAGAAATGAGAAGGATGCTCATTCAAGAGGACCACTCAGGACCCCAATCTGGGGAGTATTGTCAAGAGTACAGAAACAAGGAGAGTGGTTGAGCTGTCCCGGTAGAGTGTAGAGAAGGGTGAGAGCTGAAGACACAACCTGGAGACATCAAGAAAAATGTAAGATGCAGTCACAAGAAGAGAAACCTGTGAAGATGTGATGGTTGACATAAGGAGATGCACTGTTTCAAAAATAGGAGAGTAAAGAGCTTTAAAAGTGGAAAAGTTATAATAGTATCAAATGCAGCAGAGAGCTCCAGAAAGATAGCAAAGGGTCACTGCTGACCTAGCAAGAGCAATTTCAGTACTCTGCCGGGTGCTGGAAGCCTAACCGCAGTGCACTGAAGAGAAAATAAGTAAAAAATTCCATTTATCTTATAATTAAAAAAAAAAAAAAATTGACCAAGTCTCAAAAATCAGAACTATTTGCACTACTATACTCCACAACTTATTGTCATTCAGAATTCATGCATTAATTCAAGAAAACATTTATTAAATATGCACCATGTAACAGAACCCATATGAAGTACCGGGATATAAAGATGAATAAAAGATGAGCCCTTATGTAGGATATAAAACAGAAAGCAACAAACGAACAAAAACAGAAAGCAAACAAACAAAAATGCATAGACACAGACAACAGTATGACGGTTACCAGAGATAAAGGGAAGTGGGAAGTAGAAGATAAAGGGGTTTAAATATATGGTGATGGAAGGACAGTTGATTTGGGTGGTGAACACACAATGTATTATAGAACTGTATACTTGAAACTTATATAATCTTATTAACCAATGTTGCCCTAATAAATTTAATAAAATTTTTAAAAACTAATTACAATAAATAAACAAATTTAAAAAAATAAAAGATGACCCTTGCTTTTGAGGAGTCCACGGTTACTGAGAAACATACATCCATTACCACCTTTGTCTTTACCCAACCAGACTTCCCTCGATTCCATAACACACCTTGGTACTTACAGCAACAGAGGCAGGAAGAAAGAACCTGGAGAGCAAAGCAACAGAGGACACCAGGACATAAGTTGCGCCAGCTGGGAATGGAGGAAGAGACAGGGGAATCTGATAGGATGGGGTAGGTGGGGTTGCCAGTGAGGGCATTCCGGGCATAAAGAATCTGAAAACAACTGGATATTGGCCCATATCTGTGGTAAGGTTAGCATATTGTGAGGGGATTTCTACTAATCTAAGGATTTGTGAGTAGGGTTTTGGAGTTTGTTGGGTTGTTTTGTTTGTGTGTTTGTTTAGTTTGGTATGCCAGGACGTCACGGTTATTTTCAAAGCAGAACCACTAGTAGCAAAGGGAGAACATATACTAGCAATTGATCTCTTATCAATTGAGATCAAGCACAACTTTTACAGGTTCGGACATACTGTGGGTTCAGATCCAGACCACCGTAACAGAGCAAATGTCACAATAAGAGTGAGTCACACAATTTTTTGGTTTCCCAAGGTATGTAAAAGTTATGTTTACATTATACTACAGTCCCTTAAATGTGTAAGAATTATGTCTGAAAAAACAATGTACCTACCTTAATTCAAAAATATCTTATTGTTAAAAATGCTAACCACTGTATGAGCCTTCAGAGAGTTATAACCTTTTTGCTGGTCGAGGGTCTTGCCTCAGTGTTGATGGCTACTGACTCATTAGAGTGGTGGTTGCTGAAGGCTGAGGTGGCTGTGGCAATTTCTTAAAATAAGACAACAATGAAGTGTGCCACATCTATTGATTCTTCCTTTCACGAATGATTTCTCTGTACCATGCAGTGCTGTTTGATAATTTTTTACCCACAGTAAAACTTTCAAAATTGAAGGCAATTCTCTCAAACCCTGCAACTGCTTTATTGATTAAGCTTATGTTATATTATAAATTCTTTGTTGTCATTTCAACAATCTTTGCAGCATCTTCACCAGGAGCAGATTCCATCACAAGAAACCATTCTCATTGCTCATCCATAAGGAATCAATTTTTCATCCATTAAAGTTTTATCATGAAATTGTAGCAATTCAGCCACATAATCAGGCTCTACTTTTAAGTCTAGTTCTCTTGCTATTTCCACGACATCTGCAGTTACTTCCTCCACTGAAGTCTTGAACCCTTCGAATTTATCCATGAGGGTTAGAATCAACTTCTTCCAAACTCCTGTTAATGTTGATATTTTGATTTCTTCCCATGAATCACAAATATTATCAGCGATATCTAGAATGGTGACTAATTCCAGAAGGTTTTCAACTGACTTTGTCCAGACCCATCAGAGAAATCACTTTATGTCAGCTTATAGCCTTATGAAATGTGTTTTTAAATAATAAGACATAAAAGTCTTAATCACTCTTTGATCTGTGGGCTGCAGAATAGATGTTGTGTTAGCAGACACAAAAATAACATTAAGCTCATTGTCCATCTCCATTAGAGCTCTTGGATGACCAGGTACATGGTCAGTGAGCAGTAATATTTTTAAAGGAATATTTCTTTCTAGGCATCAGGTCTCACAGTGGGCTTAAATATTCAATAAATGATGTTGTAAACATATATGCTGTCGTATAAGATTCCTTGTTCCATTTGTAGAACACAGGTAGAGTAGATTCAGCATAATTCGCAAGGGCCCTAGGATTTTCTGAATGGTAGGTGAGCATTGGCTTCAACTTAAAACCACCACCTGCATTAGCCCCTAACAAGAGAGTCAGCCTGTCCTTTGAAGCTTTGAAGCTTTGAAGCTTTGAAGCCAAGCATTGACCTCTCCTCTCTAGATATAAAAATCCTAGATGGCATCTTCTTCCAACATAAGGCTGTTTCATCTGCATTAAAAATCTGTAACTTAGTATAGCCACCTTCATTAATTATCTAGATCTTCCAGATAACTTGCTGCAGCTTTTACGTCAGCACTTGCTCTTTCACCTTGCACTTTTATGTTATAGAGACAACTTCTTTCCTTAAACCTCATAAACCAAATTCTGCTAGCTTCAAACTTTTCTTATGCAGCTTCCTCACCTCTCTCAGCCTTCACAGAATTGAACAGAGTTAAGGCCCTGGATTAGGCTTTGGTGGGTTTATCCTCTGGCTGGTTTGATCATCTATCCAGATGACTAAAATTTTCTACATATCAGCAATAAGGCTGTTTTGCTTTCTTATTATTCATATTTTCACTGGAGTAGCACTTTTAATTTCCTTCGAAAACTTTCTCTTTGCATTCACAACTTGGCTAATTGCTTGGCATAAGAAGCCTAGCTTTTGGCTTATCTCAGCTTTTGACAAGCCTTCCTCACTAAGCTTAATCATGTCTAGCTTTTGATTTAAAGTGAAAGATGTGAGACTCTTCCTCTCACTTGAACACCTAGAGGCCATTGTAGGGTTACTGATTGGCCTAATTTCAATATTGTTATGTCTCAGGGAATAGGGAGGCTGAGGAAGAGGAGAGATAGAGGAGAACAACCAATTGGTAGAACATAACACACACAACACTTGTCGATTAAGTTCACTATCTTATATGGGTACAGTTCATGGCACCACAAAACAATTACAAAAGTAACATCAAAGATCACTAATGACAGATTACTATAACATATATAATAATAATGAAAATTTTGAAATATTGCAAGAATTACCAAAATGTGACAGAGACATGAAGTGAGTAAATGCTGTTTGGAAGAAATGGCGCTGATAGACTTGCTTGATGCACGGTTGCCACAAACCTCAAATTCATTT
>NW_011888793.1:5784067-5788498 GCF_000151845.1 Pteropus vampyrus | reverse complement strand
ATTTCTTTCTAGGCATCAGGTCTCACAGTGGGCTTAAATATTCAATAAATGATGTTGTAAACATATATGCTGTCGTATAAGATTCCTTGTTCCATTTGTAGAACACAGGTAGAGTAGATTCAGCATAATTCGCAAGGGCCCTAGGATTTTCTGAATGGTAGGTGAGCATTGGCTTCAACTTAAAACCACCACCTGCATTAGCCCCTAACAAGAGAGTCAGCCTGTCCTTTGAAGCTTTGAAGCTTTGAAGCTTTGAAGCCAAGCATTGACCTCTCCTCTCTAGATATAAAAATCCTAGATGGCATCTTCTTCCAACATAAGGCTGTTTCATCTGCATTAAAAATCTGTAACTTAGTATAGCCACCTTCATTAATTATCTAGATCTTCCAGATAACTTGCTGCAGCTTTTACGTCAGCACTTGCTCTTTCACCTTGCACTTTTATGTTATAGAGACAACTTCTTTCCTTAAACCTCATAAACCAAATTCTGCTAGCTTCAAACTTTTCTTATGCAGCTTCCTCACCTCTCTCAGCCTTCACAGAATTGAACAGAGTTAAGGCCCTGGATTAGGCTTTGGTGGGTTTATCCTCTGGCTGGTTTGATCATCTATCCAGATGACTAAAATTTTCTACATATCAGCAATAAGGCTGTTTTGCTTTCTTATTATTCATATTTTCACTGGAGTAGCACTTTTAATTTCCTTCGAAAACTTTCTCTTTGCATTCACAACTTGGCTAATTGCTTGGCATAAGAAGCCTAGCTTTTGGCTTATCTCAGCTTTTGACAAGCCTTCCTCACTAAGCTTAATCATGTCTAGCTTTTGATTTAAAGTGAAAGATGTGAGACTCTTCCTCTCACTTGAACACCTAGAGGCCATTGTAGGGTTACTGATTGGCCTAATTTCAATATTGTTATGTCTCAGGGAATAGGGAGGCTGAGGAAGAGGAGAGATAGAGGAGAACAACCAATTGGTAGAACATAACACACACAACACTTGTCGATTAAGTTCACTATCTTATATGGGTACAGTTCATGGCACCACAAAACAATTACAAAAGTAACATCAAAGATCACTAATGACAGATTACTATAACATATATAATAATAATGAAAATTTTGAAATATTGCAAGAATTACCAAAATGTGACAGAGACATGAAGTGAGTAAATGCTGTTTGGAAGAAATGGCGCTGATAGACTTGCTTGATGCACGGTTGCCACAAACCTCAAATTCATTTTAAAAACACACACACACACACACACAATATGTGCAAAGAGCATGAGAAATGCCTAGATATGAAGTCTTATGTTGTATTTCAAGCAAATTGTGCATTCTACCCTATACCTATTTTTATATTAAGCAATGTCTTCAAATAAAGTATTATTTTTTCCTAAAATGTTTACACAAAATACATACTATAAAAAAGATATGCCATGTTTACCCACACAAATCCCTACCGACCCATCAGTTTCAATATATGTAACCTTGAATAAGTCTCATACATTAACTTGAAACATGACTTTTGACTGTAGGAATTAAGAGGGAGTTTTAAGGAAGGAAGCAGTGTGGTATGACTTGTTTTTAGGAATATGATTTTAGAGCCAGATGGAAGTTGAAATACTATCAGATTTGAAGTTTTAGATTTATACACTTTGCTTAAAAGCAATATTACATTTGCTTCTGTTTAAATTTTTGGTGTATTTATTCAATTCTTACTAATGTTTTTGATCTCATATCACAATGACTCTGTTATAATGGGTCTCATATTGTAAACCACCTTTAATATATTTTGAAGTAAATTAGACATATAAAATTAGCAAAAATAAATCATAAGTGACTGACAAATAATCAACGTAATAACATTCTGAAATTAAATAGTGGTAATGGTTGTACAACTTTGTGAACATATTAAAAAAACTAGTAACTACTATACTTGAAAGGGATAAATTTATTATATATGGATCATAAAATTATATACCAATAAAAAATCTTTTAAAAAGCACATAGCAAAAGCACTATGCACATTGTCAAAATATATTTTACAACTAACCAACTGATTTCACTGGTAACCCGCCTATGGTATATATGATAATTCTCGGTTACTCTGCTATTCTAGATAACAGGAGATTATTGTGCTTTTAAAGGCTGTCTTATATGCCATAATGATTTTTTAAATTACGTCTTTCAAATTGAGCAACCTAATGACACAAACTTTTAAAGAAACACAATAAGTAATACATGACTGCAAAACTTATGAGAAGATGGGTAATTTAAAACAAATATAAAGTATCTGCAGAGATTTCCCAATACAGAAAGGTCAAACTTTCATAAAACAGAAGTTTGACTTAAAGCAAATTACCTGCAAAAAAAGAGGAAGCAGAACAACATGGAAAACTTGTATTCTGTTAATGAGGTGTAACTTCTCCATATGTACACCAGCCGTTCACAGACAGCCTAATAAAAGCCACGGATGAACAAAGTTCCAAACAATAAGACCTGAAATATGAAAAGCCAAGTCTCTTTAATTCTGATTCATTATTTTAGCTTAGAGACTTTAGAACTTTTAAATAATATATCTGTTTTATCTTAAGAAGAACTTCATATTTTCTTTATTGGGAGATCATCTTATCAAATACTATTCCATTTCTAAGTCTATTCGTGGCATAAAGTACCTTTATAACAAGAAATTGGTATTTCTGACTTTAGTCCTCATACATTTACTTTGGCAAGAAGTATTATCTTCTTTTTTTCAGGAAAAAAAAACACAGAGGTGGTATACCTACCTACTTTTTAGATTCTTGACACCTCTATTTCTTATTTATTTTTCTTCTTCAAAGGCTAATAAGTGGAAGAGTCCATCTCTGATATGCTTCCTCCTCAGAAGGAGAACCAGTTTAAAGTCTGACTGCATGTGGGACAGTTAAATTTTAGCCTAAAATTTTAATTTGAGATCAACAAATGGTACTGGCATAATTGGATACATCTTTTACAAAAATAACTCAAATAGATCACAGACTTAAATGTAAAATGCAAAGTTCTAAAACTTAGGAAAAAAGCTTAAGAAATACGATGAACAAGTTCTGGCGATCTTCTATACAGCATGATGACTATAGATAACAAATACTGTATTACTTGAAAGTTAATAAAAGAGTAGGTCTTAAATGTTATCACTACAAAAAAAAATGGTAATTATGTGAGGGGACAGAGGTGATAACCAATCTTATTGTGGTAACCATTTCACTATATATATGTATATCAAATCATCATGTTGCACACCTTAAAAGTGCACAATGTTATGTCAATTATATCTCAATAAACCTGGAAAAAAATTTAAAGCATAGGAAATATTTACACCATATGCAAAAATTAATTCAAAATGGACCACAGACCTAAATGTAAAAGTTAAAACTATAAAACTCTTAAAACATTGGAGTAAATTTGTGAGCTTGCATTATACAACGGATTCTTAGATACAACACCAAAAAAGCACGAGAGACCCAAAAAAGGTAAATTAGACTTCGTTGAAATTAAAAACCTTTGTGCTGCAAATGATATCATCAAGAAAGTTAAGACAACCCAAAAAATGGTAGAAAATATTTGTAAATCATATATCTAATAAAGAGATTCATATTCAGAATCTATAAGGAACTCTAACTCAACAATAAAAAGATAAACAACTCAATTTAAAAATGGGAGAATTCAAATAGACATTTCTCCAAAGAAGATATACCTATTCTCTCCATGTGCTTATTGATATACATATTTCCATTAGGGAAATGTTAATTAAAATCACAATGAGGTATCACTACACACTTATTGGATAGCTAAAGGAAAAAAAAAAACAGTAATAATATCAATTCTGGAGAGGACTCAAAGAATGCAGAGAAACTGGGTCATTCATACTTTTCTTGTAGAAATGTAAAATGTTACAGTCACTCTGAAAAAGATCTTGGCAGTTTCTTATTAAACTAAATATGTGTTTTTCATATGATCTAGCAATTGCACTCTTGGGCATCTATCCCACAGAAAACTTCTGTTCACATAAAAACCTGTACACAGATGTTCATAGCAGCTTTACATGTATTAACCCAAAACTGAAAATAATTCAAATGTCCTTCTGATGGGTGAATGGTTAAACTAACTGTAGTACATCCATACCATGGAATACTGCTCAACATAAAAAGGAACAAACTACTGATACACACGACTTGGTTGTATCCCAAGGGAATTAGGCTGAGTAAAAAAAGCCAATCTCAGAAGCTTACATACACAATTATCTTAAAATTTGCAATTAATTAAAAAAACCAATCATGCATGTCAGATTTATGTATTTTCATAAACATCTCTGAAGTAGGAAAGGTATCTAAAGCCTGGAGGATTAACTGTTCTTTGTCTTTCTCTCCATGGTAAATAACTAAGCCTTAAACAGT
>NW_011888793.1:5777361-5784017 GCF_000151845.1 Pteropus vampyrus | reverse complement strand
TAATAATATCAATTCTGGAGAGGACTCAAAGAATGCAGAGAAACTGGGTCATTCATACTTTTCTTGTAGAAATGTAAAATGTTACAGTCACTCTGAAAAAGATCTTGGCAGTTTCTTATTAAACTAAATATGTGTTTTTCATATGATCTAGCAATTGCACTCTTGGGCATCTATCCCACAGAAAACTTCTGTTCACATAAAAACCTGTACACAGATGTTCATAGCAGCTTTACATGTATTAACCCAAAACTGAAAATAATTCAAATGTCCTTCTGATGGGTGAATGGTTAAACTAACTGTAGTACATCCATACCATGGAATACTGCTCAACATAAAAAGGAACAAACTACTGATACACACGACTTGGTTGTATCCCAAGGGAATTAGGCTGAGTAAAAAAAGCCAATCTCAGAAGCTTACATACACAATTATCTTAAAATTTGCAATTAATTAAAAAAACCAATCATGCATGTCAGATTTATGTATTTTCATAAACATCTCTGAAGTAGGAAAGGTATCTAAAGCCTGGAGGATTAACTGTTCTTTGTCTTTCTCTCCATGGTAAATAACTAAGCCTTAAACAGTGGTTGATAGGCCCTGAATTTTCGCCCAAAAAAAGGCAACATACTGCATGATTCCATTTATATAATATTCTTGAAATTACAGAGAGAGAACAGATTAGTAGCTGCCAGGAGTTGGGGGGGGAGGGGCAGGAGAGTAGGGGCTTTGACTAAAAAGGGTAATATAAAAAAGTCTTGCATTGATGGAACTGCTCTTTATCTTGACTGTGGTATGATCACATGAATCTATGTATATGATAAAATTGCACAGAACTACACACACACACACACACACACACTCTTACAAATGAGTGCATGTAAAACTGGTGAAATCTGGATAAGCACTGTGGATTTTGGTTGTCACATTGTACTATAGTTATGCAAGATGTTACTATTGGAAGGAAATTGGGAAAGGATATATAAGCTATCTCTGCATTACCTCTTAAATATTTCTTAAAATATTTCTTAAATCTACACTTATGTCAAAACTTTTAAAAATTTAAATAGTTTAAAGAACCAAACAGATGATGAAAAAAGAAAAAAACAGACAAGTTTTTACAATAGCAGGTTCAGTCATGCAAAAGGATATTTTCTGATATGTGAACATTATTTTTATAAATTTGTTGTTACTGTGATTATGGTATATATTTTACTGAGTGTGACCCTCAGAATTCTACAGGTGATAACCAAAACTGGCACAAAGTGTATGTTAGTTGAGGCTGTGAGGTGAGACTGTTGAGGAGATCAGATCCTAAATTCTAAGATCTCATTACTATAAAAAGGAATAATGTAATACTAGACTGAATGATTATAAAATCTTAACCTCTTTAATTGAAAGTCAAATGCTTTATAGCAGATTAAAAACTGAAGGTAAAATGTTCTATATTAAGAATATCAGTGAAATGGAAACACATATATTGAATATTTAAGATGATTATATGTCCATAAGAAAAACATCATAATTGGTTTTGTTTCCATGGGGACACTGGTCTAAGTCACAGGAGCACACTGAATGCCTTGACAGGGACTGTTGTTTATCCCTCAAAATCTGATCTTCCTCTCTTCCATAGTAATGACCACCCAGGGAAGAGACTATATTTCCCAGTCTCCACTGCAGCCAGGTATGGGCAGGTGACTAAGTTTTGGCCAATGAAAGAGAAGTGTGTCACTTGGTAATTTCTTGGCACCTTCCTTAAAAAACTCCTCTGATCCCTAAGGGTTTTTTGTTTGTTTTTTCTTTCTCCTAGCTCAAGATCCTAGGTTTTGAACACATAGACATACTCTAAGTTAGTAGAAAAAGAAAGAAAATAAAGGAAAAAGAGAGGTAGAGCTGGTAAAAAATAATTTAATTTAATTAAACTCAGCCAAATCCCACCACTATCAACAAGAACAGTTATTCTCTTACTAAGTACCTAGTATGGACCTAGCATTGTGCTAAATTATCTAATTTTATCTTCGTAACAAACATGTAAGATATTATTCTCCATTTTAACAATTAAGAAGCTGAGGCTCAGAGAAGATAAGGGTCTGGAATGAGGAGACATAACCCCTAATCCCCCTTTTGCCCAGAGACACTCCACTTCTTCTCTGTAACTCAGCAGGTCGCAGAAAGTCTCTAGGCTGAGACACCCTTAAAAGTCTATTCATGCTTTTATCCACACTCTGTCACTGTATGTCTCAGAATAAATTCCACTTATATAGGGAAAAAGAAACCAGCTTTAAATTTTACTTATGAAACTCAAAAAATGACATACAATCACAAGTCATACGTGGCAGAAGGAAGATTTGAAATTGCATTTTTCTGGCTCCAAAGCTTACACTATGATCTACTTCCTTATACTCCTGCTGCTAATATGGACACTGTCATTTAAAACTAAATCTAAAACATTTATTTTAGATGTCTAAAAGTCTTCTATCAATGGCTCACACTTCAAAAAATTAAATTCCATTTCGATAATTTGTGAGATATAAAATAAGAGGGCCAAGAATAAAAATATTAAAGAATTATTACCTAATATTTGGAGAAATTCCTTTAAAAGCATAACTTTTTAAGTATAGTGGAAGCTGAAAACTACTCTGGAAAAAATGGAGTAACGTAGAACCTAAATATTCTTGGCTCTAAGTTATATGCCTTTTAAGTCTAAAAAAGTCAGACAAATATTTAGGAAGAGAAGAAAAACACATATACTTTTAGTTAAACGGTGAGTCAGAAGTAGGCCGCATTTCATTTTTCTGTCCCAAAGTGCTTAATTTAGAATTGGATTTTAAAAACAATCCTCCACAGGCCAGGTTTGGCCCTTCCAGTTGGCACCTGGACATCAAACTCTTGTGACAATCTGGAACAACTGAAAATAGCTTTGGGTATTCAAACTATCATGCAGTAAGGAAGGTCAAATTTGAATTAACGTATTTGAAGACTGAAAAAAGGTTTTCTACAGGCCTTAAAAGAGAACAGAAAAAATAAAGGAAAGCATGAAAACTAAGTAGCTAACCCAACCTATATCCACATGAGAAGTGAAGACAGAGCTGGCTCACTGTTCTTTTCTCCAGTCTTCCATCATAAGGCACTGCAATTCAGAGCTCTATACCACTTCTGCTCTAACTACAAAGCCATTTCTTGCCTTTTCTACTTATTCTTATCCAAAAAGCTTTACTGTTTATCCATTTTCTACAGAATAAAGTCCAAATTCCTTTACCTGGCATTCAAAGTCCTTTTCCATTTCAATTCAACCTACCCTTCCAGCTTTATTTCCCAATATTCTCCTTCCTGAGTTCTCTTTTAAAGACAAACAGATTTACTTACTGCTGAAAAGGCAGGCATATTCCAGTCTAATGGCCTTTGGTAATGCCACCAGCATCCCTCCTAACCTTTTCCATCTGGTTAAATCCTTCCTATCTTCAGGGACCAGCTCAAGTTGCAGCTCCCTAACTACTTCAGAATGCATAAAAAAATCTCTACCTCTATACCAACCAGTTAAGTAATATTCTAAACCATTCATTTGGGACTCATCGTATACATTCTCATACTAATATTTATTTATCTTATTTCTATGTCTTAACCCCTCAAATAGATCTTAAGTTCCCTGATGGAAAGGACTTCAGTCTTCTTTATCCCTATATTTTACATAACCAGAAACAAATTAATGTTACATGAGCTTCAGCTAATAGGATTATAAAGCACTCATGCAAGGATGCTAAGCAAATTGCTATTTATAAGCCAGAGGGAAGAATATATATCATTAGAAATTTTCAATATTTCATGGTTTCCACATTTCATGATATAAAACAATGGTCCCTTTAATCCCTTTAATCGGAATAAAACTAAAGAAATCCTGATGTGTTGTCAAGCCAGGAAAGTATAGCTACTGAAGACAAAGCTATTTGCACCTGCTGAAAAAAGCAGCCATGAGTTTCACCGCAGCAAGTAGGTTTCTCCGCTTGACTCCACATAAAATATGACTGTGCTGCACCCTACAGTCTATGAAGAAAAGAATTATAAGAAAGCCTAGTCAAAGACTAATCAATGTTTGGACAGGAAATAATTTGCCTGCTATTTTAAAAATACTAATCAATTTTCTTCTCAATGTTGTTATTATACACTAAGAATACACAATTAAGTTGCACCTGAAATCACCATTTCATGTTTGGAGATAGAGTTCTGCATTCATTCTCTTTATCCTAAAATCAAAAAAAAAAAAAAAAAAAGACAGGTGTCTATAAAACCATATTACTCTATAATCTGAACTCTGATCTTCTGAAAATAATCTTTATGAAGATAGTTAACCATCATGTTCATTGAGTCCTAACTGTAAGAACATGGCTGAGTTCTAGGATAGGTCTTAAGAAACAACCTCCCAAGATCCCTTTTAAGAAGTGAACTATCAGGAAAAAAACAAAGTCTTGGACTCTGAGAATTCTGGGCTGACCTACAATATGTGGATCCAAATTTCCAAGACCAGATTGCCAAATTCCATTTCTGCGCAGGTCCATGCTGGGACAATTCCAGGTTCAAATACCTAGTAAGCAAATGGTCATACTAGGTCTTCCTGTGGGAAGACCTTAGGGAACCCAATGCAAACTGGGATTCAACAGAAAAATCCCCAAACTGACGCGCATCTCTCCCCTAGGAGAATTCTGGAAATATTTCAATTTCAGTGCATTTTTAAGACCACGCTTTGCAAATATTTTGTGTTTTCCAAAGACATTGCCAAAGGAAACATTTTAAAGGTACCATTAGCAAATGAAATTGGGAAATACTACTTAACCATGTGTTTCTACTGGAGATCACTCACTAGAAAATAAAATGTTCTGGAAAAAAAGTCTTCTTAAAAAGAAATTAATCTTCACTTAAGCCAGCATTCCCCAAGCTTATCTGAAGTCCTATTAATACTTTCATGGGGCTACGATACTTCCACCCTATGGTTTCTATGCACTATATATCTCATCCCTATTACTAAAGAAATTCAAATAGGAAAAATACATACATTCAAAGTATATTTGGGGCATCACTTCAGGAAAAGCCTCCCAAAGTGGCATTCATTACTTTGGCAAATTTGCTATAGTACAGAGTCTGGCCCTGAGCTGTACAAGTTCAAAACTGAGTCTGTCAGCACACCAAAGAGATTCCAAATGGCAGAGTCTCAGTAACCATAGTACACCATAAATACACCACCAGAATGTCAACTTATTAAATTATAATTAGAAATAAGTAGTCACAGAAACACCTGTATTCTAAACTGCAGAACCCACCTATTCCCTCCCACTGGTAGATCCACTTGGGAAGTCGAATCACATTCAGAAGGTGAGTACATAATCGGGGTGGGGAAATGATTAGATGAATTGCATTTTTAATGGCATTGGACTAAGAAAGTCTGATATGGCCATCTCATATCTTCTTTTAACAATAAACTATAATAGTAGTAAGCAAAAGACTGGTCCAGAGATGTAAAAAATTATTATTCCTCCTTAACTTCTAACAGCCCTAAAACTCCCCTGTCCTTTCCTGGAGATAGGCAGTGGCTATCTTTTCAATTTTATCTAAAGTAGAGGGGGGGAAAGTATTATAAAATTGGGTTATTTTTTATGATCTAAGTCATACAATCTAAGTAAAAACAGTGAGTTTGATATACAAACACGCTCCAAAAAAGGTCCCCCAAAACCAATCACTCTTTTAACCCCAAGTCCCTCCAATACAGAAAATCTTAGGCTCCTTCAGTATCGTAATCCTTAACATCCATTGGCAACTCTTGCTCTGATTCCACCTCCTTACTAGGGATGCTTTCTTCAACGATATTAAAATTAGGTCCCTTGCTATGGCTTCCTCTCCCAAAACAGTAACTTGATCAATCCCCATATTTACCTTTAGAAAATAAGTGTTTAAAAATATCTTCCTAAGGACTGAAATGAATTCAATTAGACAGGTTTTATTAAGCCTATGTAGTATTTTTTTCCCCATTGGAAAGAGTCAGTCAAAAAAATCCAGATTTCCAGCTCCTAAAAACCTGGAGGGTTTAGCTACCCTGGACAATGACATGACTGAACATAACATGGCAGTAAAAGGCTGAAACAGAATACAGCTTCTCCTTTATACAGGCCACACTTCCTCTGGTGCCCACCCCCACTGCCCACCATTCCCTGTTGTCTTAAGGCCACTCTCAGTGTGTATTACATTTGCCAGCCCCAGCTCTATCCACCATGGGTTGATTTTACAACTTAATTCAGAGAATAATCGTACTGCAAAATTTTTTCAAGTTCTTTGGAGTGAGTTCATTTCATCAGCCAATTTGCCATTCCTTCTACAACCCTATAACCATGAAAGGCTAACAACACCTCTTTAAGAAGAGAAGTGGAATACCAGAGAACAATCGTACTGCATAATTTTTTCAAGTTCTTTGGAGGGAGTTCATTGCATCGCCCAATTTTCCATTCCCTCTACTATCCTATAACCATGAAAGGCAGGCAGGAAGGCAGGCAGGAAGGCAGCCATCCAACCTAGGAGGTTAAGACAAAAGGAAACCTGAAATCTTATGTTGGATCTCTTATCCTATCAGCCAAGGTCAATCAGAAGGAACCCACCAAGTAGTATCGAAAAGCTCC
>NW_011888793.1:5772061-5777311 GCF_000151845.1 Pteropus vampyrus | reverse complement strand
GGTGGGGAAATGATTAGATGAATTGCATTTTTAATGGCATTGGACTAAGAAAGTCTGATATGGCCATCTCATATCTTCTTTTAACAATAAACTATAATAGTAGTAAGCAAAAGACTGGTCCAGAGATGTAAAAAATTATTATTCCTCCTTAACTTCTAACAGCCCTAAAACTCCCCTGTCCTTTCCTGGAGATAGGCAGTTGCTATCTTTTCAATTTTATCTAAAGTAGAGGGGGGGAAAGTATTATAAAATTGGGTTATTTTTTATGATCTAAGTCATACAATCTAAGTAAAAACAGTGAGTTTGATATACAAACATGCTCCAAAAAAAGGTCCCCCAAAACCAATCACTCTTTTAACCCCAAGTCCCTCCAATACAGAAAATCTTAGGCTCCTTCAGTATCGTAATCCTTAACATCCATTGGCAACTCTTGCTCTGATTCCACCTCCTTACTAGGGATGCTTTCTTCAACGATATTAAAATTAGGTCCCTTGCTATGGCTTCCTCTCCCAAAACAGTAACTTGATCAATCCCCATATTTACCTTTAGAAAATAAGTGTTTAAAAATATCTTCCTAAGGACTGAAATGAATTCAATTAGACAGGTTTTATTAAGCCTATGTAGTATTTTTTTCCCCATTGGAAAGAGTCAGTCAAAAAAATCCAGATTTCCAGCTCCTAAAAACCTGGAGGGTTTAGCTACCCTGGACAATGACATGACTGAACATAACATGGCAGTAAAAGGCTGAAACAGAATACAGCTTCTCCTTTATACAGGCCACACTTCCTCTGGTGCCCACCCCCACTGCCCACCATTCCCTGTTGTCTTAAGGCCACTCTCAGTGTGTATTACATTTGCCAGCCCCAGCTCTATCCACCATGGGTTGATTTTACAACTTAATTCAGAGAATAATCGTACTGCAAAATTTTTTCAAGTTCTTTGGAGTGAGTTCATTTCATCAGCCAATTTGCCATTCCTTCTACAACCCTATAACCATGAAAGGCTAACAACACCTCTTTAAGAAGAGAAGTGGAATACCAGAGAACAATCGTACTGCATAATTTTTTCAAGTTCTTTGGAGGGAGTTCATTGCATCGCCCAATTTTCCATTCCCTCTACTATCCTATAACCATGAAAGGCAGGCAGGAAGGCAGGCAGGAAGGCAGCCATCCAACCTAGGAGGTTAAGACAAAAGGAAACCTGAAATCTTATGTTGGATCTCTTATCCTATCAGCCAAGGTCAATCAGAAGGAACCCACCAAGTAGTATCGAAAAGCTCCTTTTTGTAACTCATTTCTAGTTTTCCCTCTTCTGTTTCTTCCTCGTGAACCTAAACTATGAAGCTTTCTATAAACATCTCCTTACTTCACCTCAAGAACTAGCTACAATTGCAGGGTGCAGCGCAAAATGAAAATACAGGATCCCTTTTTCAAAAATATTAAGAATTTCAAGACAGTAACAGCAGAGCATTAAACCAAGTACAGAGCCCTTCTAAATATGAGAACCTGTGCAACCACACAGGTCACATGTCCATGAAGCCAGCCCTCCCACCCCTTTCCTTTTAACCAAGCTCTCCAATCTGTTTTTCTGACATCCAAGGGTCTTGCCCACGGCTTAGCGATCTGAATCTGATCTCATTTGTTTCTAAGTTTGTTTTACCTTCCTGTAACAAGGACAAGGACTCCTTTCCCTGGCACAAAGACTAGCCCTCTTGACAAGATGTATAGTATAGATTTATACCTATATGATCTTACGACCCCAATGTTACTCAATGAAGCTAGAGTCATTTAAAAAGAGAGGGCAAGCATTTAAGGCCCAAAGTAGAATGTCATTTTGTTAGACTTCCTTCTTTGCATGCGCAACTTTACCTTAACAATATCAGGGGCTTGATATGAAGGAAATTCATTTGTTTGTCTTTGGTAAACTCGTTTCCACTCTCATTAACACCCATCTAACTTATATACTTTCAACAGTATCATTTTTATTTATCTTTTTTGTTCCTGCCTTTTTTTTTTTAATTCCTCCCCCTCCCCATTTCCACCCCTGACCTACGGATGTTGCCGTCTCCCCTTAAGAACTGGATCTCTGAAGGCAGAGCGACTCCTCCCACATGCTTGCAGCACCTGGCGCACCCCGGGCCTGGGCATGGCTCCACTGGGGCTCAAACCCAGGACCTTCTGCATGTAAAGCAGCTGTGCTAACCACTACTCTACGGAACCATCCCTATTTCTGTTTTCTTTCACCACAGCATATACACATGAGAAGGTTTTAGATGGTACAAGGATTTTTTAATATACAGTTAGTTACCTTAAAGTGAATTAGAAACAATATAATGAAACAAATATATAATAAATAATGTACAATATATAATGAACATATATAATGAACAAATATAATGAACAATTAAATCAACCTGTGAGTTCACAGTTGTTAAATTTTTTCAAAAATTTCAATAAAACAAAATAAGTCAATTTAATGAAAAATATTAAGGATATAACAGTAGGAGTGACACTCAGAAAGGCAAAAACATCAAGGTGGAATTCAAATAATTTAATGTAGATAATATTACTTTAGATTGTTGGGCAAGAAAATTCTGATTCTTAAGATAAAATAAGCTTTTGTATTTTCTTTCTCCAGTGGAGCTAATATCTCTTTAAGAATGGAAGTGGAATACCAGTTTGCATTGAGAGAACATTATTTAGGGCTTCCATAACCCTAAACAAATGAAACTTATAAAATTCCACTGAGAAGTCAAAAGAAAACCAAATAGTCTAAGGAATCTAAAAATGCTTGGAATGTACATGGTAATAACCAAGCAAGCTTGGTTGACTAAACTTGGCTGACTAAAGGAGTTCATTCAGAAAGCACAGAAAGTGTTCAACCTTCACTCAGCTAATCTACTATCCGTATACAAAACAGGTGCTACAGGGACTGGGATGATGGAGGAAAGTGGAATGGAACCATGACACTAGAGTTCCAGTGCTGGCCCTGTCATAGGTGAATCACGTGACTTTAAGTGCTATGGACTGAATGTTTGTTTCCCCTCAAATTCATATGATGAAGCCCTAACCTCCACTGCGATGGTATTTGGAGGTGAAGACTTTAGGAAGTAATTAGTTTTACATGAAGTCATGAGGGTGGAGCTCTTATGATAGAATTAGTGCCCTTGAATGAAGAGAAGACCAGAGCTTTCTCTTTGCCTCTGGCCTGGAACATCTCAGGCATTGTGCTAGGTGCTTTTGATTTAATCTTCATAACAACCTGTAAGTAAGTACTATCATATCCATTTTACTGATGAGAAAATCAAACCTCGGACAGCTTAAGCCTCGTTATGATAATATAAGTGGTAAACAGGAAGGAGCTGGGACTCAAATCTAGATTCCTTATACCTCTGCTCATTGCTTTACAGAGTCTGAGCTTCTCACAAACAGCTTTCCTGGCCCTAGAAGGAGACCTAACAGATTATTAGTAGACAAAAAAATAAAACACCAAGTCAGTTCTCATGAACTAGCAATGCGGAGGGTCCTAGCCACCTGCCTCTTATCCTTTCTGTACCAGTCTTTGTGTAGCAGGGGTCATGCTAGCTGGCTTAGATTAATTTGGAATAGTTGTTTAATACAAAACATCTTAATTACATAATTTTGAGCTATTTAAGCTTAAATCCTCTCAAATTAGATCTTGGTATTGGGGCATCATGAAGGATTGCTGACAAAAAGAAGATACACATGAACAAACCTCTATTGCCATCAACTCATATTTGAACCACACTTAATACTCCCTTGCCCACAAGTCATCACTAATTTTAATTAAAAAGTTAATTCATACCACACAAAGGTTGGTTTTTAATCATGTGAAAACCTAGGTTCTCCCTGGCAACATATGAAACATGTTTAAACAAATGCATTCCAAGGCATCCAATATTAAACAAGGTAGATACAGGCCATAGCTGGTACTGTTCAGCTGAATTCCCCCAACACCTAACACAGCTTCTGGCATGGAACAGAAATTTGGAAAATGTTTTGTTGATTTATAATATCTGCTAAAGTGGGCAATTAAAAAGCTCTTTTAAATAGTTCTTAAATATTCTTAAGTCTACTGCTGCTGTAATTGCAAGCACGCTTCCAAGTAGCAGATGTAAGGCTATCTTAAACTATTTAAAGTAGTTTTGAAATCGCATGAGAAAATATAACACCAAGATTCACCGGAAAGCTCTAAGTATGATTTACCCATTGCAGAATATGCACGTGTAGAAAGGATAGAATCTGAGCTATCTCATGTGGATCTTGAGATAAAAAATACCAGCTATAAATGGAAAGACCTTACAGTCTAATTTTCAGAGCAACAAAGTGCAATTATGATTTGACTTATTTCTCCTTTTTTTGTGAATCCAAACTTCTCTAATCCATTTAGAAAACTAAATACTAAACTTTTAGGGTTGGGTGATATGAAATATTTTCATTCCCAAGGAAAATGTTTATGAATAACTTTCTGTGGCTTTATCCTACCTCAAACTTATGCATCCATGGGAAAATTCATATGGTTTTCCTTTCTGATCTAGTACTAGATTATAGTTTAAAGCACAGGGTCGATCCTTCCTTGGGAAGGTTACTGGGGGATTAAATGAGCTAATCCAAGGAGCATAAGGGCCATGTTGGCTCAGAGTTGACATTCAATAAATAGCAGCTATGACAATGACCTAAAGAATAATAAAGATGAGAATAATGATGTTTTGTTTTAAATTAAGCTAAAATTATTGTATCCAAAGAAATGCCTAAACAGAGAGCAAGGTCAACTCACAAAGCCAAGATTCATCATGCCAAGCTTTTGAAATTCCTTCTTGTTTTCTCAGCTGCCATGAAGATTTCAGTCCTGTTTATGTGACAGGCCAATCCACTTGAGTTTCCCAAGGCTGAGAAGCAGCTGCCAGGCCGCACCATTAGGTTGAGGTGTAGTATGCGTGAAGGACACCCTAATGTGTTAAGAAACAGGCCAGGAAAGGCTTGGCAATGTGACCAACAACGCTTGTGATTTTTGCTTGCTTTTAATAAACTGGAAAATACCTGCATGTTCTTCTCGAACCTCCCACCCCCTGATAGACCAATGCTGCTGCTCTCTTAATAACACTACCTCGCGAACTCGTCTTAAAACTCAACCATATCTCTGCCAGCTGACAAGTAGAGCTGACAGACTACAAATGAAATCCTGTTTCAGCCTGTCTACCTGCAGGATGTGAAGGGAGTTAGAGAGGCA
>NW_011888793.1:5765073-5772011 GCF_000151845.1 Pteropus vampyrus | reverse complement strand
ATGAACTAGCAATGCGGAGGGTCCTAGCCACCTGCCTCTTATCCTTTCTGTACCAGTCTTTGTGTAGCAGGGGTCATGCTAGCTGGCTTAGATTAATTTGGAATAGTTGTTTAATACAAAACATCTTAATTACATAATTTTGAGCTATTTAAGCTTAATTCCTCTCAAATTAGATCTTGGTATTGGGGCATCATGAAGGATTGCTGACAAAAAGAAGATACACATGAACAAACCTCTGTTGCCATCAACTCATATTTGAACCACACTTAATACTCCCTTGCCCACAAGTCATCACTGATTTTAATTAAAAAGTTAATTCATACCACACAAAGGTTGGTTTTTAATCATGTGAAAACCTAGGTTCTCCCTGGCAACATATGAAACATGTTTAAACAAATGCATTCCAAGGCATCCAATATTAAACAAGGTAGATACAGGCCATAGCTGGTACTGTTCAGCTGAATTCCCCCAACACCTAACACAGCTTCTGGCATGGAACAGAAATTTGGAAAATGTTTTGTTGATTTATAATATCTGCTAAAGTGGGCAATTAAAAAGCTCTTTTAAATAGTTCTTAAATATTCTTAAGTCTACTGCTGCTGTAATTGCAAGCACGCTTCCAAGTAGCAGATGTAAGGCTATCTTAAACTATTTAAAGTAGTTTTGAAATCGCATGAGAAAATATAACACCAAGATTCACCGGAAAGCTCTAAGTATGATTTACCCATTGCAGAATATGCACGTGTAGAAAGGATAGAATCTGAGCTATCTCATGTGGATCTTGAGATAAAAAATACCAGCTATAAATGGAAAGACCTTACAGTCTAATTTTCAGAGCAACAAAGTGCAATTATGATTTGACTTATTTCTCCTTTTTTTGTGAATCCAAACTTCTCTAATCCATTTAGAAAACTAAATACTAAACTTTTAGGGTTGGGTGATATGAAATATTTTCATTCCCAAGGAAAATGTTTATGAATAACTTTCTGTGGCTTTATCCTACCTCAAACTTATGCATCCATGGGAAAATTCATATGGTTTTCCTTTCTGATCTAGTACTAGATTATAGTTTAAAGCACAGGGTCGATCCTTCCTTGGGAAGGTTACTGGGGGATTAAATGAGCTAATCCAAGGAGCATAAGGGCCATGTTGGCTCAGAGTTGACATTCAATAAATAGCAGCTATGACAATGACCTAAAGAATAATAAAGATGAGAATAATGATGTTTTGTTTTAAATTAAGCTAAAATTATTGTATCCAAAGAAATGCCTAAACAGAGAGCAAGGTCAACTCACAAAGCCAAGATTCATCATGCCAAGCTTTTGAAATTCCTTCTTGTTTTCTCAGCTGCCATGAAGATTTCAGTCCTGTTTATGTGACAGGCCAATCCACTTGAGTTTCCCAAGGCTGAGAAGCAGCTGCCAGGCCGCACCATTAGGTTGAGGTGTAGTATGCGTGAAGGACACCCTAATGTGTTAAGAAACAGGCCAGGAAAGGCTTGGCAATGTGACCAACAACGCTTGTGATTTTTGCTTGCTTTTAATAAACTGGAAAATACCTGCATGTTCTTCTCGAACCTCCCACCCCCTGATAGACCAATGCTGCTGCTCTCTTAATAACACTACCTCGCGAACCCGTCTTAAAACTCAACCATATCTCTGCCAGCTGACAAGTAGAGCTGACAGACTACAAATGAAATCCTGTTTCAGCCTGTCTACCTGCAGGATGTGAAGGGAGTTAGAGAGGCAAGAAAGGAACAGAAGGCCCTGATAAGGAACGATCAGCCTTTTTTTTAAAGGTAGATGGATAAAGATAGTAAGCTCCATCTGATGTCCACTTAGAAACATAAAACCAGAAGAGCTCCCTCCTCCGGTAGTTTTTTTTTTTTTTTCCTGTCTATAAGAGAAGCACTTTACTTTTTTAATGTATTATTTATTGAAGTATAATTGACATACAATAGCATATTAGTTTCAGGTGTACAATACAGTGATTTGACATTTACACACCTTATGATGTGATCACCACAATAAGTCTAGTAACCATCTGTCACCATACAAAGTTATTATGATATTACTGACTATTTTCTCTAAGCTGTACATTACATCCCCATAACTTATTTATTTTATAACTGGAAGTTTGTACCTCTTATTCTCCTCATCTTTTTCATCCATCCTCCTAACCCCCTTCCTCTAGCAACCATAAGTTTATTCTCTGTATCTATCAGTCTGTTTTGTTTATTCATTTGTTTTAGATTCCACATATAAGTAAAATCATATAGTATTTGTCTTTCTCTGTCCGACTTATTTCACTTAGCATGATACTCTCTAGGTCCATCTATGTGGTTACAAGTGGCAAGATTTCATTCATTTTTATGAATGCGTGCACACACACACACACACACACACACACACACACTTGGCTATTATAAATAATGCTACAGTGAACACAGGGGTGCACAGATCTTTTCAAATTAGTGTTTTCATTTTCTTTGGATAAATATCCAGAAGTGGAATTGCTGAGTTGTATGATAGTGCTATTTTTCATATTTTGAGAAACCTCCATAGTGCTTCCCACAATGATTGCATCAATTTACAATCCCACCAACCTTACACAAGGGCACAGCCTCACTAACACTTGTTATTTGTTAACTTTTTGTTAAAAGCCATTCTAACAGGTGTGAGGTGATATCTCATTGTGGTTTTGATTTGCATTTCCCTGATGATTAGTGATATTGAACATCTTTTCATATGTCTGTCTTTCTATCTTTCCATTTGTATGTATTCTTTGGAGAAATGTCTATTCAGGTCTTCTGCACACTTTTTGATCAGATTGATTGTTTTTTGATGTTGAATTCTATGAGTGCTTTATTTTGTACATTAGCCCCTTACAGAATATATCATTTGCAAATATTTTTTCCCATTCAATAGGTTTTTCATTTTGTTGACGGTTTCTTTCCCTGTGCAAAAGCTTTTCCACTTGATATAGTCCCATTTGTTTGTTTTTGCTTTTGCTGCCCTTGCCAAAGGAAACATAACCAAAAAAATATTGCTAAGACCAATGTCAGAGTTTACTGCCTATGTTTTCTTCTAGCAGTTTTCTGATTTCAGGTCTTAATTTAAGTCTTTAATCCACTTTGAGTTTATTTTTGTATATAGTATAATAAAGTGTTTTGGCTTCATTTTTTGCATGTAGCTGTTCAGTTTTCCCAACACCATTACTGAAGAGGCTGTCTTTTCCCCCTTGTGTATTTCTACTTCCTTTGTTGTCCTCTCTGGTAGCTGAGTGAGTTGTCTGACAGACTCCTTAACCACAGTTTTGCTTTGTTCTAATTAGAGAAATGTGAAAAAGAAGGAAAATCTAAGACAAGTCAGAGATGAAACAAAGCCTAGAAACACAGCTTCTAATAGCTATTTGTAGACAGAAAAGTGATGTAAGTAAATGCCAGTTGTGCTCCCCTCTTCCATCCCACTCTCTCATTAACATGCCTTACACATTTATTGAGCATTTACTGGTACCAGATACCACAGAAGTTGTTCAAGATACAGAGATAGAAAGCTGAGTCTCCATTCTCCGGAAGATAGGTGGAGTTTCGAGAAACAGAAACAAGGAGGGAGGGCATTCCAGGTTAAAGAATCCCACTTAACTGGGAGGGATAATAACATACAGAGGCAGCAAGAGCATAGCATGTTCTGGAATACTGAGAAGACCAGAATCTTCTACTGCTTGCTCTTCCTTGGCCCAGTAAATGACAATATGTATCATGTTCTCGCTGTGTACTATTCCTGCCCTGGAACCACTGCTTCCTTCTAATCACTGGTCTCCTTAATTAAGCTAAGAACAACAATCCTATTGGAGGTAAGATTCAGACTCAAATGTTTGAGTAGTGTAATTTTTTTTTAATTATGCACCTTTCTCAAGGTATTTGGATATTTGCTACTTATTTGTATTAGCTGATTTTGCTATAAACATAAGGTATTTGGAGTATTGTGCTTTGGTTTAATTTTTAGTCATTCTACCTCCCTCTAAATGTTGAAAGTCTATTTTTTTTGAGGTCAGAGCAGGTTATGGAATCTGAGGAAAAAATTCAGGGCACTCGAGAGCTGTGGTTGGGCAGAGCACAGAGGTGGTACCATGACCATGTGTCCCAGATATAAATATGGCTCGCTCTCCATCAAAAATTGCAATCCCCATCCATTCCAGCAATACTTGCTAGCCCTTTCTATATGCTTTGTTTTTTTTCTAGTACCCATCATTATTTAAACTGTCCTACTTTTTATTACTTATTTATCTATTTATTGTCTATCTCCCCATCTAGGGGATAAGGGATTTTTCTTATTCTATTACCACTGTATCCCTAGCATCCATAATAATTCCTGGCATATAGTAGGCATTCGATCAGTACTTGTTGAATGCATGCTGAATGTATGAATTCTATGGGCTAATCCCAGTTATAAATACTTTGTCGCACTATCCACACAAACATACCTCTACCTACATCATGTGTCATGATTTAAGGTTTTGAAAATATGGTCAAGCAAGGCATGAAATAGATAAATGTATAGGTAAACTAGCTTACTACCTGCTATTCATAGTTAAAAATATCTTATTATCTACTATTTGTTGAGATACTTAACCACCATACTTACATTGCATCAGAAAGTACTAACCCATTAATCCACATGGTTTCTATACACATTAATCTACACTAATGACATTAAGGCATTAGTCAGTTGGATGGAGTGCAAAGGCCTGTATGAAAACATCTTCTAATAGCCATCCCTTTGTCAGGCACTGTGATTTAACTACATACTTTTATACTCTCTGTCCTACCTCTCCAAGTGTTTTCTTTAAAAGTAGAAGTCTTTCTGAATACTTGAGTATGTACATATCTGTCCCGGTTATTCCACTCCTGCCCTTGGAATTTAAAACACACACATACACACACACACACACACACAACAATACACTAAAACACTTTCCCAGTAGGCATTTTGTATATCGAGGCATGCATACCCCTAAAAGGGGGGAAAGGAAGAGTGTAACAAGATGGACAATTACTGATCTAGCTAAAGAAGTCTCTTTAAACATTAAGATTTTTAAAAAATCACCCAGTTGATAAAGTATCTTAGAGGATAACAGCACTTCTGCTGGATGCCAGTCCTCCCAAAGGACCTATGCAGATGCAAAATTTCACTGCTTCTCCAACAACCTCAGCATCATTAGTCTCTGGTCAAAGGAGGGGGAGGGATGGGGACTGTGCTCCTTCTAAATGGGGAAGGAAAGCAGCCAAGCTAAAAGAGTTTGAGAAAGAACAATGGCCTCCTAGTGAGAAAGCATGTAAAGTAGGTCGGTATTGAAACCACATTTTGTTGCACACAAATCCATCATTGTTCCTTTATATTTCATTTTCTTTTTCCTTCCCCCTTCTTTTCTCTTCTCAACCCTATTCACTACTACTGTCATCTCATGTGAGTTTTTTTAAACCATGATATATTTGTTCAATTACCTGTAGACCTATAGCCTCTTCATCAAATTAGCTGATCTCTATTTATAGCTGATAATTCTGTACAGAAGATCTAATGAAAATTCCTGCGAGTGGTAAAACTAAGTCAAGTTTTGCATTGCTATTTTCAACCCAAGGATTGTCGGCATTATCCAATAAATTTGTTTCAATGAGTGTTGTAAATATACATTTTCTTTTAAAGATAGTATTTTTCAATAAGAAAAACTAGGCTGAGTTGTGCCAAGAAATAACATTTCCACAATTTGCTTCACTCCCTACTCCAAGATCACATTACCTTTAAAAATGAACTTTAAAAGACAAAAAGACAAAATAAATCTAAGTAGACTTTGAATAATGATTCCATCAGGGAGGGAATTCATCTATACCTGGTAAGAATAATCACATAAAATGTGCTAATATATTTTTAGCAATTAATATGTAAAACTGCCAAAGAAACTCTTCTATAATGCTCAATACTCAAGTGTGCCTTTTTTAAGGCTATTAATAGATCTCCACATTCATTAATTTCACAAAACATTTTATTTCTTTTACTATACTCAATTTATCAATTATCTCAGTGGCCTTTAATGATACCAAAAAGTATAATTAAGAAAAAACTAAAACACATAGCATCATTGAGCCAGGGCCTAATAAAGACCCCAAACTATATTCTGAGTCATGGATCAAAATGCACGTGAAAGCCCAAACTGCAATTTATCATATTCTTTCAACAATAAAGTTTAAAACACCTAAATGCCAGTGCAGTCCTATGTCCATCATAAGATTCATCACAAAGGCAAGACTATTACTTTTACCTACAGTGAGGCCATGTCTGAAAACAATGGAATCCTGACGGATAACTCAAAGTATGGGTAACACTCACCAACTATCTTCTCTAAGCACAGGAAAGCCAGTCCACATCGGGATACAAAATGTTACAAATGGCTGAGGTGACCATAAGATTTTTGCTTTAAGTTTTTTTTAACCATTTGAGCCATTACCATGCTTTTGACACTGTCCTAGCATAGGAATTCCAAATTAAGAAAAAGTAAATTAAAATATGGAGGTTTAGAGACACCAAAAGGAAGAATGTCAAAATAAGGTTGGTTTCATGAAAGTAAAATGATGCCTAAAGGAGAGTATAAAAATATGAGACTAAAAAATATACATCTATGCAAATATATAAAAAAAAATTTTCACAAAGGCTTTCAGTGACAGAGCTTTAATTGTGGCTATCATCCTAGTGATGGAGGTGCAGGGGTCCATCCCCATCATCATAACTGGTGCCTCTTTATGCTCAAATATCCACTTTTGTCATGTGGGGAGCAAGGGTTAAAAGAGCAGACTTTGACCATGGAATGAGTAGACTGACACCCACAGAATTCCAGCCCATGACCTTTCCCTCATAAGAAAACTCCCTGCCCTAATCACATAC
>NW_011888793.1:5716164-5763343 GCF_000151845.1 Pteropus vampyrus | reverse complement strand
GATATAGTGGGAAGAATACAGAATTTATAGCCAGAAGACCTCAGTTCTGATTCCACCTTTGCCTCTTTACTCCTAAAACTATCAAGGAATTCAATAAAATTACATGGGTAATATATTTAGTGCAGTATCTAAAATATAGTAAGGGCTCCATAAATAATAATACCATAATTATTAAAAGAATGTATATGGAATACATATTTTGTACCCTCCCAAAATTCTCCTAGAATGTAATGGATTAAAAATAAAGAAAGAAACCCACGAATATAATGAATAAAGAGGAGAGAAGACAACAACAAAATTTTGGAAGCTGGAAAACAGATGGATGAGTCATAACAAACCTAGCAAAGCTGACAAGGCTGAATCTTAGGTCCCTTCCAGGACTCTTAGTTGTACTGTTTTAAACTAAAATTTATCAGAGAAACCTAATTATTTATTACAGTTTTATTAAAGTAAAACATTCCTGTCTTTAAAATGTCAACTAAGCAAAAAATATTTTAAGATTTCGTATGAAAACTGCAATCTATTGCTTCAGCATATGACAACAGCACTAGAGACAAGGATTCTAATATATTTCAATTTTTTAAACTCCATAAATAAAGAAAAATACAAATGATTAGGATTGGGCAGAATAACCAACAAATAGAACAAATGAAAACGAGGTGTTTTAAGGGCGTTGGAGATTAAATATGCCACTAAATCAATTAGCCACTGAGTTGAAGGTTCTCAAAGAACAGTAAGGCTCACCAAATAAGACGTTTTATAATTATACTTCTAGTTCTCAGTATCAACAACACATACACACCAAGGGGTTAAAATCTAGAGAGAAACAGAGGGAGGAAAAGGTGTGTGCTTTGAGAGGTGATTTTCATACGTCACATGCTGTCTTGTCCTGTCAAGGAGTGCTAGTCTACAAAATATAGGCTCTCTCCCCCAACTGTAAAGTTCACAAACACCTTCTACAAAGCAATTCTGATGGGAGTATAAGTTGGAACAACCAATCTGGAGAATAATTTAGTAATATCTAGTAAAGGTTATGGTGTGCATATCTTATCACCTAGCAATTCCACTCCTACGAAAAAGTCCCCCCACCCCGCAAAAAAAAAAAAAACTCTTGCATATATTACACAAGGAAGTATGTACAAAATGTTTATAGCAACATTGTTTATAATACCAAAACATGGAAAACATTGAAATGTCCATTAACAAAAAAAGATCACTAGATCATGGTATACCACACAATAGACAGCAGTGAAAATGGGTGGTACATGCATTAACATGAATGAATCTCATTAACAACTCTGAGATAAACAGAGCTGCCAAGGAATATATACAGTTTAATACCACTCATACAAAGTTTAAGACCATATAAAACAATACTATAAATTTCTTAGAGATACATACATATGTAGTAAAATTCTGGGGGGTTTTTTGTTTGTTTAAAGGGAATGATAAATGACCAATTTAAATAGTGGAGTTATTACTGAGGCTGATGAGAAAGAAATGAAATCAAGGAACAGAATACAAGAGGCTAATATATTTAATTCCCTATACTAGGTTATGTGAATTGGGTCCAATGGATTAAATTTTATATCCTTTTGCATATTTTATGTCTTAAATATTTTATGATAAAATTTTAAATCTCAAATAAATATTCTGAGATCCTCTAACTTTGTAGTACTAAATGTTGAAAGTATGAAAGCAAATAAACCAAGAAAGATTTCAACATCATGCATCTCATGTCAACACATGCAAAGAGCCGGTGAATAATAACGCTGTGCCATGATGACAATGCAATAATGCATTCCATCTTAAATCCACCCCCATCCAGCTCTTCGTTCCACTGTCACTGTAAGATTATGTCTCATCATCTCCCACCTCTAACTTGTCTCCTCACCTAAGTCTCTGCCCACCTTCTGTCTGGACTCCACATTGCTCCTACTGCCTGCTTTAAAGAAAACATTTCAAAATAAGGCACAAATAGAAGATACCTAGTAGGTAAAAATTATCATCAATGTTCTAATTCTTGGCATCAATGATGGGTTCACAGACTTTCCTCACATTGTTAGTTCATAAGCTAACAATGAATTGACCAACAATGCAGTTCGTCCTGAAGCAAATATTATGATTAATCTAATTCTATATACCTCAGTGCTATTTAAAAAATAATGGTGCTGACACCAACCTAGCTCTCTAAGCTATTCTCCCTTCCCTTGTGAATCTTACATGCTAGTGGATGGATAAAGACAATTAACAAATAAATACATAAAATATATGACACATTAGACAGTAAGACATTTATTTTGCTTACTGACAATCACCCTCTCTAGAATATAAGCTCCAAGACACCAAGAATGTTTTCATTGCCATATCCCCAGCACCTAGAATACCACCTACTAAGCAATCAATACTAAGCAATCAATAAATATTTGTTGAATGAATGAATGAACAATATATGGCAAAATAAGGGTTCAGTAAATGTTAACTGCTATTATCATCATCATTATATCTGTAGTGTGGCCTTCCCTACTACACATACAATAATAATGAATGGAAAACAAATTTTGGAAAGGCAAAACATCTTGCCATCAACAATGCTGGAATCCAAACGAACATAAGTCTAGTCTAGACTTCTACCAAGTAATTCTTATGACTCAAACAATTCCATTTCTTATGCTATATTAAATGACACTATGTAATGTCAGCAAACCACACATCTCAGCATACCTTACAAAGTTCAATTTTTTAAAAAAAAATTTTGTTATAATTTAAAAGAAGAAATTTAGACCAAATAAGATTAAGCAATTTGCCTGAAATCAACACTGATTTAGAATTCTTGGACTCAGAATTATCACTTTGGACTCAGGGCTACCATCTTCCATAATTATGATGCTCAATTTACACTATTACTGCATTTCTTTTCATCTGCTGTTCAACTTCACCATCAACGTAGTCAAGCAGCAATATAACTATCAATTTTAACCAAATTCCAAATATCAAGACAAGACTTCTGGCTCACCAAAAGAGACAGGGCAACAAAAGTTAGAACTGTATATAAGTGAAACAAAGGAAGGCTTGTTTTCACTTGTCCCCAAACATATTAGAGGATACCATAAAATGATAGCAGAAGAAAAGCAGTCTGACAGACCAATGGAAGTTGAAAGACAAGGAGAATCAGATTTTTAGTAATACAACTGTTGCATTTTTCTGTGGGCTATAGCTATATTAATTTTCAGAGTTTAAAAATCTACCGATTAATTATTTCAGTCAATATTTTGATGCACTAGGAAGGCTACTAAATGGGGTAAGGAATTAAAAATGTAGGGCAGCAGGGTAACTCAGTTGGACATCAGGTCAAAGGCATTCCAGTTTACTAGAACTCTGTCACAAACACTGAGACAAAGGTTTTCAAACAAACATGCTGTCCCAGCAACTGAAGCACTACTTTTATGCAAATCATGTCCTGGACTACTCTTATTAAGTTCACAGTGGTTTCCACATCACCACCAACCTTTCTTAAGCCACAGTGTTGTCATTGCTCCATAACCTTTGTGTCTGATATTGCTCTTGAAGATTTCCAAACTTCTTGCCAAATCCAGTGTGCTTAGCTCGCTTTGATATCCGTGCAGCATCGAAGATATTAAATCTTTTCTTCAAACACTTTCCTCCCTGAGCTTCCTTGGCTCATACATTTCTGGTTTTCTCAAACTACAATTCTATCTCTCTTTAAATCCTCCTTTTCCTTCCATCTGCTAACCATCCCTTGATGAACAGACGGTATTCCATGGTTTTAACCAACTCGCTAACACCACACCTATAGTTCAGGCTTTTATCACCTCACATCTCAATAAGTTCTGCTCTTTTTCTAATCCATTTTGCCTATCGACTGCTGACATCAATTGTGCCTAGAATATATTATGCCTTTCATATACCCAAAGACTTTCAATGACTCCTCAGACTCTAGTCTGTCATATAATCTTATATTCTACTCTTGGCATTGGAGTTGGGGAGCCTTTCCACTTCAGATGTCTTTACAGTTCACAGAGTGAAAGTACCCATGCAAATTTGAGATCAAGAAATAACTAGTAGTTTCAACTCGCATCCACGGCTTCCTTTTAATTCTCTCTCTCCTATTTTTCTCTTCATAACTTTTCTTCTTTTACACCACCTTCTTATGCTTAATTTCTTTTTCTTCTTCTTCTGTATGCCAACATCACCAACAGGAATTTCTAACCCCTAGTAACTCCTAAGAACTAAAAAGTTTATTGATCATTGATGTGATCAATAGCTACTAATAAGAAAGACTCAGACATAACAGATTGGGAAGTGATAGGAAGGAGATCTCAGCTCTGGAATAACTGTGTATCCAAGGTTCTCACTGCAATTCTAAAATAAGATAGGAATGAGTCCACACAGCTCTCAGATCTGACAATGGAGGCCTTGCCGCCCAATGATTCAGGAACGCAAAAATAGCATGAACATAATTCCTCCCATTAGATTTTCCCTCTATCTCATCAGAAGCTAGATAGGGCCCTGGGTTTTCCTCCAGCATAGATATCAGATGTAGAAGAACTCAATATAAAATTAAGGACTCTTAGGAAATTATTAATACTCCCCCGCCCCCAATCAAACCAAGAAAATCTTGTCTTTACAGAGCCTGTCATTAGTTAGGTCAAAAAATATAGATAGATAGATAGATATAGATATATCTATATAGATATAGATATAGATCTATAGATCTATATCTATATCTAACTATCTATCTATCTATCTATCTATCTATCTATCTATCTATATCTTCTCTGCCTTTCTTAAATCTCACATTTTAACTGCATTTTCTTAGGCCATATTCATATCATCAAATAAAATAAATTTTCCTTCCCATTTCATAGAATGTTCTGTTTTTCACAGAAAAGAAACATAATAATCTTCACTATACCTACACATATTTAAAACTCTAATCTGAGGTCTATCTATGGATTTTGCTTAAAAATGAAATCACTGCTGATCACAGATATACTCCCACATACACACAATTTACTTCTTCCTTCCTGATATTTTTCTCTCTGATATTGTTTACTCTTAAGAAGGAGGAATCAGTTTAACTGATAACTAGGTATTTTAAAACTTCCTCCTTTCTCTGTCTCTTCTTTTATTGAAGGAAAAAGTGGGGGCTCTATGCTCAAGAGAAGGTCATATGTATTCTGAGACTGCATATTTTCAGGAGAATTTATGAGAATTTTTGCAAAAAGTAGAGGAGTAATAAAAGATAACTTCGAGGTAACTGAAAAGTAATGTTTACATTTATGATTTCTCTTCCTTTCAGTTCTTGGAATCTAACTTAAACACACTGCCCTTCCTAGGGAAAAGGACCCAGAACATTTATAACCTTTCACAGCTCCAGTATCTGTCCACAGGATTGAATGTCTGCCCTCATTCAGAGTCCTGCCCTAGGCAAAATGTAAAATGTTTGGTTTGTTTTAGCAAAAGTCTCTTTCTGTATTCTTCACCCTTCCCCTTCCCTTTGATTATAACTGTATCTCTCAGAAATCTTGTGCTCTCTGCATAGCCCCTGGGAATAATTTCTAATGGCAGAATGTCAGATATTATATTATGAGGTTATAAGGACAGTTATTCATTGAAGAAATGTTTAATAAACACCCAATATGGACAATTCTGACCTTACTCAAAATGTCAATCATTGTTCCTGGAAAAAAAGAGTTCTATGATCAAAAATTTTTTCAACACTGGATTAAACAGGTTTCTCAGAACCTTTAATATGTTAATGAGCACCTGGGACTCAGAGAGAGTTCTGGCATGCGGGGGCCCCCAGATTTATTTGACCAGCGCTATCATCAACAAATATCTATCTGCTGTTCTACAAAATGGTTTGGAAAAATTTGTGCCTGAAGAATTCAGAGAAGGCAGAGAGGACCTATACAAGAGAATTAGAAATAGCCTGTACAACGACAATACAGTATTTAGAATAAAAAATAAAATAAAATAAAATAAAATAAAATAGCCTCATAAAGGAACACTGGAGCCAGGTCCTGAAGGATGGGTAAAATGTGACTGTGTAGAAACAGGATGAGGATGCCAAGTTTGGGGAAGTCCTGGGCAGTGCCTCTCAAGTTGCTCTTTGTGGGTTGTCTACCTACTTCACTTAGGCTGAAGCTAATCTGTCCTGCCTTGTGCTCCAGGCTGTGTCTACTCTGGGTAGTATCTATTGTTCAGACCCCAACAGGCCCCAGACGCCCAAACAAGCATGAAGACCTGGCTCTGAAGAAGAGAAGGCAATAAGATATTAGATCACAGAAGAGAGGCAACTTCCTGGAGGTAGAAGGTTGTGAGCTAACTTCTCATCCCATCCCCTACTTCTTCCTAAATATTTCATTATTTAAACTCTCTTTTGGTCTAAGCAAGTTAATATATGTTGACAGTTGTGAATTTTAAAGAATAAATTCTTGAGAATAAAAAATCTTTACTTTTCTATATATCTATAAACAAAGTTCCTCAAACATGTCAACTATACCCTTGTCTTACCTTATTTGTTTCAGATGTAGAGATTTATATGTCAAGTTGTCAAAAATTATTGCTTTCTAGAATAAAGTAGATGTATAATGTGTGCAGATTGTTCCATAGAATCAAACTCATTCTCTTCACTTCTGAATCTCTCAGGCAAAGGTTATTAGAGAATAATAATTTTGAATTTGAAAATAAAGACGTACGGCTTAAATGCATGCATGAAGCTAAACCAGTAGACTAAATTTACTATAGAAGTGTGAGGGGGTAGGAAGTACTATTAGTGTTTATAGAACCGTGCTTAAGAAAACTTTTTTTATTTCATCTGGTTATAAAGGTAATGAATATTTATTGTCTAAAAAAATTTGAAAATGTCAAAAAGCCAAAGAAAATTAAAGCTACCAAGAATAACTGCTTTTTAATTATTTCTTTAAAACTGAATTTTGGTAATTTACAACAAACTTTTTTAAATTGTGGTACAAGACACATAACATGAAATTTACTCTCTTCCATTTTTAATTGAACAGTTCAGTGGCATTAAATACATAAAATAGATTTTGACATCCAAGAAACTTGGGTTTCTCAAACCAATTCAGAAAAAAATGCCATCTGGCCCTTAAACAACAAAACACTATTAACAGTAAATAAAGGGACAAAAAGAATATCCTTACCAAATATTTAAGTAATATCTTAAAGCCTTGAAGGAAAAATGCTACATAAATAAAATGCATTATAAATATCATTTACTTTTCTATAAGGTTAGCAAGTGACCTTCTCACATTCAGGTTTCTTCACTTCCTGGTAAGTGCAGCCATGTGCCAGGGATACAGAACCCTAATCTAACATTTGCTACCTGTAATCAGAGCGTTTGAAGTCCTGGCTGGCAGCCCCACCCCCGAGGTCAACACACTAAGCAGCCTCTAAAACCAGACTTGCCCAGCAGCCCCACCCTCACAGGAAAAGGAGAACAGCCTGATCTCTGCTCGCCCTCTTGGTTACTCCTCTCAGAATCACACAGACTGAGTGCACGGATCCAAAGGAATAAATAGTCTTATCAAACTTTTCCTTGGAAAAATCAACTAGTACATAACTACACAACCAGAGAACTTCTCAGCCCCCATCATTTCAAAACAGAAAACATAAGACTTTTTTGAAAACCACACTCACAACCTCAGCAATTGAAAGGTACCCAGGCACACTCATCCCAGAATGCAATGCTTTTGAATCCTCCTGGTATAAAGCAGAGATACTATTTCATTTTATGAAGAAAGAAAAACAACAATTTAAATTCCTTGCCTGAAGTCACTTGGAAATCACAGTGACAGTTTAGGAAAGGGACAGTTAAGAAGGATCCAGTTCTTTTTGACCCAATTAATACACACACTGTCTTTAAGGAATAGGGGGAGGAGAGATGAGAGGAGAAAAAATAGTTCTTGGCAGCAAATCACCATCAAAGGTCCAAATGTTCACATATATTTGAATAAGTACCCAATGCTTAGGCTCAAAGACATGAATACCTTCAGACAGCTGAAGGGCATGGCAAGCACCTGAGCGGTAAGCGAAGAGGAGAGCCTCCTCATCCAGGTCTGAAGCAGGGGCGGCCAAGGAGGAGCAACAGTGATGTCACAGTCCAGGGGCACCTGCTTTGGGATTGCAGTGATAAGATGATGCCTGCTCAGTGCCACACCATGTGCATGGCATGTCCTCTGCCCATTTGCAGACAAGCTTATTGCAATCAGCTTTACAGATAGTTGAGAATTATCATTTGCTATGATCCCACTAAGTACAAGGTACGGAGTTATAACCGTGAGGGAGCTGGGGCTTGGAGGAGTGAATAACTCTTCTGTGTTCTCAGGTAGAAAGTCACAAAGTCAGGATTCAGAACAAGTCTGTCCAGCTCTGAAGCACACACCTTTTCCATTCTTCCACTGTTCCAACCTTACAGAGAAAAGTTTAGAATGTTCAATTTTAGCTCATAAAGTGAAAGATCTTATTCATAACATATTAAAAGCAGTAGTCAGCAAACTTTTTTTCTGTAAACGGCCAGTGAATACTTCAGGCTTTGCAAGCCAGGTAGGGTTTCTGTCAAAAAATCATTGTTTTGTCTTGCACCCCTTTAAAAACATAAAAACCATTCTTAGCTCATGAAGCTGTACAAAAGCTGACCATAGGCCAGTTTGCAGACCTCTGTGTTAGAACACACAATCCAAAAAGGCTCGGTGTATGAGAACTGTATCACTGACTCAAAGTCTTGATTTACCAAGGTACTTTTCACTTCAGGATGGGGAGAAGAGAGGAAGGTAGAAGAGGATCAGTACTCAATCTAGTCACCTCAGATATATTCATTCCACTATAAGTGTAAAGAATAGTGGCCCCTTACTTATAATAGACTCCTTCATTGGAGTAGTTTGAAAGCTTTCAGCATTTATTTCATTTATTTCCTCATTCTATTTCCATGCCTTTGCATATTCCCACTTAGGCATTAATCTGTCACTGAAAATCAATACTTTCTGCAGTCTAATTAAAACTGACTGTTTCAGAGGTCTATAACATAATGAACAGAAACCTAGGGAGATTTGAGCTGACCATGGGCTCTTTCAATATGATCAAAGGCATGTGGAGTTCTGTTATTTGAAATTACAGAAAATATTTTCCATTCATTTAATGACGCTTGTAAAACAGGTTTTTTGAACACTCCCTGCCACTTGCAATAATTATCAAGTCAACCTAACAGATGTTGCAAGCTGGACCCAGGTCATCAACACTAGAGCACGTATTGAGGTGCATTTTAAATGACATTCAGATTTTGCTACGCAGGACAAAATAATCTACAATTTATGGCCTTCTTAATAATCTCTTTAGATACTAAACTTGCATCCAGGATTTGCCCTCAGACCATCCACAGTATATGTTAGCCAAGTGCCCTATCAGTCATTGGCTGGCTGACCTCTACCTTGGTCTGGGCAGTACAACATTAGTGCCAGGTTCAAGTGTCTCCGGTTAAAATATTTTCAACTCTGCTGATTCATGCCCAGCTGCTCAGTAGCTACAGAGTAGAAACAGAAAATAGCCACTAGGGACCAATTTAATAGCAACAAATGTTATTTTCACTGCTGAGCTAAACAAATTGGAAACCAGAAGACTCTAGATTCTAAAGGCTGGTACCTTATTGCATAAGGCTGCATGTAGAATCACAAAGCCCATCCTATAGGTAAATATATACAGGAACACAGGAACAGCTAGCAAATTGGAACAAGGGTGAGAGCAATAAAAGCAGCTCCCTTCTTGGACTTTTGTCCAATTGCATAATCCCTCTTGTGAAACCCAAAACAGTCAGGAAAATGACCTGGCCTAAGACCTACTAACACAGATTAAATAGAGACTGGAAAAAGTGACCAACTGCAAAAGCCAATTAAGGATGCAGTCAAGCAAGGAAAGTGTTTCCTTGTGTCTAAAGAACGTGGCAACTCAGTCATCATGAAGATACCAAGCAGAGAAAGGAAAGGAATCAGACATTCTTCCTAAGGGCTTAGAAGTATGCGAGGCATTTTGCATATGGTATATCATATAATCACCATTAATTGGTAAGATAAGAAATCACATCCCCATTTTACAGATGAAGAATTGAGGCTTGGAGAGAAACTTACCAAAAATCACACATGTAAGTGCCAGGCATTTGAATATGGTCTTTCTGAGATCACACCCACCCTTTCATTCCATCAGGCTTCGTCTCCCACAGAAACAAACAAACCACTAAAACAGCATGGAGTAGACAATATTCAGGAGTTAGGCAGGTGGTCCATGCTCAGGCCAGGACTCTACTGTCCCATGGGAGAGATGGCAAGGGAATGAGAGGATGCAAGTGCCTAGTTGCAAGTAATGTCACACTTAGCTCCAAAAATCTTCCCAAAGTCAGCTCCGAAGGTCCAGCAGTATCAACATGAAGCTAGAACCAGTGCACCAAGTAGGGAGGGAGGAAAGCTGAGGCTCAGATGGTACCATGGGAGCCTAAGGGACTCACCTATCTGGAAAGATAACCTGGACCCCGCCAACTGAGAGGTGGCAGCTGTTTAAATACTGTCTTGGCTCCAGATTGGTCCAGGAACCAAAGCTGAGCCTTCAGGTGAGAACCTCAACGTGGAGAAGAAAAGGGAGCAGGGCAGGGGTTATGAAGACAGGACTGCCATTTTTTCACTTCAGGGCCATGGCATCTACAACTTCCCTTTGTATTTCTTCATGTTTATGACCTTCACAGAAGGCCAAAACTCCACAATCGACGCAACAGAGAGAATCAGGACAGTAATCTAAGCAAACTCAAGGAAAAAAAAAAAAGCATTTTCCCAGAATTAGATCAGAATTTTATATTTCCAAACAGCAGCCTCGTGTTGGCAGAGCTGGGCTTTGGGAGCAGATTCTGGGAGAACACTGGTGCCAGGCACACCAACATCAGCAGCTGGCACCACTCCTTTGCTCTCGCTGCCAGCACTCTCACCCTTCTGTGGGCTACTGCCACCATTTCTTTACCCAAGTCATCTGAGCAAACACATGAAGCCAGTTCTGGATCGTGTGAGATGGAAGGGAAGGGAGCTGGCAGCAGGAGCAGTGAGCAGACGGGACAGTGAGAGAACCAGGAAGGTAAAACGCTTCTGCAGGCAACCTTCCTCTCCTCTGCAGAAAGAAGAAGCTGCTCTACAAATATGGGAGGGAGGGCAGCGGGATTTCAAAATTCACAATCTGATTCACTAGGCTATGACTGAAGAGAAAGATCCAGCTGAGTGTGTTAGGCTGACTGGATGATTAATCAGCCCCTTTCTCTGCTCTGTGACGAAAGCCACTGTCTCAAGGCACGTAATTACATCCCGGGTGTTCTCAAGTACCTGAAGGTGACAGCCAAGCTGGGAAGACCTTCAGGTCTGGTCCTTTTGGGCTGGCTGCCTCTGCCTCCAGGTCAAGCAATGACACTGACTCTATCATGTTAATAAATTCCTGCATCTCTCCAGGAGCCCAGCACCCTCCCTCCCTCTTCCCACGAGGAGAATCCCTGTGAAGGGAGGTCAGAACAACCAGATCACTCCCTTCCAGCCTCAGCCCAAAGGGGAAATGGAGTTGAATAAGCAGAAAACTTTGAGAAAATCTAAAATACTATGCCAATAAGGTACTATTACTAGATTCAATCTAGATAATTCAGCTTTCTCAGTGAGATAAACAGGCACTTTGAAAAAGATCATTTGCTGCAGATACGAAACATTAATTGGAAAAGATTTTTCGATCCAGAGATAAATGAAATCTCAAGAAGTTATCTGGTCAGACAGACAGTAGCCAATCTTCTTCAAAAAGCTCTCCTAGAAAAGAGATCACACGGTTAATACTACTACTATCTGTCAGTCTCTAGAAACAAGAAATGATTCTCTAGACATAAATCTCTAAAAAATTCCTTTAATTTTAAACCAACTATCTATTATCTCATTCTCAGCGGAAACAAAAGTTACCAACCACAAAAAGGTGTCCTTACAGAAATTTTTTCACCTCAGTCTATTATTCTCCAAAATAAAGACAATCTCAATTCACAAATGCTTCCTCGACTCTTTCATTATTTTCTTTTTTCTTTTATTTATTTATTTTTTGTGAACGCTCTCCAAACTAATCATGAGCTCAGGACTCATCATTTAATTATTAGACAATGCAGCTGGTGATAGCTCTCACCAAGTTAAAATGGCTTTTATCCCAGGTGTGTTTTCCACACGACACCAGTTAATGTTTTGTTTTTTGTCTATTTTTCAACTAGCAGTCCCAATATACAACAAGGAAGAATATGGAGAAAAGAAAAGCAGTTAGAGTTGGAAAATCAACAAATGCCTAACTAATTTATAGAGTGACTAAAAAAATAATCCACTTGAATTTTAAATAAAAATGCAGCAAAGCGGAAAATGGTACATAGCTACACAACTATCAAAATTACAAAAAGCTATTAATGTACTGCAATGACATTGCTGATTACCTAGTTTTCACCATTATAGCTTACAGAATTATTTAGCTGTTGTAAGAAAAACTGATTTCTTCTCTTTTTTTAGTAAAGTGTAATTAACATGTAATAGGGGCTTGGTATGTGAGGCACTGTGCTAAGCCACTTGTATGTATTACCTTATTTATTCTTCACAACAATTCTATGTGGTAGTTACTTTTACTGATTATATTTTATAGATAAGTAAACTGAAGCTAAAGAGATTCAGTAACTTGCTGTAGGTCACACAACTAGTAACTATAAGAACTAGGATTTGAACCCAGGCCTCTGCTATGGCTAGGTATGGCCTGAAAGCCAGGAAACAGTTGTGATCTTGCAGGAGGAGGCTGTATAGAGTTCCTCTGAAAAGAACGGAAGTCCCAGGAATAGGCATCCCCAAGAGACCCAGCGTTTGCCGGGCTCTCTCTCCAGTGCATGGATGTACGGGCTTCACTGGAGACACTGATTTCTTGACGAAGGTTCCTCATACCTGTTTGTGCTGTCGAAGTTTAAAAAAAGGAAAAATGTTCATTCCCAGGTGGACTTTCCTAAAATCATCACCAAATAATAGTCTAATCTAAAACTAAAATCATGGTAAACTGCATGTCTTTTGATTACCCTAGTCAAACTCCTTAAACTAGTAGCTCTCAGTCTTGGCTACACATTGGAATCACAGAGGAGCTTTAAAAACTACGAATGCCGGGACCCCACCCTCAGAGATTCTGATAGAACTGAGGCCTGGATACTGGGATTTTTTTTAGAGCTATCCAGGTAACTCTAATATGCAGCCAAGATAGAGTACTGCCTTAGACATTAAACATTAAAAATAATGCACTGCAAGCTTACTATGTGCCAAGATTTGTGAGTTACTGAATAAAAAGTGTAGGACAGACTGCCCGCAAGGCTTTCAATCTAAGGCAGAGAAAGACATGGAACTCAATAGTCACCACACAGTGTGCCAAGCACTATGATCAAGGTGCAGACAGCAGTGAAGGGAGCCTGGTAGAGGGGCATCTAACACAAGCAGGCAGAAAGGGAGAGGAGTCAGGGCCAGCTTCTCAAATACAGTGATCAAGCTAGGTCTTGAAGGCTAAGTAAGAGCCTGCCAGGAGGAGAAAGTGGGAAAAGGCATCTCAAGAAGAGGGACTAGAATGCGCAAAGGCCCAGAAGCTGGAGAGCTTGGCCCCTTCTTTGGAGCTCTGCAAGTTGTCCTTTATATTGCTCCTTAGCTCTGGTCAATGTGAAAATAAAGCCTCGATATTAACATATCTTCCAGATTGCCGATAGATGCCAAGAATCTGGTCCTTATATGAAATTTACAGGTTTTTAAATGCTGAGCAGGACAAATAAGTCTACAGGCCAGATACTGACAAGAGGCTACAAGTATGGGCTACACTTTTTCACTACATAATGAAAACTTACTGAAGGATTAAAGAGGGGAGGGGGTAGTGTCCAATTTAGATTCAAGTGTATTTTTAAATTGAACTATAGTGCTGCAGACAGCAATCTGACAAATCCAATAGTACAAAGCTTTCCCCCCACAGTAATGCTAGTCGAGGTACCACTGTTCTGAAATTAGGCCCTTACTTCTTTATTTCTCATATTCAATACAGGACCTTTGTACTTGCAACTGTAGGGAGAAAAAACAATTTGACAAATATTAAGATGCAGGTAAAGACTACATTTACTAGGCTCAAGGCGATGTAAATTACCATCAGATTTAAATTACATATGCCGCTGAAGTACAAAGCTGGTAATCAAAAATCACAGATGATCTGCCAAACTGGGCTAGAGCTCTAGGCCCTGGGCACTGATCCTCTGTAGGCTGGGAATACAGCCAGCTGCCAAGCAGGGCAGCCTGACAAGAGGGGGTGGAAAACCCAGATGCCAGGAGAAGGTCACCCAGTCCCCAGAGAGGGCTTTGCTTCCTCCATTTGGGCCCTCACTCAATCTCTTCTCCAAGGTCAATTATCCAAATATAAGAGAGAAAGTAGAACCCTCACACATGATGATCAATTGTTAAATTTTGTAAAAGCCAACTGTAAATGTGAATTCTCCTCACCCTCTCAAAGACATTAGTTTCTGTTTAGTTACAAGGCAAAGCTCCATGCATGGCAAATAGAGCAATTATAGAAGATTCTCAAAAAAAAAAAAATCTAAAAAAAGGCACTTGGTTTAAATCTGGCAAAGGTATATTCACAAACATAGTTGTCTATAAACAAAATCTGGCAATGAGAACATTTATATGACCTCATAGATTTGACTAGGGGGGAAAATATCCTAAATCATAAAATGGGTACTGATAAGAAACACATCATAGATACAAGGCTACGATTAATTCTTAAATCATATAAATGGACAGAAGCACTAACCAAAGAAAGATATAACTGTTTATTTAGTAAAGAGTTAAAAGCTTGATTTTTCTTTTCTTCAGGTTTTAACGAAAAGAAAACATATCATTACTATGTCTGGTAAAATACCTGTATTCTCTGGATGTTATTTCTAAGTTTAGAAATGGAAATGGAATTCTCTCAGGCATTCTGACTTCCAGAGAGGGGTCACTGAACTGCAAGATATTAGAATCTCTGAAAGCTTGAAATTATACAGTAACATTTATAATTCAGCAAAAACAATAAAAGACTATTTAAAGTTAAATTGCTTTTAACACGCTCTATGTTAAGAGTCTCTCAAATATTTTTTAAGAATTAAATAGTACATAAACTCAAAAACGAGCTCCAAAGGCAAAGAAGGAAAAATACCTTTGAATATGAAGGCTCGAAGCTTAATTTGAAAAACTGTTCTCCATCAATTGTCATGCATAATTAAATAGCTAAATAAAGAAATAATAGCAGTAAAATCATGAGAAGAGGTGTTTTTTTAGCAAGAAAATACAGTCACCTTCATGAACCCATAAAGCATGTATTAGAATGTATTATATATAAGACTGTATTAATGACATGAATATTTTTCATTAGATCTTTTCTAAACTTGTCTGCCATGCTTTTAATTTTTTTCTTGATACAGAAATTAATATTTGTATAAAAATTACCACTGGTTTCCTTAAAATTTGGCACAAGTTCTTAATTTTTGAAGTTCTTATTCAAAGGGAATGTAACTTTGATTAAACAAATCATCAGATGCTGGAATGGGGGTGGTTCTTCCCAGAAGGGAGGCCCAGATTAATACCACCACATAGGAAGAAGTAAAATGGACTGTATGAGTGTAGAACTGTCTACTGGGGGAAACAAACAAACACACCTCTTTCTACTGCTCCTAGGTTAGCTTTTGAGTAACACTCTAAATTTCCTTTATGCATATTTTACACTGAGTGTTGAGTTATCCCCAGGGTTCGCTTTAAGGCTGCAGCCAGACCAGCTGGCCAGCACTGTTCCATTTTCCTGTGTTTGGGCTCCCTGAAAGATCTAGGAATCTTGCAGTTAACCCATGAAAGGCATTTTGCCATTTCCTTTCTTAAAGGAGTCCATGTTCTAGCTCCAAAGAGCCTATACAATCATACCAGTGGTATGAGAAGTAAGGTATTTTTTAATTATACTTTTTTAACCAAAACTCTTCTTCGATTCTTTAAAAATTAACTTTTAAAAAGTGTGCTATTGCTTTTGCCAGGATAAAAGAGATTTAAACTCAAGCCTCTGTGACTTTCCAAAGCCCATACCATATCTCACTGTTTTCTAGTGTGACTTTATTAGGCATATTTAGAATTTACAGTATAAATAACGTGTGCACATGTTCATATCCAAATGCATGCTTTCCTAAATGCATCTGTCCCGCAGTTGCTCCTCAGGAATGCTGCAAGGGATGAACGAGAACAGGACTCAACAAATATTAGTGCTCTTCTTAAGACCCTGTTTGTTGCCTATCTTTTAAGACCCCTTTGCCTACCTTTTACATATGAAAGAATTCTGACACAGACTGGATTGCTCACTTGCATAGGACCACGTGGGAATCTTTAAACCTTGATTCTGAACTCTGGCTTATAGGTTTCTAGACACTGGCTTAGGTGATACTACGGCCCAGACACATGATGACCATATCCTTCTCTTCAAATCTCATGACCAGGTATCATCACGTATCTCAGAGAACACCTGGGGTGGGGGTGGGGGTGGGGGCCCAAGGTAAGAGAAAGTAGGGTAAAACCATGAAGGCAGAGTTGTGAGCTTTCAGAAACATAGAACCAAAAAGATAAAGATGAGCCTTTCCAAGGTAAGGAATCAGTTTGGGGAGGAGGAGTTCTGTAGAGTTAATTCCTAGAACTAGACATCGAAGTAGGAGATGCCAGGCAGGACTCAGGTTACTCTTCTGTGAAGTTATAAGGAAAGCACTTCTGAAGCTGGGGAGTGGGGGTGGAGCAGTGGAGCCTGTGTTTTCAGGGATGGAGGCAATAGATCAAAATAGCTCCAGCCCAGATTAGACAGAGGCTAAAAGTAAGCAGAAACTGGAAAGATAGCTTTAAATCACTATTTAAATTCAAACTATTTACAACACTGAGACAACCAACACTGAAATGTAAAGCTATATAACATCTTAATCTGTAGGTAATATAAGTCCCAAAATTCCTATACACTATAGCATGTTAAATTATCTCAGGCTTCAACACTGTGGGAAAGGAAAAATACTAAAAGAGAAATGCACTGAAGGCAGGGGACACAGTTTGGAACAGGAAAAAAAAATAACTGCAGAAGTCCCCTGAGTAAAGTTAAGGGAGTACAAGTTACCTTGGCACAGACAGCCAGGCACTGGACTGCCGGGGCACTGTACTATGCCAAGTTTCATCACATCAACATGAGAACCCCTTGCTACATGGGAACAAGCGTAGTTTGAACATTGGCTGATAAATGTAAAACTTAGAAAATGTAGATGGTTCTGCTTTAAAAACCCCTCATCTGGTGAATAGCCATGGACTGGCAGTCTTAAACTGGACAATGTTCTCCATTCCAGGTTGCCAGAAAGAAAATATTACTATTTCTCTGGCCCTATAAGATATAAAATCCATTTGCTCAACAAATTTTGCTTTGCTCCAAGTACAAAATTGATGAGATGGATGAGCATCCTAGATAAAAATCACAAATGTTTGGAATTGTCTAAGTAGGTACAGTAAGTAACCTGGTAAATATTTTTGCTTTTTCTCTCATCATTACTAAAAGGCAAAAAAAAGATACTTTATGAATATTCATAAACATTTAGGAAATCTCATCATTCCCACATTTAAAAGACTCATTTATAGACCTATGTTTTCTCAAATAAATTATGAAAGCTGACCTATAGCAAAGTACAAAACTTTCCAAAGAGGCTTTATACATAGTAATAGAAAATTAAAACTGTATGTAGTCTTATTAAAACACACACATAGAGAAACTTGTGAAGTAGTTCATTAAAAAAATCCTTCTTATCATAGTTTGGTTTTAAAATTATTTGAACTGTTAATCATTGTTCTCTACCTGAAATAAAAATATAGAAAATATGGGAAAGTCATAAAACTATAAGAATACCAGATATTTCTTTCTTAAACTACTTTATTAATCCAAAGAAGTATGGGTGCAGAATCAGAGGTGAAGCGCCAAATAGGGCAGAAATAAAACAACATCTTAGGTGAGAGTTTTAAAATACACATGGCAAATCACCAGGCTGGCAAGCGTAATTATCATCAGACTAAAGTAAAAACGCCAAAATAAAAATGACCACAATTATGGTTATTTAAATACTGTATCCTATTCTTTCAGAGAAAACAAAGACATTTTTTTAAAAACAATTCAGGAGATTTTTCCCCACAGTGACCAACTGATTGTTGGCCATGAAACATCTCTGGATACCATTTTAGGTTATTAAGAAAATCTACCTCAATATATCACGTATTTTCAACATCTCCATTAAAAAGAAAAAAGTACAATCAACTGAAGGTCACAAAAAACTGATATAAGTAGAACATAGGTCTCTCCCTGTTTTCCCAATCCACCACACAACAGTGACCTACAGACAGAAATGTTAATGATACAATTAAAAGTTCTCTAAAATTAAAACTGTATAAAGGAAAAAAAGCCTCAGAAGAAATCATATTTTATATAAAACAGTGAAGGCTAAAAATAGTCACCTCTAAATTGAATAATATTTTGAGGCAATAACTATGAGAGAACTTAAATATTTTAAATATCTTTTAAAATTAGTACACTTTTTCTTAAAACTCAGGGAAAATGTAGCATGAATAAAAAATAAGACTCATTTATTCATGTATTCAACAAATGTTTATTGAGTACCAAATACAGGCCAAGTATTGTTTTAAGCTCTGAGCATACAGCAATTTATGAAGAGCCTCTGTCTTTATGAGGCTTATATTCTAGTGGAGGGGAAGACAGATAATACAGAAACAAAAATATGTCAATAGATGCTAAGTGGCATGGACTAATATAAGCAGGGTAAGGAGGATGGAAAGTACCGGAAATAGAGGGTAAGTCCCATAGGGTGGTTGGAAAAGGCTTTTCTGATAGGTGACATATGAATAAAGACCTGAAGGAAGTGAAGAAATGAGCCATGTGGGTAACTGCGAAGGGAATAGCAAATGCAAAGGCCCTGGGGCATGAACATACTCAGGGTTGAGGATTAGAAAGTACAGGCAGGGTGAGCATGGGGAGAGTGGTGGGAGGTGCGATCCTTTTGTTTATTTTGGATTATTCGAAGTATTTGGAATTAACTAGCTTTAGTAAGTGAAGAGTAAGAAAAAAAGAAAAGTGAAAAGACAGGACCAACATTTCACTGAACTTCTACTGTCTGATAAAGGACATTATCTCATTTAACCCATACTCTTATTATAGGTGCTGTTACACTTGTTTTAAAGATGGAGCACAAGTAAGTTAGGAGAATAAGGGGCAAAACCAAATGGAAATGCAGATCCTTCCAACTCCACAGTTGAAGCCCTTAATCATTATGCCCCGTTGCTTCCCTTGGATAGCCAAAGGTGCCAGCTGTAAAAGGGACAATATTCAAACTAACTTAGGTCCCACAAAGGAAAGAGTAAAGTTACAGCGGATACCCACACAATACTTCTATGTGTACATTCTTCTCTGGGTTTAATTTTTTAGATCCTCACCCAAACAGGCACTTAATATGCTAACTGATATAAAAGATACCTTCAAAACTGAGGATGAAAGGTGAATTAAGAATCTAGGTAGCAGAGATGCAGCCCAAAAATACCTGTCACAGCGTCTAGGCAGCTCAGTCTACCCCTTTCCCAGGCCCTACTCCTACCTCCAGCCCCAGGGCAGAAGCAACCTCCCAGAAACAGAGGTATAAATACGAAAATCCAAAAGGAAAAGATGATGGACGCAAGAAATGCTTGCAGCTTTTCCTTCATTTTACTCCATTTTTACATAAGGGCATCCAAGCAAACACGATATACCTTTGCTTACAATGTGCCTAAGATGTTCCAAGAAAAGTAGAGATTCATTCCTTTAAGTATTTCCAGACTAGTAATTTCCTAGGTTCCCAGCTTTGAATTAGGAAGAGGTTACTGGTTGGTTCCCTAATTGAAAAAGAAAGTATTCCTTTTCTCTGCTTTAAGTTCAGACTTAGGAGAAAGTAGTAAAAAAAAAAATTCCAAGGTTGATTCCATCAGGTCTTTCTCTAGAAAAATGACTAGTTGAAATCATTAGCACTGAGGACTGGTTAGCAAAGCCACTCTGAGATCAAAGAGCTGCCGACAAAACTGCTGGAGGAGCCCTGTGAGGCTTTGCAAAGAGGTAAGTGAGGGAAAGTCTGCTGTTTTCCTAACAGTAAAAAGATAACAAGAATACAATTAAGAAGTGACTCAATATAGTTTACATTAGTCTGGGGAAATTTACTTACCTTATAAATAGGATTGGATTACTTTAAAACTGTTAACATTGTGTCAAGATAAATTTGCTATACAAAGTTATTCATTGGAGTTTTATCTTGTAAAGTAAAGCCAGAAACTCAGTAAACTGACGCAAATAATGTTCACTTTACAGCTGGAAAAAAGGAGGCTGGCGGCGATGCATGGCACTGCCAAGTTACACATCACAGTCGAAATCCGGCCTGAAGGTCACCTTGCTAACCTTAGAGCAGTGGTTCTGACCTAGGGGCATTTTGCCCACCCAAAGGATATTTGGTAATGTTTGAAAACAGTTTTGTTTGTCACAATTTGGGGGTAGGGGGTTGAGCAGGAGCCAAGGATGCTGCTAATGCACAGGACACTCTTCACAAAAAGAAAGAATTATCCCGCCCAAAATGCCAACAGTGTCCAGGTTGAGAAACCTTGGTCTAAAGTTAATTAAAGAAGAGGAGTATCTGTTGTTAAAAAACCAAATGAATTAAAAAATCAAGTTGGAAAAAATTCCTGGGGAAAAAAATACTTATTGATGAATCAAAATTTTGAAGAAGGAAAGGTATGGCAATGCATTATACAATCTGCTATGTAGGTGGTGCTCCCCTGTTTCCCAGTTCGTAAGCAACATTTCTCTCTAGAAGTATTATTTCCTGGGCGGTGAGTGAGGTTCACCAACTAAAGCAGAAGCAGCAGCTTTTCTTCTTCAGTTAGGTATGGACCCAGTCAAGACAACCAAGGCTAATCTTCTCCCAAGCTCAACCTCTGCCTCATATCAGATCATTTCACCATCAATCCCTGGGTTTTTTCTTTCCATAAAGTGAAGATAACATTCTTGCCCTCAGGGGATGTTGTTTGGAGTAATCGTCCCATTAAAAACTGCAAGTTCTATGATGAATTCAAAAGGGGCTAAGTGTTTTGGGTTTAGAAATGATGTTTGCTGCTTGGAGCACTTGAAGAAATAATAATAAAAAGATGCAAATCAAACTAAAAGGTGAATATTATCACCCCCTTCCCAAGACCAAATACTTTCAGTGTATATTCTGACTTGAAATTTCATAATATTTACTTTTGGTTGGAAGCTAGAATTTTATCATGAGGAGAGCTATTTGCATGAGGACACCAGTCACAGTAGGGTTCTCAAATCCTTCAGCTAACTCAAAACACACTTTTAGTCACTCACCAACTATCCGACTTAATAGAGTAGTTATCTTTAAGTAGTTCTATAAATAATTTTACATCCCAAACCACAAAAGCTGAACATACATGATATGGCAAAACAATCCTCCCATAAGCCAAAAGTTGAATCTTCCTAGATAAAACAATAACGAAATCTCCAAAATTCAATACCTAAAAGTCAACCAATGGAAGAATTAAATGTCATGGAAATTAACATGCACACCACTTTACTGAGCTGAAATTAAATAATGTGCACACTGCCTTACACATAGAAAGAAGCAGCTTTCACCATCTTTCCTATCACAAAACACATGAGGGGGCTGTGGGTGGGAGAGGGGAGGAGACCGACGGCTTTTTATTTAGCAGGGTTACCATAGGTCACTTCATAAATAACAACTTGAGACAGAACTGTGTAAATGCAGTACTTTAATTACTGCAGTCCCTCTCCCCAATACTGAACTCTATGTATGGTCTCTAACTCTATGGCCCCTCCTAATTTGCTTATCTGAAGAAAGGTCCCATTCAGCTCTAAGATTCCATTTTTATAATATTTAGAAAGGTTAATCGATTCTTTATGAGCTATAAATTTCAAATCTTTTCTCGCTTTTCTCATTCTCTCTATCAAAAAAACTTTATCTTACTCCATGTTCAGGAAGGTAGAGCATAACTCCCCACTTCGTGTATGCTGCACATAGTGACTTCTTTCCATAACTTATAAATACTATCTCAAACAGATGATTAAGATCAATATCAACAGTCATAAGTCATAAGGGTATGATGCAATAAAAATGACACTTGCCTTTGTGGTCTTCCCAAAAAACCATAACCCAAATTTAATCATGAGGAAAACATCTGACAAACCAAATGAGGGACATCCCACAATAAACTTTCTTGGTTGGTAACCATATACCAACGTGCCAGGAGGGTGATGAGTCCTGAGGCCATAAAAGTTTCCCTTTTGGGACCCTCCAGACCTCACTCTGTATGTCTCTTCATTGGCTGGTCTTGATTTGTATCCTTTATAATAAAACTGTTACCATAAGTATAGCATGTTGCTAAGTTCTGAGTATTCCAGCAAATTATTGAGCCTAAGGAGGTAGTGAAAACCCCTGAATCTGTAGCTAGTTGGTCAGAAAAATAGGTAGTCTGGGAAACCCATAGCTTGCAGCTGATGTCTGAAATGAGAAGAGTCTTGTGGAGAACTATGACCTCAACTTGTGAGGTCTACACTAACTCCAGGTAGTATCAGAATTGCCTTACAAGTAGGCAACGTATCAACAATGGTTCTTCAATTTCAACAAATATACCATATTAATGTGAGGTGTTAATAATATAGGAAACTGAGTATGGAGTATATGGGAACTGTCTGTACTATCTTTGCCATTTTTCTGCAAACTTAAAACTATTCTAAAAAGTTTTATTTTTAAAAAGAGATTTTTACTTTAATTCTAAACTACCATCAAATATGAGTAATGTTCAGTACAAATTTGTTACCTGAGTGGTCATAATTTTTCACAATATCCCAAGAATTATCATAAAATACTGGCACTAAGAAAAAATAATGAAAAGTTAATTATATGAGCATATTACTTTAATCACCTCTCATTAGCTAACATAAAAATTAGTTATGTATATATTAGACCTCACTTTGATTTTTAATCCATTTACAGCACTATTAAGGTAAGGCGCTCATTCTCATTCTCTCCAAAGAATAATATCATGTATATTATCCGGTGCATGCTGAAATTTGACTATTACCATAATCATTCAAGCCATGAAAATTAACACACACCCATAGATCTTAGACCTATGAGAGACTCCAAAGTCCCCTCACACCAAACTCCAGATGTTTGCCTGTGAGGTACCTCAAATCTAGTCCTTGTCTAAACAGCTCCATCCTTCTCTTCCTGGAGCATAACAAGTTCACTGCGACCTTGGCACTAGCTGGTCCCTCTGCCCGGAATCTCCTTTCTCCAGATCGTAACACAGCTGGCTCCACTTTAATCCAAGAGGCCTTTCCTGCCTATCCGATCTAAAGAAGCACTCTATTTCTATTTTTCCTTGTTTAAATGTTTTATCATATTGTGAATCACCACATTTTCTAGGGTTTTTTTTTTTTATCTCTTTCTACCTATGCACTAGAAAGGACTTTACCTGCCTTGATCGTTGCTCTAATCCCAGCTCCTAGAATAGAGCCTGACACAGAGTAGGTACTCAGTGGATGGCTTTCAAATGAATGAATAAATGAAACTAGAGTTAAGAAAAAAAAATCGTTCAATAAGATTAAATTATAAGCTATTAAGAGAAAGAGGAATGAATTTATTAAGAAATGTATTAAATGCTAATTATGTTCCAGGTTCTTCAGATACATTATTTCATTAAATCTTTACAAAACTCTGTAAAGCATATATTATTATTCCTATTTATTATTTACAGATGAAAGTAGGGAGAAGTCTAATAAGTAGTTCAATGGCAAAAGTGACATGACTTCACGTCTAATTAACTCTAAGCCTGTGCTTTTTCTACTCCTTCTTTAACTTATAAATTTAATTCTTCATTTTATGATCCTCTTTAAAAAATGGTATCATGACAACTGGGAGTCTAGTAGAATGCTGATTGCAGTGACTGTCATTATGACCTTAGCCTGATAAAACCAGTGAGTGAGACCAGAAAACAGAGTAGCTCTAATGGAGCTGGGCACAACGAATGAAAACATTGTGAGCTAGTAAAATGTGTGTAAGTCAAAGACCTTCTGATTCTCTCTCTACTGACCAAAACACTCAGTTCAAATTCAACTGAACGATGACTTAAAGAAATCTCCTAGAGCTTAGAATCCTCTATGAACATTGTACAACCTGAAAATAACTACCAGATCAACTTAACTCTGACTAACATAGGCCTTAACCATTTCTTTCCCAAGTCAAACATACACACTTTGACTAACATGGATGAGAAAATATGAAAGTTGTTACATATACAAATCTAAATAACCCGCAGATATGGCTGGGTTCCCCATGGTAGGATCTGCCATCCTTCAGTGATTTCCTTGCAGCTTGACTTTGCTGTTCTGCTCCATCTCCAAAAAGAAGCTCCAACTGCACAGAGCATTCACAAGCAACGTAACCATCAGTAAGATTTCCTGACGGGAATCCATCTCACCCTCGGAGCATTTCCACCATATCACAGGCTCTCCCTCAGGTACCCCTGCTTTCCAGGGTCTATGTGATCCAAAACAGGACCCTCTTCTCTAGGCAGAACACCGCCCCACAATGGATTCACTGCTTCTCTGCCGGGCCAGTTTGCCTTCTCAACTTACTTTACCTTGTTATGTATTTACATACAATATAATATATTTGCAAAGAACTGTACTATATTTTTACCCTGAAAAAATTTTTATACATTACAGTTAAAGAAGCATGCCTAATTTCCAAGGTGTTACAGAGGAATGAGAATATGAGTAAAACCTTAAATGTTAAAAATGATAATCTGAACTCTGACAAATATCAAATATACAAATATCATGTCATTAATTAGTGCTAGACTTCATCAAAATTGATTAATAACAGTTCATGTAACTAAGAAATATAGCAAAGCCTTACCTCGTAAAGCACCAGGCTCAGAGAGTTACACAGATGAATTCCACCACACACAGAGGAAACATTATGCCATAAAAGACCTCATGTATAACAGCAATAACTAAAAAAATCCCTAAGAATAAGTTTAATAGCAAATGTAAAATATCTATATGAAATGCTTTAAGACCCTAAAAAAGCCATAATAGAAGTCTTAAATAAATCGAGGTATCCTGCTGTTCCTGGGTATTGTAAAGGCATTGATTTATCTCAATTAAATTATCAAGGAATGCAATCTCAATGAGAACACCTAAAAAAAAATTTTTGTGGTTGTTTGCAACCAGATAAGCTGATTCTAAAAGACAGTAAAATAAAATATGCTAGAAGAGCCAAGAAAAATTTTTAAACATTTTAAAACATGATGAAGCTACAGTAATTAAAACAATTTATACAGGATACCTGAAAAGCAATGGAACAGAAAAATGTCCAGCAATAGATCCAACATATATGAGAATTTAGTATACATTAAAACTGAACCACAAAATTAGAACTATATACTCTTTGACACAGCAATTCCATTTCTAGGAATTTATCTTAAATATATACACATGGGAAGGACATATGCCAAAAAAAAAATTGTAGCACTGTCTAAAAGAGCAAAAACCTGGGTAAAACTTAAATGCTCATCAGCAAGGAATAATTAAATAATAAATGGTTCAGCCATACGACAGAATACTGAGTAGCCAGTAAAAAAAAAAAAAAAAAAAAAAAAAAAAAAAATGCACCAAATCTGAAAAAGTGCAAAGAGCAGGAGAGTTTATATAATATGCTCCTATTTGTATGAAAATGGAACTGGAATCACATTGATATGTTTGTATATACTTAAAATATTACTCAAAAGATGCAATAGGAAACTGATAATGATAGTTGCTTCTATCTGGAGTAGAAGAAAATTAATTTTATTGAACATATTTTTATACCATTTGAATTTCTTAGTTTGGACATTTTTAAGTTATAAAAAGAATAATCTATCTTCCATATTACTTTCAGACTTGTAGTACTACAAATCACCAATATTCTTTTAAATATATAATTTTTTAAGTAAATAAAATAATCATTTACTATTTTTTATACAAAGCTTAAAATTATATAGAACATTCAAAATGTCCAGGAAGGGCATTTTAAAATTATTTCCTTTAAAAATTTGGAAATATAGACCCTTAAGCACACAATTCCAATGATTTAACTGGTTTTGAATATCTAGCACATTGCTTAATAGAGAGTAAGCAAACACTTTATAAATACCTGTTGGATGAGACAAGGAAAAAAGGAATTGCATGAAACAAAATATATTTCCCAATACTAGTCTTCAAATAGGAGAAATAACTTTCTGGTTGTGTCAAAGGCTTAGAAAGTTTCAGTCACCCTCACAACAACCACAGATCCAGATGTCCAGGTCAGAGTGGTTTCTTGATAACATGCCTTTCTCAAACAATCACCACCTTTGTCTTTTAATCCTAGCTTGTTCATCAGCACACCTTTTCTTCAATCTCCAAATTCTTCCCTTAGGTAAGGTTTATGTGAACAAATAAAAAAAAAAGTACTCTCTTTCAACTAACCCAACTGACCACTGACCTATCCACAATTCAGCGCTCCCTACATAGTAGGAGTATAATAAGGATTTGCCAAGATAAATTAATGTTTGACAGAGTGATTATACGAGGAAATGAATTGGCCTCTGGATGAGAGAGCATATAGGGGAAAAAACAAAATAATTTTTTAAATACTATTTAATAAGTATTAAGTCGAACCTTTTGTGGACTGTTGGACACAGAAGGTAAGCCAACAAATTTTCTGTGCTACTGAGAAAACAGTATGTGTAACTTGACCTCATTTTACACTGTGTGGCATTTTCTTCCATTTTCTCTTTCAACAATGAGTGCTATCTAATATCCATTAAAGCTCCAGAGTTTCTGCAAAACACTCTTATTCCTGATTAACTATTCATATAGCAAAAAATCATTCACTTTACAACTTTTTCCAGTCCATTATCAATATCAAGTCATATTCCAATAGCCACGTAATTTTGGTTAATGATACTATGTACAAAAGAAACAGTACATCAGATAAGAACAGTATTAAAGCATTTTTAAAATACAATGAAGATACAGATGTAAATATTATGTATCCTAAAATTAATTTGCTATGTTACCCTAGCAGAATGAAAACATTGCCATTGAAAGATGCTAAATTCATTATTAGATAGTTGCTTGGGCAATAACTGATTCCAACTTGTTTAAGTAGTAGTTCATATACATTATGTAGTCTTCCTAGATACTTCTGACTTAAAATAAAGTTAAGATTCCCTTCCAAATCTCTTTTCTGGTATTGCTAGAGCCATCTCTTCTACCTGTAAGGTATTTCTTTGAACACAGTTCTAATGTCAAGAACACAGTTCTAATATCAAGTATCTCTACATAATTACAAAAAGCTTTGGGGAAACTCCAGGAGAAAACGAAGGACACTAGGATTCAAGAGTGAAAAAAGAGAGACATTTAACACCCAAAGAAGCGGGGCTTTCTCTAGTGAATCCAGTCAACAACAGAATTTTGACGCCTCCACTATTTAATTTCTATACTTAGTACGTGATAAATGCTATTCTCTTCCTGAGAAGTACTAAAGTGTGCATGTACAATTACATTACCATGATGAAATATTTGTTTCTAAAAAGATGCAGATGAGAATTTGGAAGTCATTTGGTCCTGAAGGCTTTGGATAAAAGCCGCTCTGAGGGAGGCGGCCTCTTTAAGACTTATGGACTCGGGGAGGCCTCCTTTGATGATAAACAGACCCAGCTCTGGAAGTATGTACATTTCCATAGCTGCTCAGAAGTTCCACTGGACCATGAACAAGCCAAAGTAATTTTTAAGAAGGACTACTAAGAGTTGTTCTGTTTTTGTTTTTTAACAATCACCACTTTGAAAGGAAAAAAATTTTAAACCGTCCAGAAACATTAAACGATGTTATATTATGGAACAATACAATTCAGTAAACAAGCACTTCCATAAGATATTTAAAAACTAAGTTCAAATTAAGCAGGTTATATGATTAGAGATAAAAATACTTACAGTATAAACTATAAAGCAAGAAGTAGGATGACAACTCTCTTTTTTAGCTTAACTCTTCTAACTCATTAACTCTTCTGCACATTTTTTTCAAGTACACGTATTATTTTTGAAACAATAAAACTTTTAAATCTAAATGATGTTTAAGTAGGTCAAATCACATTCATTTAGAAACAATTCCTTCAAAAATCAACTAAATGTATATAGAAATACATTTTATGCACTTTTTTTAAAAACTAGTTAATTTAAGAAACAAATAAAACTAAACCTTCCCACAATCAAGAACTGATTTCTCAATCAATTGAACTTTTAAAACACAGGCCAACTCTTAGTTTTGTAGAAACTATACTTTTGTTCATAGGCACTAAAATTTTTATAAGTGATTTTGACAAACATACTGTCATGTTATGTCCTATAACAGTTTCAGTCAACCTGGTGCTGGTGGTAGTGCTAAAAACTGCACCCCCAAATTGACTTCTACATGAAATGTCATTCGATTATCATGACACCCTACAGAAGAAACACTTATATGAAATAGATAATAATGACAATATTTATTGAGCCAAACTAAATAAATAGAACAGAGAGAGTGACTGCTAATGGACATGAGTTTTCTTTTTGGGGTGAAGACAATGCCCTGGAATTAGACAGTGGTGATGGTTTTACAACTTAATGAAAATACTAAAAACCACTGAACTATATACTTTAAAGAGATAAATTTTATGCTATGTGAATTATATCTCCATTTTTAAAAATAAATAAATAAGTCTCAAGAAATAAAACACTAGCCAAAAATGAGTAATGACATTCTGAAATGCATGCATATTTTAGCAGAGCCATTAGCTGGGCCCTGGAAGGCAGGGCTAATGTCCCAGTGGTTTCAGAATTAATGTGTCTGTACTCTGATTTCAAAAAGGAAATATATAAAGAGCCTCAGATTCAACCCTCAAATTTTTATTCTTCTAAGAAGCTGCTTTCTGAAAAATTGCCATTGGTTTCCTAAATATGCCCAGACAAAAGCAGGGTAAACACCCTGCAATCAATTACTTCCAGAAGTTGCCAGTCCTTGGGCTTAATCACCTCGTTGGATGGCAGGAGATGAGGGCTACAAGTGCACCCTGCATTGTGCAGCCTGCCTCCACCGCAGGATTTCTTTCAAGTGCCTTGAGCTCTTTTGAATGTGGAATGCTTTTAGAGAGGACATCTAAGAGAACTGTGCAGCTGAGCCATGTTCCTTTTCTTTTAATACAATGGGCAACGTTTTGGTTTCAATGGACTTCTACAGTATGAACAAATAAAAGCAAAGAACACATCACCTATTTGCAGAGGAAGATCTAGAAGATCACTCAGCCTATCCATGTCCAAATGTAACAACCTGCGGGACTGAAATCCCTTTCCTGATGTGCTTTTTAAAGCAAAAGAAAATAAAAGCATATAATGAGGCCATCTCAAAAGAGCTATCGGCCGTAGCTATTAAAAGTTTACAAAAAAGACATGAATAGCTTTGAATGTCACTAAAGAGAAATTTTTTTTCTAAAAACTAAAGGATAGTGGCCAGAAAGAAACATGACTGAGGCTTCTGGGATGCTGGTAATATTCTGTTTCTTGAGTTAGGTGTTGATTGGTTGGAGCCAAAAAGAAAATTAATACTTTTCCTCCCATCTTCTGAGTTCTAGCTGGCCTAATAATCAAAGTAACAGACAGATTAATAGGAGAAAATCAAATGCTTAATACATGTGCATGCAGAATTCACATCAGCATGAAAATTTCAAAGACAGTGTGGCACAACATTGGGTATATAAGACATTGAAGATAAAGGAGAAAAATGGGGAGGATTGGGTATCAGATTTTAGAAGTGAGAATGGGCGACTTACAGGTTCTTTAGGAAGAACGAAACATACAGGGCAGGAAAATTCTTAGTGGGTTACTTCGGAACCATTGGGCCCCGGGGGTTTTCTAGCTAACAGGCCCCACCTGCCTGATATATTCTTATTTACCACACTTAATTCAAATTAGGCTAAAACAGCATTCTAAGATTTCCTTTCTGAAGCGGGTTACTCTGTCTGAATATCTCAGGCAGAAAAGCGAGGAAGGGCCAAAGGTTTTTTTCTGAGGCTTGTTTCTTAATAAACAGCTTAAAGTCAATATCCCAAAAACCAACTTCAGGGTAGCGAAATTTGAGTTCCCTTCAATTGCATAAGTGAATTCAGTTTGTAAAAATTCATCAAGCTATGATGTGCACTTTTTTTAATGTATGTCCATAAAAAGTAAAAATAAAAATGAAATAAATCAAAGGGAAATAGAGTTGCTTTGTGATTAGTAAAGACTTCAGTAGTTTTTTAACTAAACTAAAAGTTTAAGAGTAACGATGATGATGATGATAATGATGACGACAACCCCAACCACAGCTAACACTTAACAAAGCATTACAATGCCAGGCCCTGCGCTAACCCCTTTACGTACACTTTATCTTACAAGGAGATCATATATTCTCACATTTCAAGAAAGGGCCAGATCATGTGTGCCCTATAAATATGTCTATTTATAAACCCAATACCTGGCAGGACTGGTACAACCCTATATTTGGTGCCACTCTCAATTATTCCTGAGTGAGTCCAAATCCCCTATACTGTGAAGAAGGAAAGGACCCTTCTCCTACCCTAATATGCACCCACACCCCAAGGTGAACATGGAGTTTGAAAAGAATGAAACTTTTCCTGTTATTTCTCCATTTCCTCTCCTCTGAAAGCTGGACTAGCAAAACAACTATTTATAACCCAAACCTCCCTCGCCCCATGCACTCAGGTAGCTATTCTAGTGACCTCTTATAATTCCACAGAAATCTGGCTATGCCTGCATTCTTTAAACACATTTTTGAACACGGATCCAAAGTAGTCTTTGCCAGGTACAAGTAAGAAACAGAAGAATGGCCAGTTTTATTTTTTCATCCTGAAGGCTTCTTAAGATCAAATCCCCCTAATTTAACTTCAAGGGCTAAGAAAAATTTGTTATAGTAGCATTATATTATAATAAACTGTCTGCTACTAAAATTTTAATTATTAAAAACTAGTTACTAAGCATCTTCTATTTGCTAGACACTACAGGGTTCTTTACATCATTTATCTCAAATTAATCCCCAAAATAGCTAACATTTACTAAATGCCTACTACGTGCTAGGCACCACTTTAAACAGCCCTATGAGATAAATACTATTATAATAATTCTCATTTTTCAAATTAAGAAACTGAGGCCTAGAAAGGTTGAGAAATTTACCAACTAGAAGTAACAAAGTGAAGATCTGAAGTCAAGCAATTAAGTGTAAGCATCCATAGCCTTAACCAGCACACTCCACTGCCCCTTACCACTCAGTGAAGAAGGTATTATCCCCCTGGCAGAATAGACAATACTGAGTTCAGAGTATATAATTTACTTGTCCAAGGTCAGACAACTAGGAATGGTTGAGCCTGGATTCAAATCTAGGTCTGTAGGATATCAAAGGTCATGCTATTTCTTTTCTCCTCCCAAGCCTACTGGAGCTGGTGATAAAATAGAGCTGAGCATCAAAAGGAAGCCTTCTAAGGCGCATTCCCCCAAGACCATCGCTTTCTTCTTCTAAACTTCAACATCTTTTGTATAGTAATGTTTGCTTTTCTTCAGCATTTACATAGTTTTTTTACAGTAGAAAGTGGCAAAGAAAAGAGAACATAATAAAAGGAACACATTAGTTATAAGTGACTGCAATTTAAAATAACTCCAGGGAAAACATATTTTGACTTTATTACAGAATATTTAGAGTAAGCAGACCAACTAAGCCTTCTTATTGTGGTTTATGCACAAAAAAAGAAAAAAATACTTTTTCATACCTTATTCTTTCACCAAGCATAGTCTTCATTGTGTTATCCGAGTGTTTTGGATGTGTTGAAGAGTTTCTGGGCCCAAAGCCTTTATTTCATGTTCTCAAGACAAGTTTTCTGCAAAGTATAGTTCCCAAGGAAAGAGCAGGGTTTCCCTATCTTGGCACAGGTGACATTTGGGGCTGAATGACTCTTTCTTGGGTGAGACTGTCCCGTGCACTGTAGGATGTTTAGCAGTATCCCTGGTCTTTACCCACCAGATGCCATCAGTACAACTTTCTCCCATGCCTCCTGAAGTTGTGGCAACCAGTATGTCTCCAAACATTGCCAAAAATCCCCTGGAGGACAAAACCATCCCATATTGAGGACCATTGGGACGTCTCCAGTTCTAATAACTCAAGTTATTCTGACTTTTGGCCCATCTCATTTTTGTTCTTATCTGTATTATTCTCAAGTGTACTTGTTGCTTTGTAAACATTCTTATTGTTTTGCATATTAAAATAGGGTCCATGTTTATACTTTTAAATCTCTCACGGCCACAAGTAATTCATTCTGTTTAGAAAGCTCAACAAAATGTCAAGTAACCCAGGTTCTTCTTAAAAAAAAACAAACAGTGACTTTGAATAAAAGGTATACAGAAGTTCTTTGTACTAGTCTTACACCTTTCCTGAAAGTTTGAAATTATATCAATATAAAAAAATTACAAAAATAGTTTTAGAAATACGGGAAATGTCTAACCACTATGCTATACACCTGAAGCTAACAAAATAATACTGAATGTCAATTATAATTGAAAAATAAAATAAAATCCTTAACAATATAATAATATCTAAAAACAGAAATATGCAAGAAAATATTTGCAAATCATGTAACTGATAAGGAGTTAATATCTAGAATAAAAAACTACTAAAACTCAACAACAACTATAAAAACCCTGATTTAAAAATAACCCGATATTTTTCTAAAGATAATATACAAATGGCCAACAAGTACATGAAAAGTTACTCGACATCATTCATCATTAGAGAAATACAAATCAAAATCACAAGATATGACCTCACATCCATTAGGACAGCTACTATTAAAAACAACAGAAAATAATAAGTGTTGGCAAAGATGTGGAGAAGTTGGAACCCTTGTGTACTGTTGGTGGGAGTATGGAAAACAGTACGACGATTCCTCAAAAAATAGAACTACCATATGATCCAGATATCTCCCTTCTAGGTGGGACCAAAAGGTGAGACCAATCCAAATATCCACTGATAGATGAACAGATGAACAATACGGGGTATATACGTATAATAGATTATTCAGTCCTAAAAACAAAGGAAATTTGATCACATTCTATAACACGGATGAATCTAGAGGACACTTTGCCACGTGAAATCAGCTAGTCACGAAAAGACAAATACTGAATGATTCCACTTATATCTAAAGTAGTCATTCAAAGAAACAGAAAGTCAAATGGTGGTTACAAGATGATGGGGTAGGTGGAAATAGGAATTGCTGTTTAACCAGTATTGAGTTTCAATTTTCCAAGATGAAAAAGTTCTAGAGATCTGTTGCATAACAATGTGAATAAAGCAGTCCCCCCCTTATCCACAGGGGACACTTTCTAAGACTCTCAGTGGATACCTAAAACTAGAAGTAGTACTATCTATGCTGTTTTTTCCTATACATACATATATATGATAAAGTTTAAGTTATAAATTAGGCACAGTAAGAGATTAACAAAATAACTAATAAACAATTATAACAATATTCTGTAATAAAAGTTACATGAATGTTCTCTCCCTCTCTCTCTCAAAATATCTTACTGTACTGTACTTTCTACCCAAAAGAAATACTTCACAGCTTCTCTTTGGCATATCCAAACTGCCAGCATCACTATTCTTGTGCTTTGAGGCTATTATTAAGTAAAACAAGGGTTATTTGAACACAGGCACTGTAATACAATGAAAGACAATCTGATAACCAAGAGCGCTACTAAGTGACTAATGGGAGAGGAGTGTATAGAGTGTGGACGTGCTGAACAAAGGGATGATTCACGTCCTGGAGGGATGGAGCTGGATGGTGAGAGATTTCATCACACAACTCAGAACAGCACACAATTTAACTATCTATATAAATTGTCCATTTCTGCAATTTTCCATTTAATATTTTCAGACAGCGGTTTACCATGGATAACTAAAACCAAAGAAAGCAAAACCACAGATAAAAGGGGATTACTGTGTACCTAACACTACTGAACTCTACACTTAAAAATAGTTAAGATGATAAAATTTGTTATATGACTTTTACCACATTTAAAAAAATTTTTTTAAGAAAAGAAACTATTTTAGAAAGTACTTAGATTAAATCCTCATTCTGGAAAAGATGGAAAAACCCTTCATAATGCCAATCTTCTCAGAGACCATGATGAGATTGACGTTACAAACATTTATGGGGTACCCACTCTGTATTAGGCACTAAGGTAGTACAGTATATCTGAAAGTAGACATACAATAACTGAACAACAAAAATAGTTAACAATAGGTTAACAATAATGCTAACCTAAACATTCACAGCCATAACTTCTACCCAATTTCAGGAACATAAAAATATTTTTCAACTAAGGTTCAAATTGCCAAGGGGAAATTTAACCTAATCCTTAAGAAAATATCATGTTTCCATTCTATGAGACTGCACCTTTCTCTAGAATGGTATTTAGTCATAATAGCATAGGTGAAAAAAAACCACAAAGCAACTTCTGTTTCCCATGGTTGGAGATGCTGAGAAAGAGGCAACCAATGGTGTTATCTGTTAAGAAATGAGTAGGGGGAGGGGGGAGGAGGATGTAGAAGGAGGAAAAGGGGTCAAATATGTGTGACAGAAAAAAATCTAACCATGGAAGGTGAACACAAAATGCAATATATATATATATGCCTTACTGTTAAATTGTACACCTGAAAATTACTGGATATCGTTAACCAATGTCACAATAAGTAAATTAATTCATTAAAATTTTTTTTTTAAAAAATTGAGTTACTTTGGTTTTCAATATGATTCATAAAGCTCTCCAAAGTAGAAAATGTCCATTTTGTACCTGAGAATTCTATAAGCTTCTCATGTTGGATGTTTTCTAAAATGCCACTCTTTTAACTCAATAATTAAGGTGAAGAAAACAAATACATTTTGATGACAAGTAAAATAAAATAACGTTGAAGATTTCTATTCCTTTCTAAGTTATTCTCACACTATCGATAAGCTATTTTCTTTTCTGTCGTGCAACTTATCTGACGTCTCTATTCTTTGTCTGTATACAAGTAAGAATGCTTGAGTTCCAAATATCAGGTCTGCAAAGCACTGTTTCCACCCCCTGGCAGCTGAAATTGTTCATTTTTACATTTCCCCACTCTTTGATACTCACTAAATACCATACATAATTTTATTTTGCATGATGCTTTTGGTAGGGAAACTATAGATTTTTTTCAATTGAGCTCTAGGACGTGTTATTTTGTACTTAATGTCTGAAAATTGAGGCATGTCTAATGTTCTACAATCCATAACATTCCTAACAAAATAACTAAACCACCTTTTGAAGGGCAGACTGAGTTAAATTTAAGAATGTTACCTAGCTTCCTCTGAGGAGCCAGCCTACATTCTCAAAATTTCTGCCTTACAACTGGCAACAGAGTTACCTGTCAAACTGATGAAAATCACTTGCCTAGGCTAACATTCCGAATCTATATACTTAATTCGCATTTTCCTTTGTCATTATTGAAAGGTCTTCTGATGAACTATACATTGCACAGGGCTTGAGAGTTGATGAGAAAAACAAAGAGAGTAAATACAAGTAAATAGTGTAAATAAATTACTTTATCTCTTCATTTTGATTCCATTCCCATGTACCTGAAATACTTATGACAGATAATCTAAAGTTTTAGAAACAGAGTTCTAACAGTACCTCAGAAATAACCCCCATATGAACGCCTTACCAAACTAGGCCTGCAAAAGACAAGTGTGGTTCAGAGAAAAGTAGGGCTTTGAAATCAGGCAAACATGAGATATAGTTTAATCCTAGCACTGCCACTTCGAAGTTGTGTAACCCTGGGCACACAGTAGTCTGAGCTCCAGCTTCCCCAACAGTAAAATTGGGACAAACAACAGCTTCCTCCAATGACAATGAGGATTCAGTGAGAGAGCATCGATGGCACATTGCAGGCACTTAGCAATCAGAATAAGCAGAGCCCCTTGGTTTCCAATAGATACAAGTGGTAACAAATGCAGTCATAGAACTTGCTGTTTCCCTGTTTATTTGTTAGGCATCACTATTTCTAGAATTATTGTAAGGCATTGTTATTTTTAGAATGCAAACATCTGGAACAGTGCAGGCACACCGTATGGACTTAACAGAGGCATGAAACTCAAGGAAGCTGAACTCGGATTGAGAGGAAAAGTACCTTAAAAATAAACACTAACACAAAATGTTCAATCACCCGACACAGACCATAAGTTCAAGGGAGGGAATGCTTACTTAGAGCTGATATGACTGAGCAAGAATTCATGGAAGAGCTGGAAATTAAGGGGAGCCTTGAAATAAGGACAAGACATAGCTATGGGGAAAGGAATGAGAAATCTCTTGGACCATGGAATAGAGTTAACAAAATAGCAGTCGGCATGTGTATCCATCAGGTATTCAGGGAATGATAAAGAGACCAATTTTGCTGTAGTGTAGAGTTTTGTGTAGAGGAGCGACAAGAGATAAGGTTGAATAAGGTAAAGTAGTCAGCAATGCCATCAGGAGAACCTAAAAAACAAATTTCAGAGAAATTAATCATGGTTGGTGGAAATCATGGGTCTTTTAAAAAGAAACAATGCTCAATCCAGTGAGTTTAGAAGACTGATCTATCAGAGACATCAGCGAGTAGCTTGGAATGGAGACAGACCAGAGACTAAGTGACCAGTAAGGAAGCAACTGTCACAATCTTAGTACAAAATGACAAGAGCCTGAATTAGCATGGTGGTGATATGACTATAAGAATGGAAACAGAGATGAAAGGTACTATACAAAGTCTTACAGACTTGAATGAAGAGGGAAGAAATGAAGATGACATGGTAGTTTCAAGAATGGAAGACAGACAATGACAGAACCAGGAGAGGAAGAGAAAAATCTGGAGAAGAAATTAATCTAGGGACACAGGATGCAAATTAGGTTTCAGTCAGGTTGTTAAGGAGGCTAACACCCAGAAAGAAAATACTGTGTCAGCACATAACAATGTGGGCGGTAGAGGCCTTTGCTCAGAAAGGATGACTGAATCCCTGGAAGCTGCAAAAATTCTGGTGCAAAGAAACAAAATGGGACCAGCATACTGATGACCCTCCTTGAAAACCAGTTGATGGAGGAGGTGAAACCCTCAAAAAAGTCAGAGAAGGAACAAAAAATATATAAGTGGTGTCTGTCGCTAAGGCCAAGGAGATGAGTCTCAAGAAGACAGAGGTAATTAAGAAAGCCAGAACCTACAGGAAAATCTAAGATGAGGACTGGAAGCAAGCCATCGTCATACATGGCAATTATGAGACCTCTGGAAACCTTCAAAAAAACAGGTTTAAAAAAGTGTCAGATGGCAAGAGGAAATGAGTAAGTAGTAAGAAAGCAAAAGCAGTGTCTACAGTCCATGCTCTCAAAAGCACTTTAAGAGAAATCTCCTTCACATTTTTAATTTGGAATACAAAAACACATGTTTTTAAGAAAATGAAAGAATCTGATCATACAAACTTTCTTTAATGGTCACAGGCCCTAATCTTTCTCTTCTCCTCTCCTTGTTTCATCTGATTTCTTGGTTACCTTGTGCAACATGTTAATACCTCTTATTTCTAGGCTATCCTTGAGCCTCTCTCCCTTCAGTAAGAGAGGACCCTGTCTAATCACTCCTATCCCTTTCATCTCTCTTTCTTTTTTTTTTTTTTCACTCACACCATAGAGGCAAACACAACAGTCAGGTTTTAAAAGAAACTCAAGATTTGATAACCATTCTTCTTCCATGCTTTCAAAGAAGGCCATCTTCCAAAAAGTACATAAAAAGATACTCAACATCATTAGTCATTAAAAAAATACAAACTAAAACCACATTGAGAAACTAGTTCACAACTACTAGAATGTCTAAAATTTAAAAGACTGGCAAGGGTGTAGAGCAACTAGAACTCTCATACACCACTATGGAAATGTAAAATAGCACAACCACTTTGGGAAATAGTTTAGCAGTTTTTTTTTTTAAAGGCAGCATATACCTACCACATGTTCCAGCCTATCTACTCTTAAGTATTTACCTAAGAGAAAATGAAAGCATATGACCATGCAAAGACTTGTATATGAATATTCACAGGCAAAAACTGGAAGCAACTCAAATGTCCAACAACATGAATGGATGTTCAAATTTTGGTATAGCCACACAACAGAATATTAAGCAATAAAAAAGAATAAATTATTGATAGATGCAGGAACATAGATGAATTTCAAAATGATAATGCTGAGTGGGAGCGGGGGATGGGAAACCAGAAAAATAAAGAGTACATAATTTAAATTTCCATTTACATAAAAGTTTACAAAATGAAAACTAAATCTATAGTGACAGAAACTGGACTAATGGTTCCCTAGGAATGGAGGGAAGAATAGAAGAAAGACAGAGGAGAATTACTACAAAGGAGAAATTTTTGAGGGTGATGGATATGTTCATTACCTTGATTATGGTGATGGTTTCACAGGTGTATACAAAATTGATAAAATTGTATCTACTAAATATGTGTAGCTTATTGTTTGCCTATCATACTTCAGTAAAGCTGTTTTTAAAAAGAACAGTGGAGTCAATTGGCAAAATCTGAATAGGGACTATGTATCAAAAAATACTGTATCGATGTTAAAATTTTTTAAATGAAGAAAGTGAATGTCCTAATCTCCATAACAATAAAGTCACCGGAAGGCTGGGGATGAAAGCATCTCTCCAGTAAAGTGGAAACATCACTATTACTCTATTTTTGAGGCAGGGTGGGGGTGGGGGGGAACAACAGCTAGCTGTCCTTTTCATCAAACAATTCCCTCTTAAGCAATATTTTGAAAGTACATGCTTGCCTGGACTCTTTCACATCTAAAACTGTTTGCAGTACATCATCCTTTAAGGATAAACAATTTCCATCTCTGTGTGGCTCCACGGACCAGAGCAGGGTCTGTGGCTGTAATATGAAGGGGGGTACAGAAGTGTACAGAGCTGCTCTGGCCACTGTAGGGATCCAAACACTACACCAGTGTGATTTCTTCATCAGCAGCCACTTGGATCTCATAGCTATTAAAAATATAAGCTTCCTGTCCAAGAATGTGTTGTTGCTCAAAGAGTCTTATTCTTAAACTAACCCAGGACCAGACAATTACCAAAACAGTTTAGGCCCAAAGGTATCATACTAGATGCTCAGGAGGGATGCGAAGAAAGTAGGAAAGGTCAAGATCTCTGATTGGTCTCTCTTCTGAAATCACTAGATAATAAAATCCTCCAGGGTCTCAAGCCATAGGCAAGAAAGAAACAGCAAATGTAAATCTTTTCTGTGTATTTATGAGTATAAATTACCAGGCTGAGTGCCCATCTCTGTATTCCTGTTTGGCGTCAAAGATATAGCTGGCACTTAAATTAAAAATAAAATATTCAATATGACACTAAAATTATCTTTCTAAAAATTAGTTTTAAAATAAGCAGGACATATTAATCTTATTTCTGAAAAGCCACATGTTTATTGTGCTTTGTATCTTTAAATTTTTAAGAAACTAAATATTCTCAGTGATCAGACACAGAAATATATAACATGCTCTCTTTAAAAGAAAATTCTGAACCTCCCAGGAGTCTCTTCTCTTTGGTCAAATATCTTAAAACAAAATAATAAAACTTATGACATCCACTAACTAGGAGATAGAAATCCTACTGAATTTGACCAACACATTCATTGTCTAAAACAAGACAGTGAAATAGAAATGGATAGCGAACAAAAGAACAGCTGTAATACTTCCACATTCATCAGTAGCATTAACTGTATTGCACACAGTCATATATCACAGAAAAGAAAACCACCGTGTCGTTTTCCAAACACTCAGGCCCCTCCTTGTTGCTCGTTTACAAAGAACAGAGAGAAAACCTGAGTTAGAAAACTACCTACTAATAGTTTCTTAAGATTTACTAGGACCCTAAAATACCAAATTTGCATCTCGGCTCCCAGGCAAAGTCATCCCTAAGCGAATCCAGAAATAAGGTAGTTTACCCTTTTTTTTTTTTTTAAGTCCTCTAAAGCTAATTTTCCCCCATGTCAATGTTATGTACTTTTACAGCAACGTTGTCCAATGAGCTTCTTAATGTGCAGACAAGAAATATTCCAGGTCACCGTCCCTGAACCCGATGCCCACCTGGGTGCCCCACCCAACAACCATTCCCATTTCCCTTTCTTCCTAGCTAACAAAACTCTAATTTTGTTCACCTTCCTAGGCTGTCATGACCTCAGAGGAGGCAGGGCTCCTCCCCAGACCATGTTGGGTCAGAGTTCATTATGGTGATAATATTCCATGGCCAAGTCACTGATTTAGGCATGGACACAATTCTGGCCTAGAAGCTGTGAGGGGTAGTTTATAGGAAGGACTTCTTCAGGCTTTACGAACAGTTTCTTTCTCCTATCTCTGAATGTAGTTATATAAAGACTTGAAGTCATTGAGCTGCTAGATCCACTAGCTTTAAAAACATCCATTTCCAAAACTTTTACATGAGATTATAAATGTCACTAGTGTTTAAGTTGCTTTGCTTAAGTTTTGTCACTTGCAACCAAAAACTTCTAATTAATGCACCATTTAGGTGTCCAGCCAGAATATACTCCACTGAGCTATAAAACTGGAGGAAGACATTTCCTTTACTGTCAAACAAGCTCTTTACAAAGAGGAGCTATTATTCATCATCTAAAAACTATTCTGTCTTTGGTACAAATTACCTTGTATCTTTTTTTTTTTTTTTTTTTTTTTGAGATGAGTACTTCTCCCATAAATTTGATTACTGTAATCTTACCGATTTTACAAATGGCAACAACCTAATCCTAATGTATGTCTGTTGAGGCCAGATTAAGGAAATAAGCTTAAACCAAAGGGACCTAGTTTACATGTAAAGATAAATTTCCTGAAAGATAGGATTATAGAGAAAAAAAATTCTCTGGGGATTCCAGACAATGTAGAATCTCCTTGATAAAAGTCTTTAAAAACAGATTATTCATGTAGCTCTGAAGCCTTAGGCACTATATTTGGATTATATGACAATTCCAGGTAAAAGTCTTTAAAAACAGATTATTCATGTAGCTCTGAAGCCTCAGGCACTATATTTGGATTATATGACAATTCCAGGTCCCTGTCAGGCCTATCTAAAGAGAAAAATATATCTTCTTTCTAAACAGAAATTTACAAAAAACATCTAAGTGTTAAAATAAAAGTAAAAACTTCTTGATCCCACACTCTGGGAAAGTCATATTCATCATACACCTATGCAAACCAGTTGTCATAGTAAATGCGCCCAAGTATTCTAGGGAGGTAAAGGGCAAACAGTATAACCAAAAATCCTACTATGCCTCAATTTCCATAAAATCCTGAGAGTGTCAGTAAGAGACTTATTTGGCCAGAAAATGTCCAGTGACTAATTTAACTGACAGTTAATTCGATTAAAAAAGGAATAAAAGCACCTATTAATTTTTTTTAAAATGGTATATACTTATCGGAATAAAACAGTTTCTACCCTATGGCAATTCTATAACTAAAGAGAATAATTTTTAAGTGGTTTTAGATTTAAAACTTTATACTCCAAGAGCAGTGCTGAATATAGACTGTCCTATTAAAAATACAATTTGAAATATTTAAGATTTATTACTACAGGGCACTAAATTCCCACTCACATTTATAATGACCAAAACCTGGAATACTAATGTGGAAAAGCAAATGCAAATTAGTGTTCACTTCTCCAGGGAAGTCATAAGGTTTACAGACATGATGTGTAATGGATAACTGGTCTTTGGTTTAGCAACTAAGACGCATAGATTTTCTGTCAACTGCTCACACAGGAGCAAAACAAGGACAGCAATAGTGACGGATGGTATGGGTAAGAATGTAAGTCTCAGAAATAAAGCCTAATGCTATAGAACCTTTCACTTTTGTTACAAATTAGAGAAAGGTGCCCTTTCCAAGTGATTAGACTCAGAGCTCTTAGAGCTTGGAGAGCAGACAGTTCTTTTGTACACATTAAAAAATGGTGTCTGTATCTGATATCATTATACAATGTACATCTTGCACAATTATATGCAATCTTACCTTCAGGAACCCTGTGCCCAGCAGGAACTTCCTTGCCTTCTAGCAACAGAGGAAAGTAAGTCTCATTCTTAATAGACTCAACTACCAAAGGCCTCCCTCATTCTAGAAAAGTTGGAGGCAGCTCAGGCTCTATTATATTGGGCCCTAGTCTCACTAAACAAAGAAAGGGGGAAAATTCTCCAGAGAGAACAAGTAATAAAAATTTATAGATTTGTTTTCCAGATGTAAACAATATTAACAGACTTCAACTTTATTGAAAGGATATCAATTTATCAGTACTCAAGATTTCTCTCTACATGAATAGTTACTTAAAATGCTTCATACTTTTTGAGGGAGGACCTATAACTATAAAAGAAAGCTATAAACGATACTATAGCGCTATTAAGTATTTTTAAATATTGACTTCCTCTGTTCATCTAAACTTTGTTTTGAATATTCATATTAAAAAACAGATTACAAATAGCCATCACCAAAGCTTGGGCTTGACTTAAGACTAACTAAGAATAATGTATTAAGTAGCCTTCCGGAATGGAAACACAAGACTAGCATCTACTCAAACTAAACATACCAACTCTAGAATTATAAAAAAAAAATTTTTTTAATGGGAAAATAATATTTTACTGTTTAAAATGAAAAATCATTTTGGTGTCAAGACAGTATTTGGTAATACACACACACACACACACACACAAAACAGTGCTTCAGTATAAAAAGAAATAAATGCAAACATATATGTACCCCTATATATTTATCCTAAAGTCAAGCCTTTGGTACTTTAAAATAAAACATAAATCATTATTGTTTATTGTGAATGGCTATGTTAATGCCACAACGTCTATGCAAGCCTTTCATGAACCAACAGGCAAAAATGTTAGAGATTCTTTGTAGTGGGAAAGAGATTCTGCCAGCAAAGAAGGGGTTTTAATGTGAGTAACTACCTGCTCTGATTTCTAAACCCAATTTCTTTTTAAATACAAGACTTTCTTATGTATATAAGCTCCACATACCAAGGTTCCCAGCATAGAGTTCAAGAACACCACCATGTGTTCTTGAACACAATCATCAGTCAAATGAGAAACTCCAAGTCCTACTGGGCAACACAGGGACACAATCATCAGTCAAATGAGAAACTCCAAGTCCTACTGGGCAACACAAGAAGCCCAGGCCATGTTCACCTAACAATGGTATTCACATTTTATTGCCCAAACTATGAAATCTGTATAGCTTAAACCAGAAACTGATAGCACAGGCTTTGCAGACAGATAGTTCCATGTCTGAATCTGTTTCAAATCCTAGTTTCACCACCCATGAGCTATGAGAGACCTTATGTAAACTACTCAGTGCCTTAATTTCTACATATATGAAGTGGGAATACTACAATATTACCTCAAAAACTGTAATGATAACAAAATTCAATAATATATTTGAAGTATTTTAAAAACTGTCTGGCATATTATATATATTCAATAAATGCCAGGTATTATTTTTATTATTATTACTAATAATGGTGGTTTCTTTATTTCTTCTCTGATCAAGAAATCTCACTTTTGGAAACCCACCCTGGAGCAATAATCCAAACTACAGTAGAAGCACAAAAACACTTATTACAATGTTACTTACAATGGTGAAAAGTTAAAGGAACCTAAATGAATACCAAAAAGAAGCAATCGAGTAACTTATCAAATATCCATTCAGTAAAATATTACTCTATCGCTAAAAAAAAAAACATTAGAAATATAATAAAGAATTATAGAGCAAACTGACTATGCATTCATAGGTTTATACACAGTGAAAAAGCTAAGATTTAAAACTATATGTGCATCATTACAATAATATAAAATTATATTTAAAATGCATATAAAAAAGAAGAGCGATACACCAAAATCATAATTGTAGATGTGACAGGATAATGAGATTTGGAGTGATTTTTTTTTTTCTTTTCTGTACTATCTATCATGTAGTCTTACTACTTTTATAATTTTAAAATTAATTTATTTTTAAATATTCTTAACTTGCTACGTATTTATTTTAAAATTCATCAAATAGGATTATTGAAATGGTAATAAAAGTTAAACGACAAAAATATATTACTGAAATGGTTAAAGATCAAAACAGAAATTAAGAATAAAATGAGTGCTTCAAATACTAACACTCAAATTGAGTCTCTAATGAATTATATGCCTATATTTAAATTGGACAGAGCCCAGGGACCACTTACATCTAAGACTGAATGATATACATATTTTTTATTTTAAAATGAGTGTCAAGGAAATGAAATCATTTGTGCTTCTTTTCAGTCTTAGAAAAGCTATACCTTGTAAAAATAACTAAATTATTCCTGGTAACAAAATAAAATAGTAATAACTGCCTTTCCATTGGGGTAAATCAACTATTATATACAATGTATATTTTTATTATTTTAAAAAGTGTCCATTTAGATAAGGTATGACAGAAACAATGTTTCACAAATTGGAGAACTAAATGGTCAACGAGCATTTTCTGAATCCCAGAAAATGTCTAAGTACAATGGAGAAAGGAAACAAATCCATAGCCAAACTCACTATTGTCAAAATTTATTCTTCTATGCAACTGCTCTTGTTCATATTGATGGTGCCACCCTGAAAAACGACCACTTCAGAGGGTCTCCAATTCATCCTTTCCCTCTCTTTTAGCAATGGCCCATATCCCTGGTTTCATCCTCGCAGCTTTGGTCCAGGCATCCCAATTTACCTCTCTCCATTTCTATCTTGTTCATTCATATCGATCCTCTATATAGATTAGAGGAACAGGATTACTGAAGCATGGATCTTATGCCATTCTTTTGCTTTAAAAACATACACTTGTTCTCCAATATCAATAGCACATGGCCCAGGCTCCTTAGTGTGGCTTTCAACATCAGTGCTGACAACAGTTCCAGTAGCATCTCAGACTCCTCGCCTGTGTTTACTGTAAACTGCAGGCCAAGGCTCCTCCACTATGGGTCCCAGCACAGTGGTGTATCTTGTCATTATAAGTATGTCAAAATTTGTGACCAATAATGGCTCAAGTATCAAAACTTGTGATTATTTATTTTTTAAATTAAGCTAGAAAGGATTCAGGTTTATGCCTATAATGTCTTCTCATTCACCTGCGTTAGAAATAGGGATGAGATTTCTGTTATAGAACACTGGGAACTGCCCATAACTCTGGGTTCCCCATGGAGGTATGCTACACACGAAATTTTATCTGTCATGCGAGTCATAGTGGAAAGCCATTCCAAAGCAGAATTCCTCAAGGAGTGGCATCACTAGAAGTACCTTCCACCTGCAGAGGGAGCAAGCAGCCTGCCTTGCTTCGAATTATGACCAACAACTAAATTTTAAAAGCCCTGTTTCTGCTTATAAAAAGCAAGAGGAGGGAGACAGAGGGACTCTAGAGGCAACCAGAGACTAGGAGAGGAACCTTTTTAGAATCACTCTACTCCATCAATATGGACAGTTTCTAGTAACTTGGGGGCTAAGAATTTCATTGTATGGATTTTCTACTACATGAAGTTCTTTTTTTAAATATATTTAACTTTTTAAAAATCAATCTGAAGAACAATATTAAGTATATCAAAACACAGAGGGTACTCACATACTGAAAAAAAATAATGAGCGGGCTTCAAGAATGATAGCTGTTGGCGAAAGTCTGCTCTAAGCAAATGTGGCTACCTGCCTTCCAACTGTGCCTGCACTTTACACCATTTTCATACTTTTTCCTTCTACCTGTAATGTTATCTTTTCATCTTCCCACCACCCAATCTCTGTATACTGAAATGCTAGGATATATCAAATGTCAGTTCCTCTTCAAAATTATCCAAGGTTTCCCAAGCTCTCTTAGTCAGGCCATTGCCCTCCTGTAGGTGGTCCAATTGCATCTGGTAGCTCTGCTATTTTTAAAAAGTTCATTTCTTCAAGTAAATAGAATGCTCCCTGAGGACAGAGAATGCACTGATTCATCTTTGGATATCATAGAGAGAACAACATTGTTTTCCACCTGTGGCAGACTACACAAAAAATGTTGGTCTGACTGAACTAAATTTCTAAATATTCTTTTCAGAAGATGCAACAAGGTCAGCAGCCAGAATCCTACATTCATCCATAAAGAGGTTCCTAAGCACAGGATAGGGTAGCTTATTAAGGGGGAAATGCCTCCCTTTTGTCAGAAATATTAATGTGCCATTTTAAACTAAAGTGATGTGAATTTTCTCTTAAACCATTAGGCATTTGTCCACACTAAATCCATAGGCCTCTTGTATATCAGTAACACAAGAGCCCAACATTTATTAACAGCAGCTGTAATGTCTGAAAAGCAGATCATTCATTGTACCATTCATAATTTATTTATTCAGAACTATATCTTATTTCAGAAAGGATCCAATGAAACTTTCACAAATACATATACAGCAAGATAAAATAACATATGTAAGAGGAGAAAGAGAGAAATAGGACAAAGGAAAACTGATGTAGGAAAATAAGCTGTCCTGGGAGTGAAGTTCATGTACCAAATTAATGTATTCAGTAAATTTTTTCCCATTTGCTAGAGGTGGTCAGAGGTTTGGTTCTAGCACCTCTAGCTGCCAACCAACACAGGATGATTGAATTAGTCATATGATTCGGCATCCTTAAAATAAAAACAAAAAGCTATCAGAGAACTCTCTCCTCCTTGGTCTAGGTTTATTTGTTATGTAACCTAACAAATAAAG
>NW_011888793.1:5710571-5716114 GCF_000151845.1 Pteropus vampyrus | reverse complement strand
CAACTAAATTTTAAAAGCCCTGTTTCTGCTTATAAAAAGCAAGAGGAGGGAGACAGAGGGACTCTAGAGGCAACCAGAGACTAGGAGAGGAACCTTTTTAGAATCACTCTACTCCATCAATATGGACAGTTTCTAGTAACTTGGGGGCTAAGAATTTCATTGTATGGATTTTCTACTACATGCTGATATGAAGTTCTTTTTTTAAATATATTTAACTTTTTAAAAATCAATCTGAAGAACAATATTAAGTATATCAAAACACAGAAGGTACTCACATACTGAAAAAAAATAATGAGCGGGCTTCAAGAATGATAGCTGTTGGCGAAAGTCTGCTCTAAGCAAATGTGGCTACCTGCCTTCCAACTGTGCCTGCACTTTACACCATTTTCATACTTTTTCCTTCTACCTGTAATGTTATCTTTTCATCTTCCCACCACCCAATCTCTGTATACTGAAATGCTAGGATATATCAAATGTCAGTTCCTCTTCAAAATTATCCAAGGTTTCCCAAGCTCTCTTAGTCAGGCCATTGCCCTCCTGTAGGTGGTCCAATTGCATCTGGTAGCTCTGCTATTTTTAAAAAGTTCATTTCTTCAAGTAAATAGAATGCTCCCTGAGGACAGAGAATGCACTGATTCATCTTTGGATATCATAGAGAGAACAACATTGTTTTCCACCTGTGGCAGACTACACAAAAAATGTTGGTCTGACTGAACTAAATTTCTAAATATTCTTTTCAGAAGATGCAACAAGGTCAGCAGCCAGAATCCTACATTCATCCATAAAGAGGTTCCTAAGCACAGGATAGGGTAGCTTATTAAGGGGGAAATGCCTCCCTTTTGTCAGAAATATTAATGTGCCATTTTAAACTAAAGTGATGTGAATTTTCTCTTAAACCATTAGGCATTTGTCCACACTAAATCCATAGGCCTCTTGTATATCAGTAACACAAGAGCCCAACATTTATTAACAGCAGCTGTAATGTCTGAAAAGCAGATCATTCATTGTACCATTCATAATTTATTTATTCAGAACTATATCTTATTTCAGAAAGGATCCAATGAAACTTTCACAAATACATATACAACAAGATAAAATAACATATGTAAGAGGAGAAAGAGAGAAATAGGACAAAGGAAAACTGATGTAGGAAAATAAGCTGTCCTGGGAGTGAAGTTCATGTACCAAATTAATGTATTCAGTAAATTTTTTCCCATTTGCTAGAGGTGGTCAGAGGTTTGGTTCTAGCACCTCTAGCAGCCAACCAACACAGGATGATTGAATTAGTCATATGATTCGGCATCCTTAAAATAAAAACAAAAAGCTATCAGAGAACTCTCTCCTCCTTGGTCTAGGTTTATTTGTTATGTAACCTAACAAATAAAGTCCTCAGTGACATATCCTTGCAGTTGATGTGTCAGAGCTTTGAAAGACCATCACTCATGACAACTCTCACAGGCAAATGACAACACGCAAGTGAATATATGCTAACGATGGAGAGGAAGGCCACTGGGCCAAGAAAGTTCATGCACACAGCTCTTTGCAGGTCTAGATTTATCAGAAACAGATTTTATTCTATCTAGACTAACCTAAAATCCAGAGGCTTAATGCATCCACTTAACTTTGGAATTAAAAAACACAACTTGATGCACGTGTCCCTTTTTCTGGGGGATATGTCTGTAGTTTCACAACACCCTCAAAGAAAAGCATGACGAGAAAAGTCAAGAACCACTGATCCAAAGAACTAGACTGTGTAGATTCTTCAGGCAATCTTCCATATGAAGTTTCTCTTCTGAGCTTCTGAGAAGTGCTGAGCCTCAAGATTGCATCCGAAATACAGCTTCTTTCTAATGTGAAGTATAGAACTCTAAGCTTAACCATTAGCCAAGCTGTGTGTCAACTGTATGATACAATACATGGCCATTAATAAGTAATGCCCATAAGCATATGGAACACATAATAATTTGTTCTTCGAGATAGGTTTCAGCCACGAACACTGACAAAGTTGTTTCAAAGGATTGGTAATATTTCTTCTAGATAATATAAAAAGTAAAAACAAAAAACCTGCCTTTGCCTGTGGATAAAAAATTACAGATAAGCACCCAGATAAACTCCCAAAACAAACAAATAAATTTTCCTAAACATTGTTTTAATTTAAAAAATAATCTTTCCACATCAGTTGATAGAATCTGAGCTTTTTTTAACCTTTTTTTTATTTTTATCTTTTGTTATACAGCAAAACAATCACTGCCAAAACTTTAGACACACACACACACACACACACACACACACACACACACACACACACACACAGAGTCAACTATCTACCCACAGTATTGAGGTTAGAATGTCTCAAGGGCCCAAGGACATCAAGTGAGGAAGCTGGCATATAGGACCACTGAGACAAAGCTCTTTAAGATCTCATCCACTTAGAAGTCACAGCCACTGAGACAAAGCTCTTTAAGATCTCATCTACTTAGAAGTCTGTTCCTTGGCATAACAAGTCCAGAGACATCTTTGTCAAAAATACACACCTGAATAGGCTCAAGAGACCTAAGTCATGCTAACTCAAGTCATAAGACAGTGAAGTACAAATCCAAATACTAATTTATTAATTAATCATACAGAATGTTCTTTTTCGCTAATCAGAAAATTTGCACCTGAAGCCAAGATGCTGCTTTCCCAATGCTAGGATACCTGGAACCTGATTTAATAATCAGTTCACCAGAAGTCAGAACAACGAGAGATAGAGAGTTTGGGGACACCTAATGAATTATCCATATCTAATGTACACCCGTCTAGTGATCAAAGTCGTGGCTTTCACATGCAGAGTCTCTCTCTGTTGAATATTGTTGCCCTAACACTGTAGACTTCTTGGTCTCTGAGCTTTCTTCTTCCACATTTTCTCCATTAAGAGTTTCTTTAGATCTGGTATAACACAACTGATGAGGGTGAAGCTCACGTGAATTACTATTCCTATTTTTCAGATTAAAAACTCCCAGATAAAGTTGCTAAGCAACTTGCCCAAGGTCACAGCTAGTATAAGGCAGAGCAGAGATTCAAAGCCAGATCTCAAGTCAAAGCCTACGCTTTAACCTTGCAGTAAATGATGCCTTCCGAGGTGTCTTTCCAGAGCCTCCTACCTCCTAGTCTGATTTAAATACCCCTCCTCAGTGTTTCCATGCTACCCTAAGCACAGCATGACTGTAATTTTTGGCATACAGGTCTGTCTCTCACACTATACTGAAACTTTTTGAGGATGGAAATCATTTCTCACTTACCTTTGTATCCTTAATGTGCTATCTATCTAGGTAAATATGCAAATAAATTTGTCCAGTGATTTAATATAAAAAACACAAAACTGAAGGCCTTGAACTAGCCATGTAGCCTTAGGAAGGTCACAACTTCTCCGCCTATCAACAAAAATCTCATCTAAAAAATGGGATGAAATGAATATCCAAGGTGACTTATGTCCCTTCTGAATCTAAAAAGCACTACCATTGTAGATGGGCTCTGGTTTTTTTATAGCCTACCTTATTAGTTTAAATTATTAGTAAATAAAATTAAACTCCTTGTTTATCTTCTGTAGCATTCTACAAACAGCATACATATAACTAATAGAGAATTCAGAAAAAGATTCCTCTTTTCTGAAAGGAGATAACTATCACCTATACCAAAATCAAACAGTGGCACCCTCCTCTGGTGAATGTTAAAGGAGTTAAACAACACAAAAGAATTAGCTGATGGGATTTTCTTTGAATAAAAGAAAATGCAGGAGAGAAATTACCTAATGTTATTTGTTATTACAGCATTTCCAATAGCAACTAAATAACTTCTTGTAACTCCTTATTTTGCCCTAAAAGCCAAAATGATGAACTAGCTACATACATTAGGAGGTTATAGATAGAACAATTATTCTATTTTTAAGGGCACAGTGATAATATTACTTTGCAAACAGCATGCTTTTTAAAGTAAGGCACAATGAAAAGCATTTCATATTTTCACTAACATTGATCATCTCTTCTATTATTTAAAAATTTAATGAAAAACTTTATACATGTAAAATGCTTCTAGTTAAATAAAAAGCACTTATCCTGTACTTTTTCTGGATAGTACATTTACCAGAAGACAGTACTGGAAATTTTTCAACTTGAAATCTGTTTGGGTCTGCAACTTTCAGGTTTTAGAATATCAACTTAAAAGAATATTTAAAATAGCATGCACTTACACATTCAGAATTGAAACATGCCATTATAGCACACCCAAACAAGCACAAACCAAAGTTTCACAACATTAACATTATACCCATACCTTTAATTTAAAAATAAAATTGCACTCTCTAAGAACAGGAACAGATTATCTGCCAATGGCTTTAATATAAAAATATATAATAAATATAAGCTTTATTAAAAGTCTTATAACAGTCTAGAAACATAAAATGAAAATATAAACATTCTGACTCAAGCCAAGAAAACAAATCAGTCATTATATTGGCAACCTTGTCATTCAGGTACATTTTTACCCAAGTACACAGCATCTCTTTCCTCAGTTAACTTCACATCTTTCATCTACACTGTGACCAAGGAAAAGAACCACAATAAACAGGAGGTTACAAATTTACAATCAGTGAAAACTTCATTTTAAAAGAAAGAACACAGAAAAGGGCCAGAGTGAATGGAAAATAGCAAAAATTGATTTCAGTTCTATCAAATAAATTTTCCAACTAAATTTGTAATTCCTGGCAAAGTGGGTTCTATAAGGCAGGTAAATACAATATCTTGGAAAGATTAGCAGAGTGGAAAGTGAAGCGACTTTATATCAAACAGTTAACCAACTGAAAGCTTTCTCAATATTCACCCAAAACAAACGCCAAAAAACAAGCAAGGATTGAAAAAGAATGGCATCCCCTACAGCCTACCCTGAGACCGGAAGGGCCAAGAAGAGAGTTGGGGGAAAAGTTGGATGGGAGCACAGGGTTGTGCAGGGAGCGGGAAATGATGAAGAAAGAGTGGCAAAGGAGGCCATGGTGATATGAGAAAGTACGCTGGGAAAAAAAAAAGTATGCGGTAATGAAAGTGCAAACTACCAAATTGAGAGAGATGGGGTGGCTGGCCTAGTGCTCTTTGGAGCATGGCCCTGGAGCCACATTTGCCATTCACTTCGCTTAGGCTCATGCCCAAGGACCAGAGCCAGTCCTCACCCTGACCTCCAGGAAATCTGAGTCCCGGAGCGCAATCAGGGAGCCGCAAAATCAGGGAGAGAGAATTCTATCGGTCTAATCTCATCTCTTGCTCCCACATGAACCCCAAATAAAGGAGTTTAGAAGCTGGGAGACATCTGCGTCCTATGCCGGCGAGGGCGCAGCGGCGAGATCTGGGCACCGTCGCCCCTGCGGGCACCGCCACCTCTGCAAAGGCCAGAGGCATCTCGGGTCTTCCGCTGCGATCCAGCTAAAAGCAGGCGACCAGCGAGGCGCTGCTGTCAGCTGGCCCGATTGCATTTGCAAAGTTAATGGAGTTGGGAAGAAGCGCAGGACTGTCCCT
>NW_011888793.1:5707018-5709356 GCF_000151845.1 Pteropus vampyrus | reverse complement strand
CGCGCCGCCTCCGCTCCCAGCGCCCCTTTGTGAGGCGGCGGCGGCCGAGACGGCGGAGGTGGCAGCAGCAGCCGCGGGTGCCTGGTCTGGCGAGAAGGATCAAGTTAAAGTTGCGCGGGGCAGGTCTGCCGCGGTGAGCGAAAGAGTTCGGGGGCGCTGGCGCCCGCGCAGCCCCTCCGCGGGTGCCCTCTTGTCGCTCCGGGGAGTGATCAGCAGGTAAGGAGGCGCAGAGCGCGAGAGCCCGGTGGGCGAGGGATGCACGTCCGCTCGGTTGCCGCTGCTGCAGAGAAGCGCAGAGCCCGCCGAGTGTTCCGATTCCTTCAGACACCCCGGGGGGGCCCAAGAGAATAAAAGTTTTGCGGGAGCCTGGGCAGAGGTAGGGGGTAAGCGGAGCCCAGCGACGCAGCACGATAGGCGTTGAGCCGCAGGCAGCCGGCCCGGCTCTGCCTGCCTCTCCCTAGCACCTCCCAGTTCAGCTCGTTTGGGCGCCGCTCGCGCGCTCCCACCTCGCCTCCTGGCTCGAGCTCGCCCCGCCCCTCGCGCGCTCGCCCCGCCCCGCCCCGCCCCACAAGCCTAGACTCCAGGCCGCGAGGTGCTCGGGTCGAGCTGTCAAAGGCTGAGGAAGCTTGGCAGCGGCTGGAGCTCTAGCACCCCGGGGCGGTGCAGGCGAACTGAGAGGGAGAAACGGGACACCTCCGCTGCCTAGGTGGAGTAGATGGTCGTCCCTCCCTCCTGTAAGGGCTCCCAGGACAATGTAATGCTGATCTTGGTAGTCTGGACGTTGGTTTCCCGGGAGCTACTGCTGCCAGCTGGAAAGCAGAGAGCCGCACATGAGCGTCCCCCCCTCCAGCAGTCGGCACAATAGTGCGGTCCCCGCCTTGCCAGGCATAAGGCAAGCGAGAAGGGACGCACTTCTTCCGGCTCGCGAAGCGAGGCTGAGGGCCTCAGACCTTCGGTGTTCTGTGACAAAGGCCTGCTGGGATCTCCTGAGAAGCGAAGAGCGAACCTGGGGCCTTCTCGCGTCTAGAAAAGACCCTCCTGAGAACAGCAGAATATGAAGATTCGCAGCCACAAGGAAATGCGGTCTGACGTTAACCTCCGGAGGGGCGAGAATGGGCTGACTTCTCGGAGAGCTGCTGGCGTTCCAAGAGTTGGAGACTTAGCCACGAAGGCCTTACCTAATTGCAACAGTTCCACCGAGAGACACCTAGTGGAGTATCAGGCGCTCCTGACCCTGCCACGGAGCTCTGACTCTGCTGTTCTGGTTTAAAGGTCCTTTTGAAGCTCGAAACTAGCGGCCTCCTACCACATCCTCAATCATAGCAGAAGGTGAAGTGCGGGCGGGAGTCTTTAGATAAACACGCGAACAGCCGCAGAGAAGAGTATGGGCTTCCAGAAGCCATCAAAGATAACTTGCTGAAATATGGGCAGGTATCAGTGGCCTTGAAGATGCTGGGAAAAGAAGAGAACAATGCACAAATCAGCTTAGAATATAGAAATAAGTGAGCTTTAAAGGAAAATATTCACTCTCACTACCCCTGTCCAGGAAGAAGAGTGCTGATCTGCAGCTTCCAAGTCTGCTAGACTGAAACGTACAGGCTGCCCAAGCACTGCTGCCTTGGTATGATCCCGACTGTTTAAAAAATAAATTAAAATAAATTAAATACTGGAAGGAAATACACCAAAATGTTCATAGTGGTTAACTGCAGAAGTAAATTATATGTGGTTTTCATTTTCTACTTTGGATTTTTGTATGTTTTCTATAGCTTTTTCAAAGTTTTTGCAAAAGACACAAATTGCCATCATAACCAGAAAAAAAAAAATGAAAACTTTGACATTTCAGTTATACATGCACAGAAAAGACAGGAAGGAAATATGACGAACTGTAAAAGAATGTTATTTTCAACAACTAAGATATTGTCTCCTGTTCCGCTTTGCACTTTTCCATATTTTCCACGTGATAGAGAAAAGCTTTAGAAATAAATTAGGTCATTCTGTTCAAAAGTCATAACTCTTGAGATAATGAGTTCAAAAGCCTTTAGGAACTATAAAGCAAAAGTAATGCATTTGTGTTATTATGAAGATGAGTTTACAGTACTTCTCACTGTAAGTTAGCAAATGGCTTTGGGTGCATTATCAGCCTCTCTGTACACGAATCTGTTTCTCTATAGCAAAGGCAACTTGCAGATAACCTGATAAAGATTCCAGAACTATAGGTCAAACTAGGCCCTGGAATAGCAGTGTAATTCCAAACCTAGGAGCACATCCATCCTGTCCATAACAGATATTCATGAGAGGCATAACTTCCTTGTTTCTACCATATCTTAATAAAGAGAAG
>NW_011888793.1:5703428-5706363 GCF_000151845.1 Pteropus vampyrus | reverse complement strand
AAAAAAAAAATACACAGTTTCTTATTCTACAGTTCTGACATTAACCTTTGAGACAAGCCCTGCACTATGAGTATTTACCTCACCCATTAAGAATATTTGTGAGGCAGAAGACAAGTGCAAGTTAACTGTCCTTTGTCTCTACATAAAAGCCTAAAAGATTTGTTGTTAAAGTAAAATACTATTCTAATTTCACAGAGAAGAAAATAGTACCGTAGAATGTCCATTATACAAATACTTTACCATTGCAAGTGACATGGTAATGAACAGAGAGCTAATTGCAATCCTAGGTTTTCATGAGATACAATAATAGTGATAGTTTCCAGGTAATTTCCATACTCAACTATGGATTGACTCATGTCGGCCTTGCAAGTATAAAGGACATAAAATAATAGCTTTTAAAAATAATATATTTTCAGAAGAAACTTTCAGAGTTGTAGCTTTTCGGTTTAAGATATGTTTAAAACAGGATTTGATAGCAAATCCGTTTTCAATATGTTGTTCCACAACATTCTCATTTCTTTTTGATTTTGCCACTTATTACAGAGTTGTAAAAATCTAATGTAAAGTGATTCAACTGAGCCTCTGAATGAGTAGTAAAAATCCCTCAGATAAATTTTAAATGAGCCTTTTATACATATAGAAATCCTCTGCACATTTTTAAATTTCCCAATTATCAATTTGATTTGTATTCTTAAATTGTTCCTGCCGTCTGCATATAAGCACTGAGTATTGAGTATGACTCTTTTACCAATGTTCTTTAGATACACATATGTGTATAACCTTTTAAACTATACATGCAAAAGAGTTCATGAAATTATTGTTAAAAAGCACAATAACCATGCATATCACACTCATGAACATACTACTCAACATAAAAACTGAACTGCGACCAATCTTTGTACCAGCCTAGGAGTTCTTTCCCCACCCCACCTCCCTACCTGTCCTCCACAGATAGCCACCATCCTGAAATTTGTGTTTCATCTCTTGTCTTTTAAAAAATCTACATCACTAAGTAATATATATATTTTTTAGTTTTGCTTAGTTTTGAGCATTATAAAAGGGATGTCTTACTGTATATCAAGTTCCTCTGGAACTTGTTTTTTAACTCAATATAATATAATGAGTGAAATACTTCTAGATCCTTTTATGTTGTTACATAAAATTCAATCCTTTTCACTGCTATATAACATTCCAGTGGCTCATTATCCTATGATTTATGTATTCATCTTCTTCTATGGACATTTGAGTTTCCAGTTTTTTGCTCTTATGGTTAATGATTTCATGAATTATTTTTGGACTATTTCTTGGTGCATACACACAAAAGTTTTTCTAGGGCATATATCTAGGAGTGAAATAACTGGATAGTTGGGAATAAAAATGTTCAACTTTAAGATTTAGGGCAAAATGGTTTTTGAAAATACATTGTTCCCACTTATACTCCCATAGTGTGATTAAAGCTCCTTAATATGAGAGACTATTACTATAAATTTCATCTTTAAAGTAACTTTTAATATTGTTCCTTTTGGAAAATGGTTAGCTATGAGTATGACCATTAAACCATACCAAATCTTCAATGCTTCTCATAAAATCTTTCTAGATGTAAAATTTAATAATAAATCTTCTGTTTTAAATGCTCTTTTACTAAACAGCCATGCTACCCTGAACGACCCTGATCCTGTCTGATCTTGGAAGCTAAGCAGGGTCGGGCCTGGTTAGTACTTGGATGGGAGACCACCTAGGAAGACCAGGTGCTTGTAGACTAAAAAAAATAAGGGACTGTAAACTGACAAGGTCCTTGCAATCCATGAGGTCAACCAAGGGTTCCCTTGCCTAAAAAATAAATTAAGAAATACATGCCCTTTTAGTGAAAATGAATCTTTTAGTAGTACAACTAAGAAAATTAATTCATCATTTTATATAAGTATAATAGTATATCAATCTGGTCTTATAATTTTAATATCTCGGGTGTTCCTGTTAAATGGAGAACTAATCAACAGATACCAATCATGATAGGGTGTAATACAATTTTATTTCACTAGACTCTAAAAGCATGAGGTCCTTTTCTAACAACCCAAGTTTTTTAATTAATTGCAAAGGTATATCAACCAAACTTGTTTTCTGAATAAAATTTATAAACCATTGCACCAACTCTGTTTGCATAAACCATACTTATACTAAGAATCCTTCACTTAATTGCCCTAGGTTTCTCTCTGATAATCTTCAAATGGGCTTCCTATATTATAATGTTAATCTTAAGCATTACCTTTCTTTACCCTAATAAATACACATCAGCATTCTAGCTAATTTATAATATGAAGCATTGTGAATAGTCGAATAATCATTTTGTAATGGATCTGGTGCTGACAAGAAATGGTATGGGTGGAAAGATAAAACATTTGTTTCCTTATAGGAGGTAAGGATATTTTTTTCTTTAGAGCAATTCAAAAAAAAGTAAAGATTAACAGTCAGCCTCAAAAATACAACTCTGTTTGGTAGTCTGGCAGAACAGTAAGAACAGCGTCATGGAGAATTGTTGGAGTTAATCCATACTTGACGTCCATTTGTATTATACCAAGGTAATCTAATGACAATACCTCATTCTTATACCCAAATTCTTCTGGTGTCTTCTCTGAGCACCCTGAGAGTAATTTAGATTCCTTTCAGTTTTCTTGTGTTCCCAGAATTGTTTCTGTGGCAAATATTTGTTTTATGTTTGGGGCACCAGTAGAAAGACTAAATTAGGGAGTCTGAGTAATTTGAATGTAAGATTATTCACAAAAGCTTTCTGTTTTTATCCTCTTGCTGGGATGCTTGATAGGCCTACCAGAAAATCTTTTAGTCACACAGGATATAATTTGGGGGTTGATTACTATGTATGATACTTCAGGTAAAGATTGTTATGACAAAATAATCACATGATCTGAGATTATATAGA
>NW_011888793.1:5680951-5702413 GCF_000151845.1 Pteropus vampyrus | reverse complement strand
CAGGCTGCCAAAACTCTTTTCTGGTGAAGAAATACATGTGTTCTAGATATTGTCTACTGGACCTCAACAGCCATCACTACCGCCTTCTAAATATCCTCTCAGTCATGAGAAATGGAAGAATAAAAACTACCTTTCCCAGAATTCTTTGCAGTTGGACTTTGGGATGTAATGAAGTTCCACTAATGAGATGACCTTGTGTGAAATTTGGAAGGCAGAAGGAAGGTAGAAACCATTCTTCCTATCATTGTTCTATCCAATAGTCAAGCTCTGGTAAACTGAATGTTTGAGTGTCTGATTCCAGGTTCTCCTTTCTAGTCTCTAGCTTTGTGGAAGTGGGGCAGCTGCCTAATGGCAAGCCCTTAACTTCAGCTATTTAGAGACTTACAATGTTTTTGTATTACCTAATTCCCTATATTAAATACCTTTCTGCTCGAAGTACCTAGAATGTTTTTTCTGAACACTGATATAACATGTATCCTTGGCTGCTTGTTTCCTTCATGTGACATCAAAAGGAAACATCAAAATAATCACTAGCACTGGTCTAGTTAGTCCTTTTGCCCAAGTGGTCTCTCACTCTAAATTTTTTCTGTTGATACTTTGCATTTTATTCACATCTAAAATTATGCTGTGGCATTAAACAAATACTACTGCGTAATTTTTTTCAGTAAATCTACTGGAAAGAACTAAGGAAATTAATGCTCAGTTAAGTGACAAGAAAAAGAATAATGGCTCTTTATTATTATTATTACTATTTTTTATAACATCAGAACCCTAATGGTGAAGAATGACTAGTCATTTTCTGTTTGTTTTTAATTTATATCTCCTCTTAAGCCTATTAGAATGGAGCCTATCAGAAAAAGTGAAAACGAAATTGTTTTTTCTTTAAAGGATACTTAAGGAAAAGAATTATGGACTTTCCTTTGTAAGCCTAATACAGGGTTTAAAAACCTTTTCTGTCAGATAATATTCCTTACAGCTAAGGAATATTTCTGCATTTTCTGTTTTTGGTTTATCCATGAGAATGGAGAGAGAAGAAAATTAGGTAATAAGAAGCATATTACTCTGAGATAGAACCTAGTTTTCATTTGTTTCCTATTTATACCTTTTCTTTTTCTTATCCTCGGGACTTTATCCTTTCTTCGGGTCTCTCTTCCAGTTATATTTTTTTTGGTCTATTTTGTTTTTCCTGTTCTATTCAGCAACCCCTTAGCATATCTCCTTAACAAATTTTTCCTAACCACAGAACAGTCTTTGCTCCTGAAGGAAGTCTTCTGTTTTAAAAAAAATTATGTCATTATCTTATGGACAAAAATCTTTAGATATTCTTCCAGCTATTCCCTTGGTCTTCCCATCTCATTTCCTTCTTCTCCCTTGTTCTTTATAATGCATTTCTTCAGTTATTATCATCTATACTATCTAATGGTAGACATTGTGAAGGCTCATTGTGCTTTATAGTCTCTCACAATGTTTATTTAGAGAACAGCAAAATCTCTGAAGCAATGCAATATGTAAAGAAGTCAATGCATGAGCAATTAAATGTTCTATTTCCTTGCTCACCTCGCAGATTAATTTACTTATTTGTTTTATTTTAACCAATGGAACCAACAAAAGCAAATAAATTAAAACTAAAGATAATTTACTGAACTATCTGAAATAACCCCAAAATGAATAGCCTCATTTTTAAGTAGTTTACATCTGGGAGAAAATACATGGTGGACGGTGGATGTGAGATTATAGAAATAAGAGCAAATCAGATTTTTTTTTTTTAGTGAAATTAGCTTAACTACTTAAAAAAATGAACACAATTTTAATTTTAGGGTGAAACCTTTTAAAGGAAATATAAGAGGAAATGTTAAATTTCCTCAAGATTTGATTGAAGGACCTGTTCTCTAACTTCATCTTGTCACGCTCAGTTGCCATCTGTCAAGGACTGAATGTTTGTGTCCTTCCCCACCTTCACCAGATTCATATGTCAAAGCCCTAACACTCAGTGTAGCTGAGTTTGGAGATGGGGCCTTTAAGGAAGTTAGTAAGGTTAAACGAGATCATACAATGGGATCCAATAGGATTAATGTCCTTATAAAAAGCCACATGGGACCAAGGACTCTCTCACATGAGTGTGCACTCTCTCTATATATATATACACACATACACACACACATACAGACAAGTACACGTGTGCACGCATGCACACACGCACGCGTGCACGCGCACACACGCACACACACACACACACACACACACACCAAAGAAAGGCCATATGAAGACATAGCAAGAAGGTGGCCATCTGCAAACTAGGAAGAGAACACTCACCAGAAACTAAATCAGCCAACCTCAATCTTGATCCTTGTTCTTAGACTTTTAGCTTCCAAAACAGTAAAAAAAATAGATTGTTTAAGCCACCTAATCTATGGTATTTTGTTTATTTTTTTATTTTTCAATTACAGTTGACATACAATATTATAATAGTTTCAGGTGTACAATATAGTGATTAGACATTTATATAACTTATGAAGCGATCACCCTGATAAGTACTCATCCGACACCATATACAACAGTTTATGGCAGCTAGAGCAGACTAATACAAATTTTAGTACCATGAGGTGTGACATTGCTGTAACAAATACCTAAAAATGTAGAAGGGGCTTTGGAACTGGATGATGGGTAGAGGCTGGAAGAGTTTTGAGATATATACTAGAAAAAGCCTAGATTCCCTTAAAGGTACTGTTAGTAGAAATATGCATGTTAATAGTGACTCTGGTGAGAGCTCAGAAAAGAAAGAGGAGAGCCTCTACAATTTTAGAGAATACATATATCATTCCTATCAAAATGTTGATAAGAATATGAGTGTTGGATGAAAAAGGGGCCACGTATTAAACCTGACAAGCTCAGGGGAGGCCTGCCTGGCAGGCCTTACAAACACAAAACCTGAAAGTAACCACACAGGATGGTCTGAACATACAAATTCCTACCTAAAACAGTGTTATGGCCTGTAGCTACCTGACACAGGTCAATCTTTACCTTAAGTGAACCTATCTATTGTATTTTTTTTTCAGATTTTTTTTTTAAGTTTATTAGGGTAATATAATTATATAATTTTCAGGTGTACATTATCATTTGACATCTGTATATTCTATTGTGTTTACCACCCAAAGTTCAGTTTCCTTCAGCTACCATATATTTGATTCCCTTTACACACTTCACCCTCCCCCTATAGATGACCCCCTTTAACCATCTACCTACCCCTTCCTCCCCCACCCCCTACCCTCTGGTAACCACTAGTCCATTGTCCGTGTCCATGAGTCTCTGTTTGTTTGTCCTGTTCATTTGTTGCTTTGAGGTTTATATCCCACATATAAATGACATCATGTGATTTTCAACTTTTTCTGTCTGGTTCATTTTGCTTAGCATGATTATCTCGAGGTCCATCTATGTTGTCGCAAATGACAGTATTTCATCTCTTCTTATGGCTGAGTAATATTTCATTGCGTATATGTATCACAGCTTCTTTAGCCAATCTTCTGTCGTAGGACACTTTGGTTGCTTCCATGTCCTGCCCACTGTGAATAATACTGCTATGAACATCTGTGTGCAAATATCTTTTCGGATATGGGTTTTCAAGTCTTTGGGGTAAATACCCAGTAGAGGGATTGGCTGGATCATATGGTAGATCAATTCTTAGTTTTTTGAGGAACCTCCATACTGTTTTCCATAGTGGCTGTACCAATTTGCAGTCCCACCAGCAGTGTATGAGGGTTCCTTTTTCTCCACATCCTCTCCAACATTTGTTATCACTTGTCTTTTTGCATCTAAGATAACATACCATTGAAATGTCAGAGTAATCTTTTCCAGACCCTTCAAGACACAACTTCTGGCACCAGAGCATGAGACCACAGACCCCTCATTGTTACCTTGGTCCATGAATACCACCTCTATGTGCTGTAAATGTTAATTATTAACTATTTTGTACTCACCACTGTAAAAGAAGTATGTGTCTCTCCATTTTACTTTTTATTCAGTCCCAGAGATTTCCCTGCTTTGCTTTCTCCTGCCCCCTTACTCTACCACCAATGGATTTCATGTAACCCTCCTATGTCTCCTCCTTTGATTCTAATTTATAAAATAAGCTGCAAAACTGTTATTCTCCAAAGCATTTTCTCAATCTTGAGATTTGCAATTGTAGTCAATTTGGCTCAAATAAACTCATAAAAATTCTCTATAGATTTGGACATTTCTTACATTAACAAAAGCCATTCTGATGAGGTCTCAAATAAAAATGAGGTAAAAGTTTATTGAAAACTGGAGGAAAGATGATCTTTGTTATAAGTGGCAAAGAACTTGGTTGTATTTTATTAGCGTTCTAGTGTTTGCTGGAAGGTAGAACTTGCAAGCAATGAAATTGAACATTTTCATTGCTTGCAAGTTCTACCTTCCAGAAAACACTAGAGCTGAAATTTATAAGCAAAGTGTTGAAGGAGTAGCTAGGTTTCTCCATATCACTTATAGTAAAATGCAAGAGGAAAGAAATAAGTTAAAAGAATAGTTAACCAAAAAGGAACCAGAACTTGAAGATTTGGAAAATTCTCAGTCAATCCACATTGCAAAAAATGAGAGCGGTTGTTCTGAAGAGAACACTAAGGGTGTGGCTAAGCAACCGTTTGATAAGGAGGTGTGAACTTAAGATTTAACCTGCCACTTCAGTAGAAGCCACGCTTAGAGATGAGATTATGCCAGGAGAAACACTGCCAGCTGAAATTAAAGTGAACAGAAAAAACAGGACAGAATGAAAGAAGGCTGTTGGACTTTGGGGATTCTACAGGACAAGACAATAGAGCTATCTGACCGTAAACTTGCATTAATTATCCTTCAAGAAAATAGAAGTGAAAAAGGTGAAGGGATGAAGAAGTACAAATTAGTAGTTACAAAACAGTCACAGGGATTTAGAGTATAGCAAAAAAATTTAAGAAATAAAAAAAGGAAATAGAAAAATGACCCTGATAGCAATCCAGACATTACCAGGACTGCCACTCCCACCACCATCCTAGGGACAGGACTGGGTCTTCCTCTCATAGTGTTGGGGGGTGGGAGGTGGAGTAGGTATACCACAGCCCAGTGTCACAGGATGGGACTGCCCCCCCACCCCAGAGCTATGGGAGTGATACTGCCACTGGAATGCTCACCTTTCCCAAGCCTACTCTCCCACCCACACACTTCTTAGTTAACTAGTTACCTATTATCCCCCTGATCTCAGCTCATACATCACTCTCTTAAGGGCCCTGCCAAACTCTACAATCTAAGTAAGTTCCCTCTTGCCCCCTGTCATGGCAAGCTGTACTTCAGAGTGCCCGTCAAAGTTGTAAATATATATTTTGTGTGATTTTTAAAAATTAATGTGTTTCCCCACACTTTCACTATAGTTTAGATGCTTCACGAAGACAGGAACTGTGTCTGTTTTGCTCTTCGTTGTAACTCCAGTACATAACGCAATGCCTAGCACACAGTAGCCATAGTATAAATATTTGTTCATGAACGAAGAAAGACAGTTATTCTAAAATCAGTATTTCAGTCCTACTCAAATTCTTTCTCCTATCACTGGTAATAACTGAAACTAATCAATGTGCCTTTGAAATCAGGATAGCAATAAAAAGAAAAGAGCAGTCAGGAATAACTCACCCATGGATGGTTGAAAATTTGTAATAGTGACAGAAAACATTAAAGGCCATTCAGATTTATTTTTACTTTTTTTCTTTGCATTATTGCTCACCTTAAGACCATGCTTTCATTATAGACACAGAGAAATTCTCTGCAGGAATAAACATCTTTTCAAAATGAGTGTCCTTTGCCCGTTTTTCTACTAGGATATTTATCTTTTTTCTTCCAAAGTATAAAAATTTTTTATATATTAAGGCTATTATTCAAGTTGTAAATATTTTCCCATGTTGTCATTAACATTTTTATTGTTTATGATGCTTTGAAATATAAGGAGCTTTATTTTATTTTGTCTATGTTGTTTATATTTTATTTTTATAAAGCTAAGTCTATCTTTTCCTTCATGATTTGTGCCTTATATATGTGCTTGGAATGATCAAGTAAGCTTTTTATTATTCCATGCACACCAGAATCTGTAATGCACCCAGAGTACATTTTTCAGCTATTTTCTCCACTATCCCCAAGACATTGTAGAATATAACTCATTCATTTATTTATTTATCTATTTATAAAGCTATCATTTATTCAGCACCTATCATATATCAGGCACTGTACTAGAAACCATGCAAAACTAACATAACCCCCATCTTCACGGAGCTTATAGTAAAAAGGGCAGTTCTTCAACATATCATCACTCATAAATACTACAGATTGACAAATGTTGTTAACATAAGCATGCAGGATATATTTCCTATGGTGAACTTCCCCATTGTAAAGTCAGGCAAAAGAGGCTGGCAGCCTTCTACAATGGAAGAAATTGTCATTCTTGATTTGAGTCTCCTTACACCAGAGTTCACTACTGCCATCATGTTGATCTCTTGTCACATTCATCCCCAATCTGTGCCCAACTCCGCCACTCAAAACATGGCAAGTTATTTAACCTCTTCGTACATCATCAGTAAAACAGATATAACTATCATACCATTCCATAGGTCATTTTAAGGATTATAGGAACTAATATACAGGAAGTGCTTAGAACAGTGCCTGGCACATAGTAAGCACCCAGGAAAAGTAAATTATTCTTAGTTGAATAGATACAATAAGTTTATAGGCAATTTTATAAACATAGAGCAGAGAATGATAAGACCCTAACTGACACAATATATTATGAGGATTTTTAAGAAAAAGAAATCATATCTGTTTGGAGGGATCAGGAAGGCTTCATGAAGGAGGTTATGAAAGGATTTGGGTTAGGAGGATTTGGACATACAGAAAGAGTGGGGTAGGATAGGGGTATAGACTTCTAGAAAGAAAAAATGACTCTCATTCTGTTTGCCTACAGTGTTTCAAAAAGAGGAAAGCTGAGAGGACTAGCAGGAGATAAAGCAGGAATGGCACTGTATTTTGAAGAACTCGAATAATAAGTTTATATTATTTTATCACTGTAGAGAGAGGCTGGCAGTTGTAAAAGAGGAACAATAAGATCAAAAGTATGGTTAAGACAATATGATTAAATCAACTCAAATCCATCATCATTATAGGAAAAGACACCCCAAAACTTATACCATCTATTTGTACACGCATATTTATGGCAGCACTATTCACAATAGCCAAGGTGGAAGCAACTCAAATGTCCATTGACGGATAAATGGATAAATAAAATGCAATAAATACGTACACTGGAATATTATTCAGCTTTAAAATGGAAGGAAATTCTTTCATACATGTGGCAACATGGATGAACCTTGAGGACATTATGCTAAGTAAAATTAGCCAGTCACAGAAAGACTTACATGAAGTATCTAGAATAATCAAATTCATAGAAACATAAAGTGGAATGGTGGATGTCAGGGTTTTGGGGGCAGGTGGTAACGGGAGGTTGTTTTTCAATGGGTATAGAGTTTCAGTTTTGCTAAATGAAAAAGTTCACAACAATGTGAACATACTTAACATACTGAACTGTACATTTAAACATGGTTAACATGGTAAATTTTATGTTATGTGTTTTTACCATAATAAAAAATATTAGACTTTGCTGCTGGTGACATCAGCATTTCTCACTATAGAAACTAATCTGGAATTGTTTTTAGAAGAAGCATCAGCCTCATCAATTTTCATATATGTATGTCAGGTCCATCTTTTACGCAAAGTCTTTCTTTGAACAGGTCAACCACATCTAGACTTACTGCCTCCACAGTCACAATTCTATGGAAGTCAAGCTCAAGCCAATGTGACTTTAGCACCAGAGTGTCCAGAAAGACTTTAAGAACAGTAGGTCTCAAAGGTTGTAGTGTTTAAACATGAAGTGACCACATTTGGGATAGATGTTGAAATCATGATTATACTTTTGGGAAGAGAAAGTTGTGAGTGAACATAAAGTATAAAATATCACTCCATTGTGACTGCAAACACTTACTACTCAGTGAAAATGTCTCTCCATAAGAATCCATGCTTCCTGGATGAGACCCCATCAGAAGTCAAAGAGAAGGCCTGATGCCGTGATTATATGTTTGAATCTAACTTTAAAATATCTGTGATCTTATGATAGAAATCTCCTGTGGTTTGGGAGTTAAGAGGAGAGTGCATTCTTATTTGGGATTCATCCTAAAGATTAACAGTTACTGAACAATAGCTTCGTCGTTCACACAGATGATTCTTGCTGGGGAAAGGAGGAACAAAAAGAGTGTAATAAGAATTGAATGAGAGAAAGAGGGAGATGTGGTTTGACAAAGCATAGTTTTCAAGCCTCATTTTTTACTTACTTTAATTTTTTAAAAATGCTTTGCTTTTACAGCCCTAGGAGGAAAAAAAAGTGAAAAAGTCACTTTCCTCTTTCTCTCTGTGAGGAAGACCCTCCAGACCTTGGGCTTTAGATAGCTGGGGTCCCTTACCCTGGAGGCACTAACAGCTTATTCAAAGGTATGGAGGTTGTCCAGTAGACCACTCACTTTTGTTTGGGAGGTCCATGCCCATGGGAGAGAAAGAGGAGTAATGAGGGCTGTGTGAGCTCCTGAGGACTGAGCACCAAGTTCGTGACCTTGGGAGCCAAGGCCAGGCTCAGAGGCCCAAGCTTATGACAGAAGGAATGGATGTCACCATCAGAGGATACCTGCCCACACGAGCAGTGCAAGCTGACCTGGGTACAAAGCCAGGCAAGCAAGACCTGCTTCAGAAGGGCAAGGCCACAGATGCCTTCATGGAGAGGCTTCTTTCCCAATGAAGATTCCCTAGGACCCTGGTCAAGAGGGCTGGTTTAAAGTTGTTTTAATTTACTTCCCCTCCAATTTTTTGTTTTTATCATTTTGATTCTGAGGTTATTTTTCTATGCCTAATTCATCTAATTTATATTTGGCTCTAATTTCTGAGGAAAATATTGTGCATATTATAAAAAACTTTTTGAATAGTTTCAAATGTGACTAAATTTTTTAATGTTAAATTTAATTATTAATAAATATGCAACAATAGAACACTCTGTAAAAATTTATTAAGCATCCATTAATTTTGATTTAGATAGTTTTTTTAAAACAAGTGACCTCTTTTAACCTTCAGGTTTTAAACATTATCATAGGCCCCTGAAAATCTCACAAGTCCCAGCACTCTGACTCTAGGGTCTAATGGATAAAATATCCCTGGATGTGTCCCAGAAAAATGGAAGGGGCTAGAAGAATGACCAACATTCCATATGTTACCAACCATGTTGAGTAGAAAGCTCAAATCAAGTTTAATTTAGGATATTAAAGAAATGCAGCATTTCTTGTCTCTAGGAGTCACGGAATTATTCATGCCTGAGACACACACTCAAAGGAGTAACTATAGGAGCCATGGGCTTTAAAAGTTTGAGAAGCCCTGATCTACTCAGTTCTTATCCCAAGGGTCTTTAGGAAGCACCAAACAAAAGTTAATTGGAAGGGGCAGGCTCTAGCTGATAGCTGATATGAGGTGCCCACATACCAAATAGGGGCTACTAGTTTCAAAAGTGTTTTGAATAATTGCACAAATTTTGAAGTGATTAGCATCCAAAAGGAAATATTTTTAAGGACAAATTTATCTAATTGAATGTTTGCTAGAGTGCTTAATTTTATTTTATCGTGTTACGTTTAGTGCTTGTGCACTTGTGGTACACATAGGTTAAAATGCCGATTTGCAATAGGAAATTTTAGCAAAGTAGCTGTGGTGTAAAGTTTTAATTTTTGTTTACAAAATGTAAATTGAAGTGGTGGCTTTGTCTAATGACTAGGAAGTGAACTACACAGTCTTATTTGTCCAAATCGATTTATTATGTTTTGACACTGTACTATGTTAGGCACCAATATTTTCTCCACTTTGCCCCACAGTGTGTGCTAGTCCCTGATCTCAACGGGTTATACTTTTTGTAAGAGAATATGATATACTGTCTTATCCCAATTCCCATAGAGCCTGAGGCAAAACTAATTTGCAGTTTACTGGGGGGTGGGGTGCCTTTCCAAGAAGCAAGAGCAAGGGGAAAAGGGAAATGAATCCAGGGGAAGCAAATGCAAAGGGGTGCGTTACCAAGCTGGCCACATCTACACCAGAAAATGCAACTGGGTACTCAGTTATGAAGTTCACTTCTCAAGAAACTATATGGAAACATTACACCTCAAAAGAATTGATGGGAAGGAAGAAAGGGAAAGTATTTGTTCGCCTGCTTCTTCACATCTACTCTTTCCTGTTGGTCAAAGTTCACTCCAAGGGGCACTAACTCCCCCATACCTTCTAGTTGTTACCTGGCCGTTTGAGCAGCTGCTGGACATGCCAAAGCTTATGTCAGCAAGGGGGCCTTCCTCTGAGTGAGCTATGGATCAAGAGAGAGCCAGCAGGAACCAGAGCAAAAACCAAGAACACTCCTGCCTGCCTATGTGCAGCCTCATGCCTTGTGGGGTCAAACAGTGCCTGTTGTAAGTACAAAGAAGTTCCTGCAGTGTGTTGAAGCTCCTCAGTAGTGACAATGTGGCCCTAGGGAAGCAGATGAGAGGAGTGTGGGGTGAGGAGCTGAGAGCAACTGCTACAGAGCCCAGCTGCCCAACTGGTAAAATACTGCAACAACACAAGTTTTGAGGTGAGCATATTGAGAGCTTCCCTCCAGTAATGGTCAAAATCTCCTCTCTACAGCCTTTGTGATTATGGCTCGTATCAGGCAGTCGTCCCAGAAGGTCATCGTTGAGCAGAAAGCCATCTCTGAGAAAATCTAATAAGGTTCATAAACTAAGTCTAGTACATATTCAACTAGAATACAGTTAGAGATCAAGGCAAGGTGGTAGAGGTATATCCCACAAAACATCTTCCCAGTCAACAGTTTCCTGGTAGGTTGGCTCTTGCTTTCAGCAGTTTGTACTATATTTATAAGGTTGTGCAACCACCACCATTATCAAATTCCAGAACACTTTTTGTCGCCCAAAAAAAAACCTGTGCACATTAGCAGTCGCTTTCATTTGCCCTTCCTCCAACTCCTGTGAATCACTAATCTATTTTCTATCTCTTTATTTGCCTATTCTGGACATTTTCTATAAAGCAGGTCATACAATACATTGCCTTTTGTGTATGACTTCTTTTACTTAGCATATTTTCAAAGGCCATCTATGTTGTTACATGTATCAGTACTTCATTCTTTTTTATGGCTGAATAATATTCCATTGTTTGTATGATTCCCCATTCATCAATGTTGATGGACAGTTTGGTTGTTTAATACTTCTTGATTTTTAGTACTCAAGCTCCACACAATGCCACACCTCTTGAAATAATGTTTTCCAGAGATGTTTACGTAGGAAAAACTTAATACAATATTTTAAACAAAATGATGCAGCGGAAACTAATGATTTATATTCTAAATAAAATTGGTAGAATGTCAAAATCACACACAGATATTTTGAAAAGCAAGCTAAGTATCAGTGAAGGGGAAGTCCATATGGGATATTGCTGGAGCTAAGAAAGAGATCGAAACCTCACAGTCATTCACAGTACATAATATTTATGATAAAAAGCCTTGGTTTAGGTTCCTCGAAAGCAGAAACCTAAGGCAAGAATTCAAGTGTATATGCCTTATTTGGCTAATAATCTGGGAAATTCCAATAAGGAAGTAAGTGTAGAACAGAGGCCTCAATGTTATTCCACCTGAGGGGTGAGGGAGCAGCGGTCTTTATTCATCTGCTCCGATCAGTCATGGGTGAGGTCTGCTCCCTGAGGACGTTAACTGGAAATCAGTTCTACCCTGTGATAAAGTCCTAGTGAGTTCTGATGGACTACGAAAGCCCTCAGGAAAAGAATCTCAGGTGCTGGCAGCTGAAAGAAAGGCCAGGGGAGATATGGACAGTCACAGGCAGTGTCTGCTACTGTATTAGTCAGGGTTCTCCAGAGAAGCAAAACAAACAGAACCGATATATGAGGATATATAGGAGGAGATTTAGTATAGGAATTGGCTCATGCAGTTAGGGAGAGAGAGAAATCCCACCATCTGCCATCTGCAAGCTGGAGAACCAGGAAAGCCAGTGGTGTCATTCAGTCTAAAGCCAAAAGCCTCAGAACCAGGATAATCTGGTAATTTAATTCCTAGAGTCCAGAGGCCCAAGAACCAGGAGCTCCAATGAAAACAGATGTCCCAGCTCAAGAAGAGAGAAGGACTATATCCTTCCTCTGACTTTTTGTTCTGTTCAGACCCTCAACGTATTGGATCATGCCCATCCACACTGGTGAAGGCAAAATTCAGTCTACTGAATCAAATGCTAATCTCCTCCAAAACCATGCCCCAGACACACCTAGAAGTAGCGTTTTACCAGCTGTCTGAGCATCTCTTAGGCCAGTGAAGTTGACGCATAAAATTAACCAGCACAGCTACATAGGACATGCAAGCTGTGCACATTATTGCCTACAGAGCAATTGTTAGTTAATAATTGTATTAATTTGGGGTGTGATGAGAAAGTGATGGTTTGAGCAATTTACATCCAAACATGAACATTTTTATATTTAGACTTTTTATTGTGTTACATTGTATTTTCGGAAATGCTTAAGCATTGACAAATAGCCATTACAGTTTTTCCCCTTTAAAATAATGACAAATAAAACCTGATTAGTGTTTGTTGCATGTAACATCTGATTTTCAGAACTGGGTGCTCATGCTCAGAGGAGATGCCTGTAATCCAGTGCTCTATTCTATGTCAGATCCACAGTAGAAAAAAGAGATCCTTACACACTGTAGTAGGTGGGGAGTGCTTCATCGAAACAGCCTGAGAAGAGAGTATTCAGTGAGGAGGAGTTGAGGTGTGTGTAGGTGGGATATATTGTTCAAACTCCCTGCTGTTTAGCTAGCTAGCCACAATGTAATCTTTTGGAGCTACTCTTTACCAGCAGGCATTGAAACTTGTCTCTTGCTGAAATGATTTTGGGACTACAGGAACTAGGCTCTGTCCATATGTGACTATGAGAATTGTTTACTAAATAACTTTGTCCTCTGAATTTTTAGAAGAAATCAGATACAGACATAGCAATTTAGCAGCTACTGAGTAATATTCTAACAAATCCTTAGTAAGTCATTTATAAATGATCAATCCCAACAATGCAGTCACAAAATAAACATGAAAACATGAAGATATTTTTATATTTCCCAGGATCTCAACTCCTTCTCCCATCTCAGAACATGTGAGGGGTGTGACACACCCGCCAGCTTCTGGATGCCTGGGCAGTGCTTCCCCCTAGGCAGCAGGTCCCCATGGCCACTAAGGAGCAGAAGGGCTGAGGATTAGAAATTGTGGAAGACACAGAGAGACAGCTCGCCGGGTGATTCAGATAACTCCTCTGTGGCCATGAGACTGCACCTCTCCAATGTCAACTACAGCTAATTAACTAAGCACCCCGCCCCCATTCCCCTGTGCCCTTCTCCTCACTATAAGTTTGTGGGGAGGCCAGGCTTCCAGCAGGCTGTTCCCAGACAATGACTGAGCACACAGGGACAATAAGTACCAAGAAAGGCCCAGTCCTGGGAGACATGAGACTCTCTAGCCCATGACCAGCTCAAGGACTCCCAACAGCCTTGCTGAACCTTCCTTAGACTGTAGGTGATCTAGGACACTTCCCCCAAACCTTCCTTCTCAGTTTCCTTTATTCAGAGTCAGACTTGCATCACAGTTTGACAGCTCTCCCAGCTTATCCGCCTCCCTCCACATTTTCTCTCACACAGATGTTTCCCTTAATAAAGTCTGTTCATATCTAATCTCATCTTGGAGGCTTTTCAAGGGACCCAGAATAACATACTTTCTTAGTTTACAATCGCTAATTTAGATTCTCTTTACCTAGAATTTCCGGCACTGCCTCAGAAATAGAAAGCTTATAATACTCAGTTGTACATGTTCTTCAGAATATTCCTCTAGCCAAATGGCTGCTTTTCTATGAAGTTATCTGCTACTCTTCACAACTTGTCTTCAAAATAAGCTCTTCCAGACTTAAATCCTCAGCTTTAATTCAGTTAATTAGTAATTATTCTCTAAATGGTGACATATCCACAAAACTTAAAAAGGAAAAAAAGCAATTGATTTCTTCTACACTTCTCTTTTCAAAGTAAGACAATCAAACTTGTTTATTTTTCTGTTATGTTTTTGCTCATTTGAGATGTTTTGAAAAACAAAATCAAAAATATTTCTAGGTTCTAAAGTATTATTTGCTAACGTGGTGATTCTTAATTTTTATTGGATCCAGAGACCTTTGAGGGGCCCAGCACTGGCCCCATAAAAAGACATAGGCAAGCAAAATTTTACACAAAATCTAAGGCTAGGGGTCTTTCTAGGCTAAGGAGCATTTCAGAATGTCCTAGTTCTTGCCCTTAATTGAATATTTCTTGCCCTTAATTGAATATTTTTCCTAGTCTGAGCTGCTTTTGAGAAGAGAAAATCAAATTTGTTGTCCACACTGATTCTTTGGGAAAAAGTCAACTGAACAACAAACATAAGTTTCTATAAATTATATTTGACTGTGATGATGATTTTTTCACATAATCTTCCTGTCTGAAATAGAGAGTTTATGGGGGCGAGTGCAGAAGATAATGTAGGAATATGGAATGCACGCTCTGGAGGCAAGCTCCCTGGATTTAAATTCCCATTGCCATTTCTTAAATATACCAAGCACCCTTCCACCTCAGGGCCTTTGCACTTGTTGTACCTCTTCCTGGACACCCCTTCTCCCAAATATTCACATGGCTCATTCCCTCGCTTCTTTAGCTCATTTCTCAATGGGGCCTTATCAGAGAGGGCTGCCCTGTAAGAGCTTACTCTCTATCACTCTCTACCCCTAATTTGCTTTATATTTTTCCACACAACTTGTCACCACTTGTCATATCATCTATTTGTTTATTTACTGTCTGTGTCCTCCTGAAAGGATATAAGCTCCATGTAAGCAAGAATTTTGTGTACACACACACACTCATCAACCCCATGCAGAACAGTGCCTTACACATGGTAGCTACTCAATAGATATTTGTTAAATAAATTATCCTCAAATAATATACATATTATCCTCAAATAATATACATTTTGGAATGCTTGTATAGAACAAAGACTACTTCTAGTATTCTAAATTACTTTTAACTAAGAATATGCCATTCATCTTTTAATAATACAGTTAAATGACTTTTCAAAGAAGATATTCTTGTCTACAAAAATATAGTATGAAAGTACATATTGATTTAGTTATCTTGGGATTCCAGTAAAACTTCTAATACAAAAACGTATCTGAACGTTCATAAATAATTACAGCTGATGCTTAAATATTGCTTACCACTTTAAAGGCTCTATGCATGCTAATTCACTAAATCTTTTTAACAGCCCATGACACAGGCAGCTATTATTCCCATTTTAGAAATACGGAAGGCTAAACACAGAAAGTTTGTAACCTATCCAGGATCGCCTAGTTAACAAATAGCAGAGCCAGGATTCAGGCAGTCTGGACTAGTTCCAAGCTCTTCACCACTGCCTTACGCAGCCTCTTTAGTACATGAAAGAGGAAAGCTGGAGTTTATGGTAGGAGAAATACGTTGTTTTCCATTACTAGCACTTTCTACTTATAGTGTGAATGTAGCACTTCTGTGATTATTTAAAGTACTCAAATTTTCTTTTCTGAAAATTGAAGGGAAAAAAATTAAAAGGTTAATTGCTAAAACCACAGACAATTTCAAAGCATTAGTAAAGAATTCTCATGGGTTGTCCCTTTTCTCCCCGTCCTAAGCAGCTTATATATATACACATTGCGCCACACTGAATTTTCAAAATATCCTTGGAGTTCAGTCCAAAAATACATTTCCATAATGAAATAATTAGCTCGTAGAATTGTTTTCTGAGAGAAAATATCAAAGTCATGATAGCTTTGGGCATGGATAGCCTCACCTGACTAGGATAGTTTCTGAGAGAGAACCCGGGGCAAACCAACCCTGGGACCATGGCTTCTCTGTTCCTAGTTTGTGCTGCTCTGGTCAAAATGATAAGAATGTCTGAAGGCATCAGGTTCCTTTCTGAAGTGGAGAGCACATTTTTTACATATTCCAGATGTCCAATGAATTTGAGAAGTGGATTTACTCTGATCTATAATTTTGTACAATACCCTGGAATTTTTGCCAAATCCATCTGGGAAAACAAGTTGGCAGTATTTCTGGGTTTTGAACCAGGTGTGAAATAAATTTAAAGTTTACAGGGTGATGGGCACCTAAGCCAGTCTCTTGAAATACCGTTGTTTGCCTCTCAGCACCATGTGCCAGGACTCCATACAAACGTAGGCTGTGGATTTCAAGTGCCTCTGCAAATAGCTAGTTGTGTATCCTGCCAATTTTGCTTTATTTTCTGGTGCAAATGGAAGCTGTGCCAGCAAGTGTCTGTGGGTTTGACTGAATTGCATTGCATTCTTTTTTTATAGTAGTAATTTTGGATTTCAGAAGAATGAAGGTGTTGAAAAGAGTTCACAGATTTTTAAATTTTCCATTAACATTTTTAAAGAGCAAAGAGTTTGACATTTCTCCTGAAGCAGCTGCTTTAAATCACTATTGATCGCCTTGACATCTAGTTCTAGAAATAAACAGAAGTCCTATCCCACATATGTTCAAACCAGGACTTAGAAGAGGCTCTCAGACAACCGGATTTATTCTTAGTTTCCAAAGACCTCATCAGATCTTGTGCTTTAATGATAACCCATGGGCCTAACACCATTGGTTATCTCCATCTCACTTTCTTTTAGAGTAGAGTATAAATAAGCTCCGAACATATTTTTTAAAGTTCTTTTGCATTATAATTCTCAGTCTATGGAATGAACACTTTATGGTTCGGTCTCAGCGTTTCATTTCTACATTCAAACCTCTAGTTTCCATTTAGGAACCCATGAGCTTCTAGGAAATCTCATTCTATTCTCAACTCTTGAGGTTGAGTATGTGACTTAGGCAAAGCCAATCAGAACATTTTAACCTCCTAGCCAGAGTTGGAGGGGTGGGTTGTGGAAATGTGAGGCCCGAAACTACTGCAAATAGTTTGCTGCCATGAAGAAAACCAACCTGAAAAAGAAGCTAACACACGTGTTGGACAGAGTTGAGAAAATCAGGCAGGAAAAAAGCCAGATTACTGATGACATCAAGAACTCCTAGGTCAAACCCCCTGAAGCCTAACCCACCTCTGGACTTCTCATTTACATGAGCTAATGAATTCCTTTTATTGTTCCACTATGAGTTGTGGTTTCTGTTACTTGTAATTTAAAACTTTTAGAAATAGTCTTTTGCAAGGTATAAATTGGTACACAGAAGCAGTTCCTTAATACTGGAACCTTATCTGCCCCATTTCATGAAGTAGGATGCTTTTGGTTGCAACCATAGAATATCTATTTAGCAGTGGCTTAAACAATAAGATCCAAGACCACTGTGTTGTACAATGTGAATGGTTCTCCCTGGACTTATATAAAATAGTAGCTCTGATAAGGCTGTTTATATCACATAATAAGAATTTCCGAGGTAGTCCTGATTGCTACACCGTCAGTTAATTTGGCAGCTTAGCAAGATCATTAAATACCTAGATTCCTTCATCTTTTCACTCTGTGTCCTCAGTGGGTTTGGCTTAGTTTCTTGTAGTCCCAAGATGGCTAACGAGGAGGACAACTTTTTCCAAGAAGTGTCCTGAAGAATTTGCCTTATATCTCCTTGACCAGGAATGGCTCACCCATACAAAAGTAAAAATAAATGGGATTGGGCAGATTACAATTTATATTTCTGGGCTCAGGAGGACCCACCGTCTCTGTGTATATTACCACCTAATAATCAGGAAAAAAATCAGGGTTCTTAACAAGGCTTCATTGGCAACTAAGAGTATTTGATGATACCACCAAGGTATCATCAAAATGTGTTACAAAGTGTTTATGTTCTACCTTCAGAGAAACAGTTTTATCAAAATGTTCAAAGCACAACCATACAATGAAAAGAAAAAAGTGATAATCAAATTCAAGTTTTTATGTTCATTTTTTTTGTATGTCAATTATACCTCAATAAAGCTGTTATAATAATCAAGCTTTTAGTAGTGGTATCATAATTGTCATGCCTGATCCATGTTTTAATATCAAAACACAAAGTCCCTGGACCTGGGTAAACTCAACATCAAAGATATTAAACAGAAGGGGATGCTCAATTAATCTGTTATGAAAGTAAGGTGTAAGATGTGGAAGTTAATATCCTCTTAATAGCTTCTCTTGAGGAAAATAAGTTGAGAGCCAGAAAGTAACTAAAATATCTGTTTCATATACTTGTGATTCAAAACCTAGTTATATTTTTGAGACCAGAAGCAAAGTTTAACCAATAATAACTTAAGCTATGACATATGGAAGAAACAGAAAAAAAATAGAGAACAATAAGGAAATTGAATTGAAGAAAAAAAGAAATAGAAAAAGGAGAGCAATAAAAATAATTCTTTCTCAAAAATTATACTTGCCTAGCTACCATTAAAAAAAACCATTCCAATACAAGTGATATCTGTTTTCAAAGATATTGTTATTCATATAATATTTATTTCTTTTGAGTTTTTAATATCAGTCTCTCAATATAGAAATTACATTTGCCATGCCTTATTATTTATTCTGCATTAAATTTCTCTAGCAATCATCAAAGACATACTGTAGGTTTCTGTGAATGTTCTAATGTACGGCTTTTCTTCAGTTCTATTATTTCGAATATTATGGTAGTTTTTCTACTTCCCCAGAATGGATTCTAGCAATGAAGAATTTAGTTTTGGCTTAATATTTAATACTTTCACTTTTCTAATAACACGCTCCTAGGCCCCATTTATTTCAACACATCTCTCCTGCCTTTTTATTGTTTTGTTGTCTATAATGTCAATTGCAAACTATGAGGGGAAAAAATAGGTCTAATATAGAGAAATTCTGTTTGTAATTATCAAGGTATATAGTAATAACAATTGTGTCATGATTTCTCTTTGACATAATTCAGTTCGTATTTATCAATCAAAAGTTTTTTAATGATATGTTGCAAATTATTGCTTCTAGGATGCATCATTTTCTATTGTCACATCCTCTACACTTATCTTTGTTTGATGAGAGTTACATTGACACATATTTCTTTGGGTCTACATGTGCTGGCCGGATTCCCAAACTGTCGCTGTAATTTCAGGTGACTTTTTTCAATAGCGTCTTAAATTGATGCTTTAACTGGAAAAAAAAAAAAATCTCAGATGGCTGCAATAGGAAGCCTTTAAAATAGCCCCCAATAATCCCCTCCTCACGGTATTCAACAATATGCTTGAGTGCGAGCTGGACCCTGTGACTAACCTCTAACGAACAGAATATGGCAAAAGTGATGGGATGTCACTTCTGGATTGGGTTACAAAAAGACTATGGTTTCCATGTTGGGCTCTCCCTCTCACACTGTCTATCATTCTGAAGGAAGTCAGCTGCCATGTTGTGAGTACCCAGTGGACAGGCCCACGTGACAAAGAGCTAACTAAGGGAAGCTTCCAGGCCAATGCCAGCAAGTAACTGCACCTCAGTCTAACAATCCATGAGGAACTGAATATTGCCGATGACCACACTAGTGAGCTTGGAAGCGGACCATTCCCAGTCAAGCCTTCAGACATCACCCTGACTGCAACTTGAGCCAGAAACACCCTGCTAAGCGGTATCCAGATATTTTACCCAGAAAATCAGTGACATAATAAATATTTTATGTTTTCAGCCTCTAAATTCTGAGATAGCTTGTTGAACAGTATTAGATAACTAATAAAGTAGCCAATTCGGTCCTTCCATCCCCGCCCCCCACAAAGACTAGATTGAGAATATCATAAAATGGACTATCAGCTCTGAAAAAAGGAAGTGATTCAAGATCATCAACTTACTTTTTGAAGTAGCCCCACTCCCTTCATGTTAATGATGAGTTGGGGATGGAGGGAAAACCATAAGACAACTCTCTGACTGCTCTACCACCATGTATCTGTCCATAATTAGTGTTTCTTAAATATATTAGGGTCCATTTGTCATTGCCTCTTTTTCAAAAAAGGTTTGAGGCAATTTATATTAAAGAGCATAAATGCAGTAAAATTAATATCGAAATAGAAAATTAAGGCCATAAGGAGATTGCATTGCATTTATGGAGTATGATGGTCATAGGCAGAAAAATGACCTGCCAAAGATACCCACATCCTAATCCCTAGAACCTGTGAATGTGTTATGTCGCTGTAAATGAAATTAGATTTACTAATTAGCCAACTTTAAAATGAGGAAATTATCCTCATTTTAAAGGTTTATCTGGTTAAGCCCAATGTAATCATAAGAGTTCTCAAATGGAGAACAGGAAGACAAAACAGTCAGAGCCAGAGACTCTGGCTTGACCAGCCATCATTCACTTTAAAGATGAAAGGGGACATGAACAAAGAATTCTCTTTTTCTGAGTTTTCGAATACTTCTCATTTTATCTGATCATCAGACAAAACAATTTTAGGAGCAATGGCCACCAAATAATTCTCTGTTCTTTCAGTATTGACCCACCATTTATTTAGAGAGGCTGAAAATTATACGCAGTGCAGGAAGGACCCGGAAGATGATGCCCTGCAGCAGTGCCCAGGATGGCTTCCCTACTCCAAGAAGTTCAGCTGAGGCTCCAAATCTTCATGTCCCACCCATTCGTCAAAACAAAAACCCCATTTGGAAAGCAAATCACACAGACCTACACATCTTAGAAGAAATCTTAGCAATGATTTGTTCTCCTCAAGCAAAACTCATCGGAGCTCTCCTATCCCACCCCACCATGACCTTATAAAAGTAATCAGCCCCGTTTTCTTCCCACCTTCTTCCACTTCAGCCAGGCCAGCCTCTCTTCTAGTCCTCAGACACACCTGTAAGCTCCTGCCTCATGGTCTTTGTGTTTCCATTTCCTCTTCCTAGTATGTTTTTCCTGTTGCTTGCTCACTCTTTTCAGCTCTCTGCTCAAAGTCATCTGAACAGAAAAGTCTTCCCTCTCCAGTCTGTGTAAAATGCCCCTTCCCATCACTTTGTCCGTTTAATCTGCTTGACTTTTCTTCATAGCCTTTATCACTCCCTGAAATTTTCCATAGGTCTCCTGTATTGCCTGTATCCCCCACTAGAATGTAGTATCCACAAGAGCAGGGGCTCCGGCTTTTTGTTCACTATTTATCCCCAGCATTCAGGACAATGCTGGGTACATAGAAAGCACACAGTAAATATTTAATGAATAAATGAATGAATGTTTTCCAACTACCTATAGTCAACTCCCCCAGATAAGTTTCTGTAACTAGGCTTTCTCCATTGTGTTACATATATATCATA
>NW_011888793.1:5658058-5680016 GCF_000151845.1 Pteropus vampyrus | reverse complement strand
TCAAACAATACAGAAATGAATGAAACAAATATAAGCCACCTCACCAAATTAAGGTACAGCTACCATAACAGCTCTTTCATTTTCCTTTTCATCACTTGGGCCTCATATCCTTCTATATATTCAGGAAGCCCAGTATTCCTTCTTGAAGCTTCCTCTCCTTCCTGCCTTCATGTCGACAGAACCCTGGCCGTACTCAGAAATACCAGGCCTGCTACTTTCAAACAGGACAGTGTCACCAGTGAATAGCCGATCTCTTCTCTGACTGATTTTCTCATGTTGCTGCCACTCAGGATTGCTGTGAAAGTGGTGGTCTACTGCCCTTGCTAATTCACACTCCTGACACCGCGGGCCCTGTACCCTTCCATAGCACGTGTGCATTCGCCTGACAAACGTATGGCCAAATGTGGCCATTCGAGCAGGGAGGAAAGACTCAACCAGGAGCTACTTCATGGAGGAGTTCTTGACCTGGGTCCCACAGACCCCTAGTGTTTCATTACAATTGATTTTCTTTAAAATTATATGTATTTAATTTTGTGTTCTTAAAAATGTTATTCTGAGAAATTGTCCATAGGTATTACGAACCTATCCAAAGGGTCCATGGCACAAAAATGGTTTAGAACCCCTTGAAGAATGACTATTTTCTTGCTTAAAAAAAATAAAAGTTTAGTATCTCCAGATAGTCATCACCTATAATACACGAAAAATAAAAATCTCTTGTAATCCTGCTCTTCATTATCTCACACAAACCTGGTTCTCCTCTAGGATTTCCCATTAAATTTTGTGGTTCTTCTTTGGCCTCTCAAATGCCAACTCCTGTGTACTCTATCACAATTTATTCCTTAGATTTAATTATAATTCTTACTGGTTTTATTGCTCACCACTATTTATTATAGACAAGTTTTTTTTCTTTCTTTTGTGTTTTTCCTTGAATCATTTTTCTGGCTTACATTATTTTGACTAAAATTATTTCCTCAAGTATATTTTTCTTACAGAAGACTTTAGTTCTTGCATATTTAAAGTTGCCTTTTCTTCCCCCAATATGTGAATGATGGTTTAGCTAGGTACAGAATCCTAGGCGTATAATCATTTCCCTCACAAGCCTATAAAAATATTGATCTGTTGTTTTCCAGTACATAATATTACAGATTAGAAATTAAATAACAGTCGGATTCATTTTACCTTGCACGGAACTCTCCTGCAGAAATTAACGTAGCTCCTGACCTCTTCTCCACCAAATCTTTGTTCATATTTAACCTGCTCAGTGGGGGCTTCTCTGACCAACCTTTTAAATTGCAATCTTCACATAACCTCCATCCCACTTCTTTACTTTCTTCTATAACACTTAAACTCCTAACATACTATATACTATTTATTTTGTTTAGTGTATATCCGCAAGACTATAAGCTTCAAAAGAGTGGAGAGGTTTTCTTTTTCTTCAACTTTCTCCTTCCCATGAGAACTAAACTGGCTCTAAGCCTCAGCATCGGGAGGCTGTTTTTTGAGTTGTTAGGGATGTCTTTGATTAATCACCTAGTCCTAAAACTTTCCAAGGGGTATGTAAGCAGGAAAAATGTAAAGAAAATCAATATCCAAATCCTTAACTTCGAGAGATACTCTTTCTCAATTCTGATGTGCCAGAGAGCGTGCCTGTGTTCACATTAGACTTCCTACCACTTTTTAAATAAAGTCACACCTCTCACTCATCCTAAGCCTGATAGTGGATCATTTCTTTGAGTACAAAAACCTCTGGGGGACTACACAAAGATGTAGAATCTTTTAATGATTAATCAGCTTATAATAAACCCTTAGAGCTTCTTGTCTTTCCCAGTCTTATATACATCTGTTAAGCATTATGTTAAAAAACAGTGTATTTCGGCCTGAGGATTCTGCTATGTGATAGTAAGGTAGTGGAAACAATGAAAATTCTCATGTAAGGACTTTGCTTCTTCAATTTTTCTGTCAAATAACAATAAATAAATAAATAAAAATGTATTATTCTGGAAGAGTCTCATGAAGAAAAACCAAAGAAAGAATCAATGAGGCACACTGAACACACAAAAAAAGACTTTCCCCACATTTAAGCATCAACAATTATTTTCAGCTATTCTAATATTCTTTTCTAAGATTTGTAATTATTTATAAAGAAAAGAACCTAAAAAATACCAAAGCTGAATAGATTAGAATATTAATTACCTATCATTGCACAACAAATTATCACAAACCTAGCGACTTAAAAAATACACATTTATTATTTCATGTTTCTGTGGATTAGGAGTCTGGTGAGTTTAGCTGAGTTTTCTGCTTAAGGTTTCACAAGGTTTTTCAATCAAAGTGTTAGTTAGCTACATCTGGAGATCTGACTGGAACAAGGATCCACTTCCAATTATTCAGGTTATTGGCACAATTCATTTCCTTGTGGTTGTAGGACTGTGAGCCTTTGCTCCTCGCTGGCCGTCTGCTGGCAGCAGCCCTCAGCTCCTGCAGAATGTCATCAGCTCTCAGAGGCCACCTGCAGTTCCTTGCCCTATGGGCTTCCTCCGTATGGCCAATTATCTCATCAAACCAGCAAGGAGAGGTTTTAGAGTGACTTTACTAGCAAGAATCTTATGTACATTACATAGTCACAGAATCACTTCTTATTAACTTTGCCATATTCTGTTAGTTAGAACCAAAAAATTACACAAAGGCGGGAACTCCAGGTGGCAAGATCATAGGGGGGTCACTTTGGACTTGGCCTACCAGGGTGTATAATTGACTCTTAATATAACTAAAAGGTTTTTGAACTACCAAGAATTTAAAGACTAAGTGGAAAATTATACATAAAATTTCACATCTTTTTTTAGAATTGGTGTATATCGTTCCATATGGAGTTATAATCTATTTTTATCAATGATACAAAGAAATGTTTACTTTAGTTATAATCAGTCCTGATCTTATTTCATCTTAAAATGTTTAGTATTTTCTATTTATTTTTTAAAAATAAATGCTAGCTGCTGAACTGAATATTTTTAATAATACTATTTATATTTCTTTTTCTTTAAATATCTAAGAAATCTTGATTATGATTTGATCAAAATTAATGGAGTTAATTCTAATTTTATATATGGCTCTTATTTAGTTAATCCCAAAAGCCAAACACTAGTATCTAAGCATACTTTTTATCATACTCACTTTCTCATAAATAAGTAATATTTTAAGCTACAAATTAAACTATTATTATAAATTAAGAGAAATAGGATTTTATTACCTTTTTATAATTTGTTATAACATTGATGAATTAACATCTTAGATCTCCATCATTTAAATCTTGACTGCTTTTAGTAATCTATCTTATAAAATGTGTTCATTAACCCTTTTCCAGTGGTTTTTATACTATTTTTGAAATACATTACACATATATTTAAATTGAAAAATAAGGTCAGACTTTATCTGATAGACAGTAAGTCTAACTAGGGTTGATGGGACTAACAAAGATGACTGGTTTGCAAATTAGACCCCTCCGTTGCCTAAATAAAGAGAAATTTCAGGTCCATGATTTAGATGAAAATATTTAAATGATGTGATAAAAGCATTTTATAAAACATATTAGATTGATGAAGATATAGGAAATAAACAATATTTGAATTTTCTCAGTCCTCTCTGTGTATCTCAAAGTGAAAGTGAAAGAGTAATAAATATAATTAATAAGCATCTGATAAGTCTTGATAAAGCCTTTTTGATATATTTCCCAGAAATCTGAGAAATTGAATGCCTCTGATGTCTGAGCAAAAAAACATTTTGCAAGTCATATTGTTTCCAATTCATTTTTTTCACCAATTTAAGAGAGGATCTAATTAAATTGCCAGGTACTAGATGAGTTTAAATAATTATTTATTATTATTATTTTTGGTACATAATTCAGAAGAAGTTCAAAAATTAAATGGCATCATTATTATATAACTCCTTCCATATTTGCTACTTATTTATTTCTTAGCACATTTATCTGTAAAAACAAAAAAGTAATAGAATTAGTACAAAATGCTATCTTATTTTAGTAATAAGCAATAAGCATTCATAGATACATAAACTAATTGTGGGAAAGCAGTTATTTCATTAGGAACTGGATTTCTAATAAAATTTTATATTTTATGTTTACTAATATTTATCAAAATTTGTTATCTTTATGTTTCTTGATTATGTACTACTAATAATTATAACTCAACCCATCCCTCAAAAATATAACTCTCAGTACCTTATGGTGTTTGTCAAGAAGACAGTTTTAAAATGAATTTTTTTTTTTTTTTGCAAAGAAGTAGTACAGAGTAAACTATAAAAGAATTTCATGCTTAAAAGTGTATTACATGAGGGTTAAATTCTGTGGAAGAATTAAATGAAAATGTGAAGTCAAGGAGGAAAAAAGAAATATGCAAAAATTCCAATCATTTTAAATGAACTTTTTCATGAATATGTAAACACATGGTAGTGGATATCAAATCATTATAGTATTTAGATTCCCCTGGACACTTTAAAAAGAATGATGGGACAGTTTTTAAATGTTAATATATTACAAAATGCCACAAATTATATCTTTTGCAATTATTTAAACTTAGAGTGAAAATTTTTAGATGCTAACTTAAAATTGTGTGAGGGGGTTCATAGTTTTTCAAAACTAATTTGGAAGGTTTTTAAAGCTAAAAACTTGAAGACTGCTGTTCTCTTCAGCCATCAAATGCTGAGAACTGCTGCTGCTCCCAAACCCCAAAAGCTTTTCTGGCACAGGCACCTCAATAGGGTGCCACTGACACCCCACCAGATTAAAAATCTATTGACTACACCTTGTGAATGCCAGGCTAACCACAAAAAGGAACAGGCCACCTCTGGCCACTTTTCTCTTTGCCAGTCAGAGTGGAGTGTCAGCTCCCTTCCTGTTCTCTAGTAACTCTCAGCTCAGCTGGCACTGATGGCACCTGGGTGCTTTGGCAAGAGCAGGGCATGACCTAGATCCTAGAATTGCTGGTCTCCTGACCAGGTACCAAAACCTTGGCAGAGTCAAGATAAGGATCTACTTACTAGAACCTGGGTAAAAGGCGAGGACTTATTTCAGAAAACATGACAGGGATTTATTATTAAAACTAAAGATACACAGTCAAAACAAGGTGTCTTGATGCAAATAGTTGTGATAAGTACCTGAGCTCTTGAAATCCCACCTGGCTAAGAATTGAATTCCACCCCCCACCCACTTCCACCCCCCACCCCACCACCCTCACCGCAGCCCCCTGACCCCCGCCCAGCACCTGAGGAAGCAGAAAGCCTGCAGACAATGCTGAGAGATCCTCACCTGACTAAATGAGTGAAAGCAATACAAACCCAAGACCCTGTGCCTCTAAATCCTACCATAATGGGTTAAATTGTGTTCACCGTAAATATATTTAAGTTTTAACCAATGGTACTGTGAGTGTGATCTTATTTGGAAACAATCTTTGCAGATTTAATTAAGATATAAATTAAGATGAGATCATACTTTATTAGGATGGGTCCTAAATCCAATTACTGATGTCTTTATAAAAGGAGACATAGATACAGACACACAAAGAGGACATTAATAATCTTTGAAAAGTTCTTTCCTGATGTGCTACATAAATTCCCTTCCTTAAATGCTCCTTGAAACCAGCTTTGCCATGTTACTAGTTCCTTCATTCATTAGTGAGTTTAACACATTTTGACATGTGTTCATTTTATTTTTGTATGATTATGTTTTTAACTTTTAAAAAATATGCTTTAAAGATGTTGTAAAGCTTAAATTACATAATAAAAATAATATTAATATGATTCCTGGGTGGTGTTGAATGAGCGTGAGCTCCCCCTTAGCAACGGAGAAAAACCTGGGAGATTCAGGAGAAGCAGCCTCTTAGGGACGCTCCACTGCCAAGGGGCCAGCGCTGTACACCAAAGCCACTGTGTTAAGTGATCATTCTTTTCTTTATTCTCGTCCTACCTCTTCATCATTCTTATTCTTGTCTGTTAGTAGGGCAGACTTATCCTTTGGACATAGTTTGTTTAAATTTACAAGGCAAAATTTATGCTAACTCCAGAATTGCTAAATTTGAAGACAAGTCTTGGCAATCTTCACTGCGGTACAAAAATTGTAAAATGCAAGCAAAATTTCCTCGAGTTTAAAAAAAAAAAATTTTTTTTTAATTCAGGAACAAAGTTCTTGATTTCTAAGAACTGTAAGTACTTTCAAGAATACTAAGTAAGTTATCCTTGACCTCACTGGGACACCACCATCTCTGAGCCTATAAAGAACACTTACCCAGTAACAATTTTCTAAAAACAGTGCCCTTTGTCAGAAGTTAATATGACCTGAAATAGTGATGAGTTCAAGCATTCACAGTCCAGTACAAGAAGAACACTGTATGGTTTCTGCACAGATTGAAGTGGCTGTAGAGAAGAGGAGAAATAAGCAAACCACCTGAGAAAGAAGAACCTGTGGAACTTTTTAATTTCTGAGAGCAAAAACCAGAACCAGGTGTATAGAAAGAGCCCAGCAGAGTGATTCTGGACAAGCAGATAACATAGGTAGGCACCACACAGGGCAAGTATAATTTAAATGTTTATCTAACATTTGCACAGGGGCAAATTTTATTTCTTTCGGCAATTTAGTAACATATGTTTTCCAAATGCTTTTTAAAGTAAAATCTACAGTGCCATATTCAATAATATTAGTAATATAAATATTTCATTTTATTTTTTTCTCTTTCTTAAAATCAGTGTATTATTCTGTCCTTGATATAATGATTTTGAAAATAGATTTATTCTATTCCTAAGATAATCAATGAAGATAATGTGCCCAAGTTCCACACACAGGGAAATTGGACCACGGTAATTGCTGCCATCTTGTGGGAGAGTGAAAGAAATTCAATATGCTGTTATCTTCTAAACTTCCTAGCACCTTCTCTGCTTAAGCATTCGTGCATTCATCATCCTTTCACTCAACATTTACTCTGAGCCAGGCTCTGGCTAGACTCTAGGGACATAAGACAAGTAAGACACAGTCAGTATCCTCAAAGTATGCAAAATGCAGACACAGTGTGATGTTAATATTGTCACAGGAGAAAGCACCCTTCTCGGTGAGGGTGGTGGAGAAAACCAAAAGACTTTCCCAAAGAGGCATAATCCAAAGATTCATGAATAGTCTGGCTGACTCCATTCTATGTGGCTTTCTGTTATGAAAATAATTTCATAGGCATATTTTTCTGCTCATTCCTGTTGGGTTTTTTTTCCCCAGGAGTAGGAAAGGAGACAGGGGAAATGCAATGCTGGCCAGCCACAGAACCTGAGAGAGTATGTGGAATATCTTTCCTTTGCCTCTCCTCATACGTTCTCCACTCACCTTCATTCTGCTCTGTTCCCCAGAGGCTGAGTAGTGTAGACTGCCTCTATCCTCTCTCTTGCATATCGGCTTCCAGTTCTGTTCAGAGAATATTGGTGGTGAGGAGGCATCAGCAGGAGATCTGCAAGAGGAAGGAGAATTATGCCCAGAATACCCCCACCCCCATCCAGGGAGAGAACCCTCAGTGAAATGTCTCAGTTTATCCCTCTCCTTGCTCTTTCAGGCCCAGAGGTGGTCAACAGTACCCAGCTGTTGCTGGCCGCAGTGTGCTGCATTAACCCTTAGGGTTTTCCTACACGCTGCCCACACGTCTATAAATGATTCCAGTTTGAATGTGCCATTGATTTCCTCTTCCATGACTGATCTAGCAGAAATTAATAAATTTTTATTGAATGTGTGAATGCAACATAAATGAATGATTGAATTTAATAATTGAATGAATGAAGGCATGAATGAATGAGTGCTGGATGAATATATGAGAACTGAATGCAGACATGTAGAATATATTAATATTTCATGCAGGAATAAGTGCATAATGACTAAACAAATGAATGATATACACATGAAAACATGAATGGAAACTGTAATAAAGAATGAATTCATAAAAGCATGAATTGGGATCATTTTTAGTCAATCTACATGCCTGACTTCATCACCTCCCCATCTCCCATCTACTAGAATGTGCAAAGAAAAGGAATGATGAGCTTCTCCCTAAAACAGGGATGCTATGTGGAAACAATTTAGAGAGAGGCACTCAGAGGTTAGGTTAGGGGAAAAGACTCAAGAAAAGGATAAGCTAACTTTTAAGGAAAAGTACAGAGAATAAAGGTAGAGATTTCTTTAGTGGGACAGAAAACAAAGATGAAATAAAGTGGGAGGAATTAGGCTCCCTTCCTTTAGCTGGAAGTCAACAATGGTTCACAGACTCAGAGACAAGGAGCCATGGGATAAGGATCCAGCCAACAAATATTGCCATAAGGATCAAGCAAGTCATGAATGAGAGAAGTAGGAACCATCTCATTGCCACATCTGGATGCCAAGGTGGGATGATTAATGAAATATCTCGAGATTCAGATATCATCCATTAAGCTACTGAATCATGTTGCAAAAGCCACTTTCCAAAGGAGCATGGTCATTAGAAAAAGGTCACAGACCTAACTCTGCGTTCTGAACATGAGACCCTGGTCAAGACTTGGTGCTGTTCTCTTCATGCTAAAACATGCAGGAGACAGAATTTGAAGCAATTTAAAAGTCACAAAATATCAAATGGTAATCTCAGCCCATATTTGAATATTTCCCTCTTCCCCAAATACAAAATTTTACTTAATAATAAAAAAGATAATAGGACACATCCATATTTACAAGTGTAGTTCATATGTTTGCTTTGTCCACTGCCAGGCATCTGGGTCTCCAGGAAGAGGCAAAACCCCCTCTGGAATAAGCAGGCCTGGCTGCACCATTTCTGCTGAGAATCTATTTCTCTCTTTGGCAGGAGATGGGGAGGCTGACTGGATGTCACTTTATCTTCATTCATAGATCTTCAGCATCACAATTTCCCTCCAGAGGATTTATCCTGAACCAACAACCTCACTTATTTTTTTGCTGACACAGTGCTGCACGTGCTATACTTTTTGCCATGTGACATGGCTCCCAATGTGCACAGAATTGGACCCGTGGTCTGAGACCTCTGGACTTTGGGGATATGGACTTTGAGGATTTGATGTGGGACATCCAGAGTGAGTCCAGTATTACAGATGGCAGGAAGCATGTTATAGAGAAATCTACAACCACCATTTTTTCTTTATGACTCAGGACAAAATTCAGGGAGCTCTCAATCAAGTGAGAGAGATAAGCCATGTAATAATTAAAATGATGGTGGTGATGACAGCTAATATTGATTAGTTAATATCATTAACTAATAATATAATATGTAATAATGTTATAGTTGATGTTATTATTTAGTAGTTAATAGTATTAACAAGGTGGCCACTGTTCTAAGTATTAACTCAGGCAAGACTGACACAACATGGTATGTGGAGGGAGCTTCTTTAGAGGAGCTGACCCTGTGTTTCCTGAGGAGGCTGGAGTGGGGCGAGACCATGTCATGCTGGAGCACTGGAAGAGGTTCCTTACAGTCACTGGGGTTCTATCTGGGCCTTAAAAGATGGGCTGGTTTGGAAACCACCTGGAACAGAAACCCCTCTTTCCAAATACAGCAGAAACTGCCCCCAAGAACAGGTCTGCTCTTCCTCCTTCCCACTTCCCTGCCACTCTGCACTCCAAACTGTACTTCTTGAATGCAGAAAATGTCTTCATCCTTCCTTGGTGCCTCGCACAGCACACAGCAAATGGGTGTTGCACTAAATGAGTCGCATGCAGGGGTCTCTTGTTTGGGTCATGTAAGCACAACTGGTTCTGATTAAAACCAGACCATCTATGGTCACATTCATCCGGGCTGTGGTTTAATAGTTTTCTGGCACAAGTCTGAGTCTTTGCCCTCTCCCAGGCCAGGACTCAGGAAGGACATTTAGGTACGGAAGGCAAAGGCAGTATCTCCTCCTGAAGAAGCCTCTACTGGAGACCAGAGCAGGACACGATCAGGGAGTACAGTGAAGGACAACGGCACACTGGGAAGACCTAGGGCTTTGCAGCAGACACTACTGTGGCCCTTATGCTCTGTAGGATCCAGCATCCTCAAATTTTGGCTAGGCTCCTAATTATCTGTTCATGCTGTTCAAGCCCCAATTTTTAATAATAGCTGCCCTGCAGTGTTATTTGAAAAATTAGAGATTATAGGTATAGATATATTACAGTGTATAATAAAATATTAACAAGTAAAAGTTACTATAGTTCATTTCGTCTGGAAAAGAAACAGCAGCTACAACTGTTTGAAGGGCAATGCTATGCCCAGTAATTACCACAAGAGAAAAAAAAAAAAAAGATTTAGGGCCAGAGGTGCTTCTGGTACTCACAACTTTCATTATGGGTTGGGGGGATAGTAGCCAGGGCTTTTCAGGGTTTTGTGAGCTATGAGGGAAGCACAGGAGCTCAGGAATGCCCCCTGCCCTTGCCAAATTCACAAATTTGGTGCCGCCACTGATGCCAGATCATAGATCTGTACCCACACCACCCACACACATCCCCCAACACCCTGTCCAAATTGATGCTCAGGACCTTTGCATACCCTTTGCCTTCTACCCTGGGACCCCTCTGAGAAGGCTCCCAGCGGGGGTTGGGACACAGAGAGAGCAGAGAAAGTGTTGCTGTGTGGCTTTAAAGAGCCATTGCTGGGAAGCCTGCTGAAGTTTCTCTCAGCATTCAGAGAAATCCACACATCTACCCTACCCTTGTGGTTGTTCCTCTTCCGCTCCTCACTTCCTACAGGATTCAGCCCAGAACTACGTACCATACAAATCTCTCCTTCCTGTCTGTGCTCTCACTCTTCACATTACCTCTCTATACAGTCCCTACGCACAGTTAAGGCATTGATAGGGTTCAAGAACACTACCCGAAAATAAATATCTAAGGCTGAAGGAATTTTAAAAGATGGCAGAAGCAATGTCACTCTGACCCCCTCCCCGCCCCCCCCCACTTTTGCCATTCTTCCCTGAAATGGGTCATAAAACTCCCAGGTGAAAGGTACCCTCCCAGTACCAGGAGGAAGAAAGATGTTCTTATTACCAGAGATGGAAGATTTGAGCCAAGAAATCTGTACAAATAACTTGATAAACTAACCCTTATCTTCCTGGTTACTTCTTTACCATTCACTACTTGTAGCCTAAATCCCTTTGTCCTCTCAATTCTTCAGAAATTTATTGTTCCTTTGTTTAAAAAGTATAAAAGCTTCCTGTTCTGATCACTTCTTCAGGTCTTTATTCTCTTGTGAAGGCTCCCATGCACATGTAAAAATTCGCTAAAATTTGTATCTTTTTGTCCTCTTAATCTTTGTCAGTTTAATTTTCAGATACAGCCAGAGACCCTAAGAAAGTGAAGAAAACCTTTTCCTCCCTTATAGCATCAAAGGGACAGAACTCATGGAAAGGAAATGCTTTCCAAGAGAAAATATCTTGAAGAAGTAAAACAGAACTGCTGTGTTGGCATCTAGGGCAAGGTGCTGACGGCTTTTCTTCCCCATTTCTTTCCTTCCTTCCTCCTTCCTCAAGATTTGGTCCTCATACTGGTAAGAACTGCTTAAGATTAAAGCCGTTGATTGGTCCATGGTGCTAGAGGCACTGTCTATCTCCAACGATTTGTTTCAGGGTTATTTTTTATTTTACTGAAGAGAATGTTATCATTCACTTTCCCTTGCTCTTCCCTCATTCTTTCTTCCAGTTACTTTGTCAAGTTTCCCTATGACGAACAATGCCTCGAATTTTATCTTGTTTGTCATTAGAGTTAACTCCCTTCAGCAAGAAATATTACCAAAAATATATGTAAAAAAATAACTTGCTTAGGAATTGCTTTTAAAAAAAGAAGCCTCTGAGATGATCGAGAATATATCTTAGTGCTAAATAATCAAATATCAGTGAACTGATTTAACTTTCAAAAATGTATTGCTACAGGATGTATGTATATTTTCTAAAGGTAAAAATCATGATTCTCATACAAATATAACATGAATGTGTGTCAAAAGTTTTATTTAATTATTTGATTCATCAATGGGTGAAGTAAGACATTATAACTGGTTCAAAGGAGAATTCAGAGATAGATAGATAGAGAGATAGATAGATAGATAGATAGATAGATAGATAGATAGATAGATAGATAGATAGATAGATGATAGATAGATAGATAAGGAATACTAAAATTAATGAATAAACAGACGTAAAACTGGCTTTTTATATCAAAGTGAGGGGAGAAATCAATTGTCCCTCCAATGGACAGAATGTATTTGCACATTTATGAACAAGAGTAATTTGTATCACTCTCACTTATCTATCATTTACAGAGTTGTAAATAGGTCAAAGAAAATCAGAGATAATCCAGAAGGATGCACAAGGATGCACAAGACAGAACACTCAGTGATCTTTTTTTTTTTGCCATTTCAAAGTCTTGCACAAATTTTCCCAAATGATGTCAGAAGAGTTCATTCTTTTTCCATAGCATATAGTTTATATTTATTAAAAAATAATCTGATACTTTTGATATAGCTTTTTATTACTTATTATTTGAAACTATGAGGCATTCTAATTTTGTATTGGTGTGTACAATTCATTACCTATAAAATTCATATTTGACAGAGAAAAAATGATTACTGTAAAAAATTAATTTTTTATTATTTATCAAAATGGATCTGGATCATTCTGTAAATTTACAGCAGTAAGATACTATACATTTTTGTTGACTGTATTAACAACCTATGGTCTAAAAATGTGGTGTTTCATTTGGCACATTTAAATAAAATGTTTTTAACTAGAAAAAATTAATTTTGTTGCTAATCTGAATATGTTTATATAAGGATATGTTATTGAGGAATATGACTATTAGATATACCAATGTTAAGGTTGCCAAATAAAATACAGGATTCTCAGTTAAATTTGAGTTTCAAATTAATATATAGTTTTTTTGTATGTGTCAAATATTATAAGAAAAGAGAAAAATGGCTGTTGGGTATGCAACTACAACTTCTAGCTAGGTTCCACTTTGATTTTTCTAATTGCAAATAGATGGTAGTTTCAGGACATAGAATAAGATGAAAGTTTTCTTTTTTTTAACTTTATTACCAATTGTAGTGGAGAAAAAAGTTTTCCTCCATCTTCCTGGAATCCCTGAATGGGACTGAAAATTAAACAGGCAAAGACATTAACAAGAGTAAAGCATGTACTTAACATAAATTTTATGTGATATGGGAGCCATCATAGGAAATGAAGACCTAAAGAAAGGGTTAATCTAGAGTGTTTTTATGCTAGATAGATGAAGAGTGGACGTTTAAGAAATATGATATAGGTCAAAGAGTATGAGGTAAGTGTACTAACTTAGCCAAACCTGTTTGTTTAGATTCTTCTCCATGTCCTTTTATCTTTAGAGATAAGGCTGCTCCTTTTCAAGTAGAGGGAGAGCACCTCTATCATGAAGTTTTTATGACCTGATTCAGGGAAGGAGGGGCAGGGCGAAGCCAAAGTGACCTTCCTGCTTCTGCTGTTTTCTCAAGCTCCTTCAGCTTAAAACATTCAGTATGCTGAGGTGCCATATTTTGGGAGAGTAGGTCCTGAACTCCATCGCTAACCAAGATAATGTTAAGCAAGAATTATTACTTGCATTTCTGCATGAACACCACCAGGTCCAACTACCCGGAAGAAGAGTGATCTGACCACATTTTAACTTTTCCTGAGGCAGAAATGGTGAGCCTATGGTGACATCCCATCATACCAGTTTACATCACTTAAGGCAGATTTTGTTATGATAACCAATGGCCACTTTTAGCTCATTCAGGATGCTGAAGGCTACATGCCTCCCTTTTTTCTAAAAAAAACTAAATAGCTAAGCAAGCATAACTCCTGAATATAGAAGAACACCTCACAGAAACTTGGCAAATATGATGTTTTCTTCCTTATTGCATTAAGCATAATTTATCCTTTTGGACAGGGTCACATAGACCTTTGTTTGCCCAACAGTCAGTTTGTTAATTCTACCCACTCTACAAAGTAAAGGAAAAAGCCATAATATGATGAAGGAAGAGTATTTCCCATAACATCAAGCAAGGCCATAACAGTGTGAATAAAGAGGGTAAACTTCTAAAAAGTTTCAGAAGTCCATAGTTTGATGTGTGATTAATGGGAGAAATAAATCAAAGCAGGAATTGAAAATGATGCCTAGGCTTCCGGCTCTTGTAGCTGAATGAATGTGGGGCCATCGATCACTAAGCTGGAGTAAGAGGGGGAGAAGTAGGTTTGGTTTTTATGTAAAAGAGACTATGTAAAGGTGGGGTCTGAATTGTATTACTTTTCTCTCCTGATTATTCCCTTTGCCTTTATACATTCTGAATAATTTTACCTAGCAAACTACATCAAATTTCAGTTCATTTTTTCTTTAAAAACTAGATATCTATATCATCCTATCAGAGCTTCTGAACAGCCTGATATTATGTGTTCTCATGAGTTTCTATAAATTCTGACCCAAAGCAAAGAAACATGAAACTTTAATCACCATACTCAGCCTTGTTGAAGTGAAATGCACAATTTCCTGTTACATGTTTTCACATACTAAAAATAACTTGGAGGTTCCCCCCACCACCACCAAGTGCCTGGCTCATGATTGGTGCTCTGTAAATAACGGCTGAGAAGTAAATCTTTTTTAATATCTCATTTAGCTCTAATGTATAATTCTAAGATCTACTAGAAATATCTTTTGTCCATAATCACCTACTAGCACTCGGCATATACTGATTTTTCTTAAGTAAGGTTTATTTTGGTCTACTTACATAGCTAATGTTACCCAATTAATCACAACCCTATCTATTACAACGATGCTAACAATAGAGGACATCGCACCTCGTTTTAAAATCTATGCTGGCTTCCCACGTGGAATAAGATCCAAAATCTTCAATTTTATGGCCCTTGATAATTTGGCTATTGCCTACCCTTCTGCATATATTCTGTCTCCAAAATATGACCTGAATTTACACTTGTGCCAGTTTCTCTTCTTTTCCTCTTCTCATAGTCTCACTCTACTCATATCGAAAGACCAAAGTCAAATGTCTCTTTGGCAGATTTTATTTGGAATTCTCCAGCATCAAACATAGAGCTTGCATCACCTGCTAAAGTTTTTTAAAGTTTCATTCCAAGGACCTTAGAATATCAAACCAAAGTTATTTTTCTAGATTATAATTGACTTAAGCAATTAAAAAAAAAGACTGCTAGCATCCTTGAAAAGAAAATCTTTGATATCTTTTGGAAATCAAGCAGAGAAAACATTTTTTACACCATTTTTCTTTAATCCAAAGTATTTTTCAAATAAAATAACCGGATATGTTTTGTAAGCATATCTTGTGAAACATTCGTTTTAAATACTTAGACCTTTTGATTTGACAACCACTTAATTTAAATGACAAAGCTCCAGTTAGAGAATGAAATGAGCTAAACTTATTAAGTGTTCTATCAGCTGAGAATACAGTGGTGAACAGTGTTTAGTTTAGAACCAAACTAAAATTAAGTCACTTATGTCAAGGAAAAAATGGAAATGGAGCATAAAGGAAACTTAACTTAACCTAACCTTACTGGAATTTACGGTTCTTCTCAGAAGTCAGCAGAGGACACCAGCCAATGCCCAAATATCAGGTCCATTCGTGCCATCTCTGGACTTTCTTGTTCCTTTGATTCAGCTATCTTGATCTAAATTAAGAACACTGGACAACCAATCAACTTACAAAGCCCCCCAAAAATCCTTATTTATCCTATCCCTTAGTCTGTGAGCAACTCAGAACTCATTACTCCCATAGCCTTGAGTTACCCAGCTTCTAAGTAGAAAGCTTTGCAATAAACCCAACTTTCTGTTTTGTTTTAGTACGGAGAGTTTGGGTTTTGACAAAACATAGATCAGAGTTTTTCTCACTGAATTTACATACTTTCATTTTAATTAGGGGTGGAGAGATTAACAATATGCAAGTCTTGTATCAAAGTGATCATGGCTCTAAAGAGATTTAAATTTTTAAATAGGATCATTGAGTAGCCACTTGGAAGATCCGGGAAGGGCTAAGTAGGCAATGTAAATCAAACTGAGTTCTGAAAAAGAAAAAGAGACAACAATGCAAAATTCGGGGAAAAGAATTTTCCAAGCAGAGGGCATTGAAGTAAAGTTGGAGAGACATAAAGTGGTGGATGAGGAAGGTGAAGAAGCACAGATCACATAGCTCTTTGTAAGCAAGCATAAGGAGTGTGGATTTAATTCTCCAAGCAGAGGAAAAACTATTGGTAGATTTTAAGAAACGGAGTAACGTAACTTATTGAAAAAAATAAAAATTTTTTAAAAAGGGAGCAACATAGTCTAGATTATAATTTTTTTTAAATCACTTTGGAAGCTGTGTAGAGAATGGATTTGGAGGTGAGGTCAATTGGAAGGCAGCAATCAGATCTCTAGATAATTTTTGCTCAGACCGAGATGATGTTTGTAAAAATGGAGAGAAAATGAATCCAATTTTGGAAGTTGAGTCAAAAGAACTTGCTGATCCAGTGGATGAAAGGGAAGTAGGGGAAGGAGAGGTGTAAATTCATTTTAGAAAACCTTACAAACTATGTTGTCGTTAGGATTATTTGTAATATCTTAAAGGTTACTCATTAATTATTGCATTAAACTCTGACGTGTTCATTTTTATTTGGTTATTACGCATACGAATATATTGGTAATTTTATCTTTTTTAAATAACTGATCTTTAATGGAACAGGTTGAACAGTAAATGGAAAATGAGTAGAGGCAACATGTGAAGACAACTCTTTAAATTTAGAATTAGAGGTCATGTTCTTCCATCATTTCCCGAGAAGGAGCACTACATTGCTCTGGGTAGCTACCCAATGCCAACTTATTCAGTCTCAGCGCAACCGTCAGACTAGGTGCCCCCTTGTGTCAGATACATCCCTTTAAGCAGGCCAAAGCCAACGAGCTCTACAAACTGACGTCACACTAACTCCACGCAAGCCCCACCTCCCTCGATGCTGGCTTGTCCCCATCGCAAACTAGCCTCCGTGACCGGAGTAGGGGACAAGGTCGCCCACGCGGTGACGTCAACGCGCAGCGGAGGCCGGGAATGTGGTGTCGTCAGTGCGTCGCGCAAGACGCGAGTGAAGTCTAGTCTTTTTTTCTGCTCCCGGGGGTATCTCAGGTGGGGAAGGGTGGGCGTGACATCATCTCTCTGCGCGGCCAAGGGCGCCAAATCCCCACCCCGCCCCCACCCCGCTTCCGGTCCCATTCCTTGATTCTGGCCCCCGGCAGGTGCGAGGGGAGGTCTGAGCCGTGCGTTTGTGGTGCGGACGCTATTCGTCGGTCTTCTTCCGACTCTTTGGCCCTTCCGCCCGAATCCACACAACATTCGATGTAGCTAGTATTCTGCTTTTAAAATCGAAGGACCAAAGGCTCAGAGAAGCAGAGCTGCATTCCAGATAGTCTCTTAATTATCTTCACTTAACCATATCTTACGAAATGTTTGAGGCAATTGATGTAAAGCACCTTACAACCCCCTTACCTGTAGGGGTCTGTCCATCCCGCCCATAGCAGCGACCAATACTGATTTCTAGCCCCTCGACACAAAGGAAAAACAGTTTGTATACTGAGTAGAAGACCTGAAGCAGAGATTGCAGATTTTACCCAGAAAAGGTGTGATCAAAATGTAGGTCTCTCAGCTGCCCTGTACCAATCACACACATTAGCACACAACCGAATGTGCACTTTGTCTATTTTTCATTGGCATCACCCTTCCTACACCCATCCAGACTGAAAATCTAGTAGTCAAACTGCTCTTTCATGCCCTGTTCATCTGATTAGCCACTGACTCCCGTCTCCTTTTTCTTCCTGTTCGCTATTTCTGCTAGATAAGACTTCATCAAATAATCTCTAACCTAATCCCTCGAAATGATTTTTTCCAGTTAATATTTATTGATGCTTAAGCACCATTAATCATCACCAAACGTTGCCAATTTTACTCCTCAGCACATAGATGGATTATACTGCTTGGCACCAGGTCAATAAGGTTTGAGTGGATGTGACCAGTTACTCTAAGACACATTTTTATTTACCAGAATTACCACTTTGAGATGCTCCAAAACTCTTTTCCCTCTCTTGTCCAGCAACAGGCAACTTTCCAATGTCAAAGGTTCATAAATAGCCAAATTAAACCTGTGAATTACTGGTAAAAATTTATTGTGCACACAGTAAACATACAGTTTGCAAACCCGGAGCACTCAAACCAAAACGCAGATTGAGGCTCTGAGGTATGCTGTTACAAAGCAACTTACATAGCAAAAAAGCAGTCTTCACAGTGATTGGTAATGAAACTAAATTAATGACTAAACTGGTTTTATCTGCTCAGGGACCCTTCAAAGCTGGTCTCTGTTTGCTTTTGATTGTAACAAGAAATGGAGCCTCCTCAGCCTGAGTCCCTGGTTAAGATGAGCAGAGCCTCTATGTTGACCTATGATGAACATGTAGCATGGGAAAGAGAAACTTCTTTTGTCTTGAGGCACAGACTTTGGGGTTGTTGGTTATCACAGCGTCTGCTAGCCTCTTCTGATTGATAACAAGTAACTTCAGTAGTGAGGAAAAACAAATTTGGTCTCTGTCCCAGTGGAGCTTATAGCAGAGATATCTCTGTACAGATCTGATCATGTCCCTTTACTTGCTTTAAAACTTTCAGTATCTTCCCATTGCTTGAAGGATAAAGTTCAAACTCAGCCTGGCCTTCTAGGCCCTTTCCACTTGGCTCCAAACTGCACTTCTATTTCCCCTCTCCCATGCATTTTATAGTCCAGTCAAACAGTATTACTGGCTAGTTACTGCCTTAATCCATGTGCTTTCAAACCCTCACCTCAAACTTCACCCATACCACACCTTCAACCTGGGATAACCTCCATCCATGTTTATATATCCTGGTTTACTACCCTGTGCTTGTTAAATACCACCGTCTACTAACCCTTTTAGAACACTCATAACAATCTTAATTACATGTTTCAGTCATTGTCTTCCTGCAGGGTTGTAAACTCCTTGAGAAGTCCATCTTATTCATCATTGATATATGAATGGGATATATAAGGACTTAAATATATGTTAAATGAATGGATGACTTATTAGGTTCTTCAAGACTCTTTAGAAATGCTGTCAATTCCATGTATTAGTTTCCTATTGCTGCTGTAACAAATTACCACACAATTAATGGCTTAAAACAACGGAGATTTACTATCTTACAGTTCTGTGGGTGTTGACAGGGCCGTATTCCTTTCTGGGTGCTCTAGGGGAGAATCTGTTTCCTTGCATTTTTGAGCCACTAGAGGCTGCCCACATTCCTTACCTCGTGGTCCCCTTATTCCATCTTCAAAGCCAGCAGTGTTGCATCTCTCCAAGCATTCTTCAACAGTCACTTCTTCTAACTATGAATTCAGCCAGGAAAGTTTCTCCAATTTTAAGGATCTGTGTAATTAGATTTGGCTCACCCTCAATTATCCAGGATAATCTTCCCATCTCAACACACTTAATCACCTTTTCCTTTTGCCAGGTAAGGTAACATATTTATAGTTTCAGGAATTAAAACAAGGACATTTTGGGGAGACCATTATTCTGTCTACCATATTCCAGTCTTTTTTTGCTTCTCTCTCTAGCTTGGCATTTACCCTTCAGCCAAATGAAGTCTTCCCTGAAAAGCATCAGAGGTCTCCTAGAAGTAGGGTTTTTAGAGTGAAAGGGAGTACTATTAACATCTACACCAAGTCAACAGGTGTACAAGCCGACAGGTATAAAGGATGATATGGGTGTGTGACCTATGGAGAACCAATCCTGAGTCCATTATTATGAACTTCTACTCTTTATCCTGGTCTCTTAGAGATCAAAGAAATGTTGTGAGGCTTACTTTCCTTTGAAAATACATGCTTTAGGCTGGAGATGAGATACTTTATCTGGCTCAACAGGCAAAACAGGATCATTTTCTCTACTGTTTTAACAATGTGTAAATAACAATATAATGTTTATATTAGGGACATAGACTTTTATCTGTAATATATATTACAAATATTAAGTCACAATTTTACATTTGTCTTCAATTTTGTTTATGATGAAGCCTTCTTTAGCAGGTACTTCCAATATACCTTGTAGCTTCATGCGAAAAGATAAAAAGAATTCAAGGTCAGGAAACTGGAGATCTGCTCATATTGGACTTGTAAATGGTGATTTTCAGCTTTGGGGAGAAAGAAAAAGTCATACTAAAGTAAGGGTCCCATAGTTTTTCCTTTCTCTGATCAAGGCTTTCCATTTCAAAGTCTGTTAATCCTAGATCATAGAGGCAGAAGATATTTCAGGAAATCATTTTGTGATCTTATTATACAAATAAGACGTGTTTACCCAAGGTTAGTTATTACTTTGCAGTTGCAAAATAGTGGCTTTCTAATTTCATAACGCCCTCTACAGTTTTCTGTATAAAAGAGCTGTCCTTTCGCCCACACCACTCCTTCTTTTCCTTTTCATCTTTTTATATTTTTAATGATATTCATTAAATGGACTTAGAGTTTTTGTTTTTATTTATTCAGTGTATTATAATCCATGACCAACTTTTTTTATGCTTAAATTTTCAGACTTGGTCAGTAGGAGTCTCTTTAGGCTGCTACTGTAAACTTTTGATGTATCTCCATCAGCCTTTGAGTTCTTTCTTGCTCTTTGGCAAGATGTATCAGGCTCATCTTGTACTTTGCCTGCTCCAGATCTGAACTGCCATTTCTCCAAGGAGCTCTGATTCCTTTCAGTGAGGTGCAATATTTAGAAACCAAGATCTTCTGGGCTTTAGGTATACTTGTTGCTACTGGGGTGTCATCGCCTCTTGGCCCTTTTCTTTTCCTTTTGGTATGTCCCCCTTTTCATTCTTTTGTTTTACTCTGGGGATATAGCTTTTTTTTTTTTTTAAACCAGTCTCATGTAGAAGAACATTTAGCTTATTTCTATGTTGCTATTACAAATAATGCCATAATGCTTAATCTTGCACATATGTTGTTTCAGATATGTGGTTGTGCATCTTAAGGGAAAATTCCTATCAGTGAAATTGCCAGATTAAAAGGGAAGTGCAAATGTATCTTTGTTAGATATTGCCCAATTCTCCACAAAAGTCATACCATTTGTATCTACACCAGCATTGGGTGAGGTTATTTTCGCACAGCCTTACCAACAGAATTATAGACTATGTTGTCAAACTTATACAATTTTGCAAAGACGACAGGTTAGAAACATCTAAATGTTGTGTTAATTTGTATTTCTCTAATAGTGAAGCTGAAGATTTTTTCACTTGTTTGAAGATCATTTGAATATCGTTTATTGTTAACTGTGTGCATGTCTCTTGCACATTTTTCTATAGTTTTGCTTATTCTTTTTTTCAAGTGTTTTTTTTTTTTTCATTAGAAACATAAGATCTTTATCTATGTTACATAGTCGTCCCTTAGTGTCTGAGGGGGATTGGTTCCAGGAACCCCTGAAGATCCCAAGTCCAAAGATGCTCAAGTCCCTCAAGTAAAATGGCGTAGTATTTGCGCATAACCTACGCACACCCTACCATATACCATCTCTGGATTACTTATAATACCTAATACAATGTAAGTGCTATGTAAATAGATGTTATACTATATTGTTTAGGGAATAAACTCTGGGACGAGAAAAAAAGTCTATACATGTTCAGTACAGAGACAACCCTTGTAGACCTAGCTATATAGTACATGTCAGCAACAGTATCATTTTTTTCTGCATATTTTCAATCTGTTGGTTCAATTTGCAAATGCAGAATTCATGAATACAGAGACTGACTGTATATTGCAAATATTAACTCCCAGCTTGATATTTTCTTTCGACTTTATGCTTGCTATAATTTTTATTTTTATCTAATCAAATTTATCATGATTTTCTTTGTATATA
>NW_011888793.1:5654038-5655853 GCF_000151845.1 Pteropus vampyrus | reverse complement strand
GACTTGACCATTTAGGAATTTATGATCAGATCACCCTGTGAGGATACTTTTCATAGAACCCCTTTTTCATCCACAATAAGGTAGCAAATCTCTATTTTAAAATTATTTATTCTGTGCATATAAAATGTGGCCTTTTGTGTTAAGAAATAGGGGAAAAAATAAAATTATAAGTATTTTCTTATTTTTGCTATGAGAAAACAAAAGAAGTATAAACAAGAAACTAACAAAAATGGTTACAGGTTGGGGATAAATGGGAATGGCTAGCATGTGAGCAAGACTTCTCCGAATACACCTTTTTATGTAGTTTTAACTTTTAAGGCATGTAAATATTCTATGAATTCAAAGATTAATATTAACTCAAAAAGAGAAGAGTCAAACCTTAAAACTGAATACAAATAGCAGAAATCAACTTAAAATCAACATCATATTTATAACATAACTGCAGAAAAATAAATTCAGGTAACTTTCAAATACAGAAGAACCCTGCATAAGGACAGAACTAAAAAGAAAGAAATCTTGAACATTCCCGAGTGGGTTTATTAGAGGTGGGGGTATTGGTATAGTGATTCTGAAAATATTTTGTGTTGTAGCAAAGGGCAAATGAATACATATTGTTGACGTAAGAACATCCGAACCTGTAGAGAATTTTTATAAAAATTTACTTGCGCCAAATAGAGGATATGCCTGAAAGGAAAGTCTCAACAGACTGAGATAAATGCTTTCAAAAAAATGACAGTTTGCATCCTCTTTTACGTATTTGGAATTTAGGGGGGACTTGATCACATGAAAATTACATGAAGGTGGGAGAAAGCAAGAAGGATCGGACTCTAGGACAGTTTTAACAAGACTATATGCTCCCTTGAGGATGGTCTAGCTTTAGAGAGAGGGGCCTAAAAGGAGGCATTTCAAAGGTATGTTTACCTAGATGCGCAGAAACAATGGACAGGACCATTTAAGGCAAAGATAAGCCTTTTACTAAAGAAGTTATATGCCTGAGGAGTAACTACCCACTATGACCTGCCCGGTTAGGAATTTATGAGCAGATTACCCTGTCAGGTTACTTTCTATGGAACCCAGTTTTCATCCACAATATATTGATGCTTTTTGGAACCAAAGTTCTTTGTAGGAGAAGAGGGATACAAATCAGGAATGGCAAAGATAAGGGGAAATCCTATGGTGTGGGTTCAGTTTGGAAGAATCAGTATTTAAAAAATTTATATTTCCTTGCTTTTTATACTGAATGGGCCTGTAAACAGGGACATACCGGTAACAGTGAGCACAGCTAGCATCATTATTTGTTTTCTAAATGTCATTCTCCAGTGAAAGGAGCCCGAGACCCTTGGAGAAATAGTTAACTCCAGGCCTGAGGCAGCCAAGTAGGGAAAGTACGAGGTGACTCAGTGTCTCTCAAACAAGGAAATACTCAAAGACTAATAGGGACATATTAACCAAACACAGTAGCTGGCTGAAGGGGCTTCACCTGGGAAAATTTGGGACAGTTTGAGCATCAGAAAGAATAATGACAGAAATTATAATAGCGTCAGTAACAACACAGATTTCAGGAATTTTCCCCACCCCTCCGCCCCTCAGATATAATATTCTGGTTAATAGATCTGAGGAGGTGGTTGAGGATTGACATTTTTAAGCAGCTTGCAGGGGATACTGATGCTGGTGATCCTGATGCTGGTGATCCATGGATCTCAGTTTTAGTAATACTGGGTTATAAAACTTAGAATTTAAAAAGGGAGGGAAAGAGAAAGAAAGGAGAAGAGAAATAAAAGAGAAAGCTCTTCTTTACAAAAGAATGCCAGCTAA
>NW_011888793.1:5620532-5653203 GCF_000151845.1 Pteropus vampyrus | reverse complement strand
TTTTTTTTGTTCTGGGATGAATCAAATGAGGATACTAAAATGGGTATAGGGGGATATGGAAGAAGAGGGTTGTGAGAAGAAGAAGACTGAGAAAAGAAGAATTTTAGGACACACTGGAGGAGCAAGGAACATGATCCTAGTTTATTAGAGTAATTAACAGTGGTGGCTGCAACAACCTCCAAATCTCCATGGCTTAACACAGTAAAAGTTTATTTCTCGTTCTAGTAGAGAAAACTGAGACAGAGAGGTGAAGTAACCTGTCTAAAAGCAACAGCAAGTGACGAACCATAATTCCCATGCAGTTCGGTCTCTAAAGCCTATGTTCATTTCAGTCCCTACTCCTGAGGGAGGGAGGGACTCACTGATGGTCCCTGAAGTTAGAATGAGACTGTCCTAGGCTCAAATCTGCCACTGTTTTTATTCTCCATTATTGGATCCATAGTCCATCCTGAGAGAGAGCCTGGGGCCCTAAAGAGACCTCCCGTTAGGGTTCAGACCATTCACTGGTGTTGTACGTATCCTTTAAATACCTTTTACATTCTCAGCGCTATTCCAGAATCCAACAGTGAATAAAGCTTCTGTTCCCAAGTTGCTAACCCTCTCAGGAGGGAAAGAAACGAGTAAACGAGTAAGTAATAAACTCCGAAGCCATGATAAATTATATGAAAAATAATAAAGCAAGGTAAGAGGTATTAGATGGCAAGGATGAGGAGATCTATTTAGATAAGGATTCAGGGAACACCTCTGAATATTTGGTTGGAACTTCGAAAGAGATGAAGCCATGAATGATTTGAAGGCCTGAAAAAAGTATTTTCTAAACTGGGGAAACAGCAAGTTTAAGGGCCCTGAGGTTATAATAAATTAGGAGCGAAATATGGACATTAAAGCAAGAGTGGCTGGAAGCAGGAGAGGTTGGAGATCTAGGAGACAGGTACCAGATAGGGTAAGAAGGGAATAAAGAATTTGGTTTATAGAAACAAAGAAACCTAATGGAAAATCTGTATGTGCCATATTATTGTTAAATTCATTGTATGATAATTATATTTTTAAAAAATCTTAGATATCAGAAGACTAGGTTCAGTAACTGCTTAATCAGCAACTCATATCATTAAAATAGTGTTGATAATATTCGTTATGTGTCCCCATGAGATTTGGTGAAAACAAAACATGGTATCATTTATGAAAATACTACTCATATGGTTAAGTCATCTAATAACCGACTTTAATATTTGCATAGCGCTTTTGAGGTAAAATGTGCTCATGCTTAAGGTAATTCAATCCGTTAACAGTCAACAGTATGCTAAAAACCTGGTGCAATGAAACCACAGCAGCACCATATCACAAATTGTGTTAGTCATTAGCACTACCAACGGAAAAGTCTCTCTGTTTTCTATTTCTCTGCCTCTCTGGAGAGAGAGCTCATGCAACCAGGAACAGGCAAACCCCAGGGTTCACAAGAGCCCTCCAGATGCTATCCTTTGGCTGTCCCTTCACACACTGAATGTACTGCAGCGTCCGTGTATTGTCCCTCTGTGCCACCCATAAGGGACAAGAACTTCAGGATTCTCCACGTGAAATTCCCGGTCTTCCTTGGTTTGGCAGAACCCACTTTGTTCATCATCAGCAAACATCAGCTTTTTAAACTGACAAATTAATTTTAACCTATCCGTCACTGCTGCTGCTTTATTTATTTGCTGTTCTTTATTCTTATGCCCTATAGGGATTTTTTTTTTTTTCACCTGGGAATACTTAGAAAATCAGATAGAAATATTTAACTGATATTTACCTTTCAAACTCTATAATCTTTGACCAAGGAACATTTTAAAAGTGTTCTGCTTTTCGTTGCTATAGATCTATGGCAGCATGCTATTTTTGATAAGTTAAAAGTTTTGCTTCATTACATATAGATAACAATAAATAAAATGCATGACAATAATAAATATCAAGGCCTCTTTCTTCTCACATGTTAAGGAATATTTTGCTATTGCCCACCTAACCTATTTCCCTTCCCTCACTTTTGGTCTTTATTAGTAGATCAAAGTGAAGAGCGCACAGATGTGTGTGTGTGTGTGTGTGTGTGTGTGTGTGTGTGTGTGTGTGTGTGTGTGTGTGTTGGAGGACATCAAGGAACATGCTAGCGAGAGAAGAAAGAAAATGCCAAAGAAAGATTGGTAAAATATACATCGAAAAGAAAGCAAGTGACTGATGGAAGAAAAAAATTGGACCCCAGGGAAGGAAGGAGGAAAGCATGAGAGTGTTCCAGTTTTTCAGAGAATATTAGTAGAGATTTTGAGGAATAGCTATTGTATGAAGGAGAGAAATTGAAAAGCTACTTTATAAGATTTGCTCTACATTAAGAGTGTATCTGTCCACTATGCCCACTACACACATCAGAGCTTTCTGAAGGGAAGATTTTAATTGCTTTCAATATTTTTTAGGGACTGTTTCTCTGAATTTTGCATTGTGCTTAGACTGGGCCACAAAGGACTTGACTTAATTCAAACTACCAAAATACTCAGGATACTGGGGGACATTTTTTATCCAGATATTTTCTATAGACATAGATTAGCGACTCCTAATTTTAAAATTAGAAAGATTAGTGCTTACAGCTCTCTTTGAATTTGTCTAATAGGTCCTCTAGTTTTCACACACACACAAAAAAAAACCCAGCCAGAAAAAAAAAAAGAGAGAGAGAGAGAGATTAGGAAGATTTAAAAAGGGAAAATGGCAAGGGATGATGCATTTTTTAAAGATGAATATTTGAGGTTTTAATCATCTTGTGAAACTTTGAAAAAACTCTGCTATGAAGCCTTTAACGTTGCCACTGCCCTGAGGTCTTCTTTTTGCCAGTCTTTCAGCATTTTTCTTATACCTCTGTTATTACACTCAATTTACGCTGTCTGGCTTGTCTTTTCTAAGAAACTTCTTATTATAAAAGTAATATATGTTGGCCTGGGTTTATTCTTCCCCTCCTCCCCCCACATCTTTATTAAAGTATAATTGACAAGTAAAATATATTTTATATTACATAGTAATAATATATTAAAGCATTCAACTTGAGGATTTGATATACATTGTAAAAGGATTCCCACAATTGAATTAATTAACATCACTTCACATAGTTACTTTTTTTGGGGGGAGGGTGGAAATGCTTACCATGTACTCTCTTAGCAAATTTCAAGTATACAATACAGTGTTGTTATTGAAGGTCGCCGTGCTGTACATTAGATCCTCAGAACTTAATTCATCTCATGGAAAGTTTGTACCCTTTGCACAATCTCTCCCCATTTCCCCCAGCCCCTAGAAATCATCACTCCACTCTCTGTTTCTATGAATTTGGCTCTTTTAGATTCTGCATATAAGTGAGATCATACAGTATTTGTCTTTCTCTTTCTGGCTTATTTCATTTAGCATAATGCCCCTCAGTTTCATTCATGTCATTGCAAATGGCAGAGTTTCCTTCTTTCTGTGGCTAGATAATATTCCATTGTGTATATATATATACTATATCTTCTTCATTCATTTGTCAATGGACACTTAGGTTGTTTCCATGTCTTAGCTATGGTAAGCAATACTATAATGAACATGGGAGTGTAGGTGTCTCTTCGAGACAGACAGTGATTTCGTTCCCTTTGGATATATATCCAAAAGTGAGATTGCTGGATTATATGGTAGTTCTAGTCTTAATTTAACATGGATTTATTTTTAATTGTATGTTGTGAGCTCATGGAAGGCAGAGACCATATCTTATTTATAAAACAATATCATGGCAATTACCAGCACAGGCTTTGAAATCACCTAAGTTTGAATCTTGGCTCTGCCATTCCCCTCAGTTAAAATACCAAGTCCTTTTGTGTGTGTGTGTGTGTGTGTGTGTGTGTGGTTGTTATTGTTGTTTAACTGGAAGACCTACTAGACAAATACAAAAACAGCTGTCAGCACTAATCTTCCTGATCTTTTGTCTCACTACTCTCATCTGTAAAATTGAGAAAATAATACCTATTTCTTTTGGGGCAGTTGTGAACTTTAAATGAGAAGACATATGAAAGTGTTTAGTGCAACACCTGGCACACACAAATAGTCAACCAATGGTAACTATTACTATATGTCTGCTTTATTATCTGAATCCTTACAACGTAGCACAGAAGTAGCTACTCAGATCTTTGCTGAACAAATCATGGCTAAGATGAGAGAAGAAAACCATGAAAGGAATCCAGGGGCTGGCACCCCTGGTTTATTGTACCTTTATTTTCCTGTGACCTTAAGATTTAAAGTCTCAGGGCCTGCTGCGGAGGCTTGAAACCTGCTTCTAGCCCAAACGAGCCTCGTTGGAGGTGGGGTAGGAGGAAAGGCCTCCCTGGGAGTTATGAGCCTCTAGGGGAATTCCGATTCAATCTCTAGTTCCTTGTCTCTTCCTGCCCTCCCCCACAGAGTCTCTAGAGAGTCTCCTAATGATAGTAACTTCCAGTGCCTAACCTGTACCTTTGTGGGATTCCCCAGGGGCGGGAGTAGCAGGGGGCGGGGGGTTGGGGGGGGACTTCTTAAATACTACCTCCTGCATAAAGCAGTTTCTGTTTTTCCAGCTTAGAAAGAGTCTCTCCTGTTATAGCACAGCATTGATTGCCATATTCTAGCTTTCTAGCTACTAGCTTTATGTTGTTTCCCTTTGTGGATTGTAAGGTCTCTGAGAGCAAAGTCTAGCTCTGGTTCCTGTTTGATCGGTACAGTGAGCTATACATAGTTCCCAAGTAATGACTGTTATATTGAATTCTACTGAAGCCAGTCTTGGGACTGCAGCCTCAAGATGAGCAGTAAGCCCAGGCCTTGCCTTGATCCCAAGAGCTTTAAGATGCAAACTTCTGCTCCCATGGGAGAACACAGCCTCTGGGCAACTAACAGCCTAGAGATCATTGTTTGAGTCATTGTAGGAAGTTCCAAGCAATAGATTTCAAAAAGCCGTCAGGAATCCAGAAGAAAATCTTTATATAGGGGGTAGATAGGGATTTACAAAATGGTAACATCAAAATTTTTCCTCTCTATAATTTAAAGTTCATTTTTTATACTACCCAGATATTACATAGGAGCGTGGTGGAAATTTAATACCTGTAACAGCTGAAAACAATCTGAAAGAATTCTGACTCTATTAGCAGACAGTTTACTTAAAATTTGTTCTAGTAGTCATATAAAAATAATAAAGCAATAATTTATTTGATCCCAAATATAATTATTCTGAACCATCTAACAAGCACAAAATAGTAAATTTTTCATTCTCAATTATCATTACCACACAGTTAGCTAACATGCCTGGCCAAAAATAATATTTTATAGATATTATTCTGAGTTGTTTAACTTAATTAGGTGAGATAATGTCTCAGGAAAAGTTTGCCACCTCGGTAACTTGCTTTTCTCATTTGGTGTGGGGGGAAAAATTACTCTTTCATCTTCATCAATGTCTCTTTCACTGCTTGGACCTCACTTCTGCTTGAAGAATGCTAACGTGTCTCCTCTTGTTTTCATGTGGCTTTTCACAAATTCAGTTAATTTCCTGAACCCCTCAGTCAGTCCGTCCCCAGTGATGGCACAGCAGGGCTGCACACACCAGTTCCGGTTACAGCAGAGCTTCTTCACTTTGAAAATTCTAGTGATGTCCTCGGCAGTCAGAGCTCCAGGCACATCCTGTTTGTTGGCTAATAGGACCACAGGCACATTTTCTATGTGTTCATTCTTCAAAATGTGCTCGAATTCTCTCCTGGAGTCTTCCAGTCGCTGTTTGTCGGTACTATCCACAACATACACCAGCCCATCGGTATGCTCACAGTAACAGCCCCACAAGGTTCTCATTTTCTCCTGTCCTCCAACATCCCAGACGGTGAGTGAAATACCCTTTCCCAGCTCAATCATCTCCACGTTGAAACCGATTGTTGGGATGGTCACAATATCCTTAGCAAGCTTTAATTTATAAAGGAGAGTAGACTTCCCAGCAGAGTCAAGTCCCAGAAGAAGAATATGGGCTTGCTTGGCTTTAGGGTTTTTAGAACTCAACAGACCCATTTTAAAGCTCCTTTTCCTTAAAGACTTTTCCTTTTGGCCAGAGATGATGTTTCCTCTCCAGGTCTTGCATGAAAATGTTAGGAGGAAAGAAGAGAGCAAATGCTTCATGTTATAGTCTAAAAAGAGGAACTTACATGCATTTATGTAGTAGCTTATCGGCTCGATTATGGGCAGTGTTTTATTTGCAGTCCCAGCCAATCCTGAGGAATCTGTGGTGTAACCAGCCAATGTCATAGTAGCTCAAAGGGGAAATTCTTTGTGAGTGAGTAGGACTTGGGAGAGGCCTGCCTGGGTGACGCTGCAGCTTTTTCTCTTCCAGCTGTGGGAAATCTAGGGTAACCGAACGTTCAGACATGCACAGGAGCGTGATTTGGTAGCAGAATAAAAACTTTACCAGTGGTTTGTAGAACTTCTCTAGTTATTTGACCATTTATTCCAGTTGTAAATAAGTAACCAGACTTCTGAAGTCATAAAGAGAGAGTTTATCTCACACTTCCCTAAGCAGTATCTTTAGCACTTTCCCCATGTCTAGATTACTCAGTGGGAAACTTTAAACCACCCAAGGTTGTCTGAACCTTACTCTCATAATCACATAGAAAATCACTTCTTGAATCTTCTAAGCAGAAAATTTACACTATTCACAAGATCAAATTTACAGAGAAGGAAGTTGGTAACATAAAAACTTTTAAAATCAAGCAGAAGTCTGATTAAAGATTGCAAATTGATTTTTGGGGAGAGGGAGGAATTAATATTTTGGAAAATATTTTCATGTATTTATCTCCTCTCTTTCTCAAGATTCCACCAAAATGATGGTAAAGGGGAAAAAAGAACATATAAACCCATATCAAGAAGACGTGGGAGGCCGTCAGAGGGTGAGAGATTTTAACAGAATTCTACCAGATGGAAGATGAGTGGTAACTGATACAGCAGATAAAGCTGAGTCTTGGGGTGCTGATACACAGGACACAGAGGGAAGGGGTGAAATGAAGGACTGGAAACAGAGAGGTCAACTAAAAGTCTGAATAGGAAACAGAAAAGACACACACATACACACCCACCCACCCACACACACACACACACACCCCTCTGCTGGGTGACATTTCAGCAATGAGAAGTTACAGGCAAAAAAAATGGGTTATTTTCTAAAGAAATTAAATGATGTCAGAAAAAAAAAAAAAACCTCCATGTTTTGGTATTTGGGAGTTTACACATCATAATACCTAACTCGACATTTAATTGACCTATAGCCAACCTGGCAGTTGGCAAACATTGCTCATGTACACAGAGTTCATAATCAGCTTTTCAGCACACAGAGGTTTCTATACTTAATGTATAAAATGCCTTCAATATGAATGAGAGAAAGATCAAAATAAAAATAAGAAGAATTTAAGAAAGTTTAAGTAGAGATAGTTCAGGGAACAGAAGAAAATTTTCAGTAAGTTCTAATTAATATTTTCTTAGAGATTTGAAAAGATATTGCATCCATAAAACAAGAAATGGATGCTATTAAAAATATGAAACAAAACTCTAAAAAAATGAAAACATGATTTCCTAAATTTAAAAAGATCAATAGTAGGTTGGACGGAAATCTTTCAGAAAGTAAAAGATGGAAAATATGAAAGAAAAGATAAGAGATATAGAGAATCAATCCAGAAGTTTCAACATCCGACTTACAGGACTTTATTCCAGAGGAGCAGAAAATATGCAAAAGAGGAAATTATCAAAAAAATAATAATATAAGGGTATTTTCCAAAGTTAAAGAATGAACTGTCCAGATTGAAAGGCTTCCTTCAGTTCTTAACAAGTTGATTTTAAAACAGCTATACCAAGGCATAGAATATATGTAGTTTATTTTTATTAAAACTAAAATTTTATTTTTAAAAAATTAAATAGACTATTCTGGGTGCAGAAAGTACACTCATAAAAAATTATTTGAAACTTTTAAAGAAACATTAAGTTCTTAACCAACTCACTGTACCTCAGAATCCAAAGATAAGATTTTTATTCATTTATTCATCCATCTATTCATTTATTCAACAAATATATATACATTGATTACCTACTTTGTGAACCACCATGTGCTAGATTCCAGGGAGGTCAGAGATAAATTAGGCCTGCTCTTAGGAGGCTTTCATTGGAAAGAAAGTAAAAAAATAAAAAAAGCAAACAAATAAAAATGATAATACAAAGTAAAAAAAAAAATTGTAAATACTATAAGAAAAGAAAAGCTAAAGTATTCTGATATTCAAAGATTATATCAGGATGAAGGGCATTAGAGAAATCATCTAGAGAAGGTTAAACATTGAACTTGACCTTGTAAATTATAAAATGGAAGAAGGGCATTAATTAAAAAGATGGTCTGTGTGAGTGAAGTCTCAGAAATGGGAAAACATAGATGTATATGGAAAAGCAACAGGAATGTACAATCTATGCATGTGTATTTTTTTCCATATACATGTTTAACTGTCATGAGAAACTACCTGTCACTATCACACAAGTCTAGATTGTAGGACATGCTACAAGACAACAGACCTAGACTCTTCAAATTATGTCCATGTCATGAAAGACAAAAAAAAAAAAAAAAAAGGAGGGAAAGAAGCAGGGGGAAAAATGTTCTAAATTAAAAGACACATGATTTCTAAATGCACTGTATGGCCTTTGATTGGATCCTCTGTCAAAAAAAATTGATTAAAGAAATTATTATAACAATTGGGGATATTTGATTAAGAACTACATATTAGATGGTATTTTTATCAATGTAAAATATCATTTTAAAAAACGTTTTAACCCATTTGCTTTATTTACTTATGTTTTAAATGATTTTTTATTTTTCAGGTTGACATACAGTATTATATTAGTTTCAGATGTATGACAGTGATTAGACATTTATATAATTTAAGACTTGCTAAATGTCTTGAGTACAATGATGGTATCATGGTTATGTAGGAGGGTGTCCTTATTCTAAAGTGATACATACTAAAGTACTTAGGGGTGATACTAGCAAGTTAATTTCAATTGATTTAGCAAACACACATACATGCATAAAGAGAGAGCACACACACAGAAATATAGCAAAAGTTAACAATTGGTGGAGTTGGGTATGGGGTGTTGTGTGTTCATTGTACTATTTTTTTTAACTCTCCCGTAGGTTGGAAATTTTTAAAAATAATATGTTGAAGAAAAGACTGTACTTGAAATAAGGTAATTAAATTAAGATGCACTCTGGAGTAATGCAGAAAAAAAATTCAGCTTTACACATGTGGTAAGACTAAATTTCCAAAGATGAATTTAGGAACTCTGACTGCACTAGCACTTGAGCATACTTTCAGTAAAATATGCTCTGTATTTTCAATTAATTAATGTTTTAAAGGTTTAACATTTACTTCATATTAAACTTGGTATGTGCTTTATGACATCCACTGTCGGTACTGGGGTAGTACTTTAATTGACTATAATGAGGATTATCATACATTTTTACCTTCACTCTGTTTCCTCTATGACCAATTATACCTTGTTTTCAGGGTAGCCAAGCAAAAGAGGGGTTAAATTCAGTATGACTATTATGTCCAAATGAAAAGATGACTTCTGTGAAAGGAAGTAAAATAACTATTTTCTCTCTGGTAATTTTCCTGAAAAAGCCTACAAATGTTTCAACATCCTTTCCTATTGTCCCACAACATTTATGGATTCATTTGTCCCAGCCAAACCTGAGGGAAGGCAAAGTATTTGTTTTCTGTAAATCATTCTGAGATTATGCAAAAAAAAAAAAAAAGGTAGGATTGTGAAAGTTACTGGCAGGCTCTGAGTATCACAGGAAATTTGTTTTAAAATATAGGAATAAAAGGTTTTCTTTAATTTCTTACCATGGAGGCAGGAGGCAAAAAGCCCTAAGTTAGAAACTCAACCATGTACTGACCAAGTAAAGATAAAGAAAGTTATCTCTTGAAAGAAAGTGGCAACTTATTCCATTATCTTTATTATTCATAGATAAAGAAGAAAGAATCAGGATGTGGTTGTGTGACTTGCTTAGCTTATGCAGACTTAGAACATATCCTGTTTCTCCTACAATAACTTTTTCATTAGTCTTTTAAAAAAACAAACTTTTAGAAAATTAAAGAATCCCATACATACAGAAAAACACAAAAATCATAAATGTGCAGCTCAATGAGTTATCACAAATTAAAAATACCCATGTGACCACCACTGAGGCTAACCTTAATTTTTCATTTTTCATTTTTGTTGTGAGTAAAAATTCCAGACTTCAAGTGTTTCTACACCAGTTGTCAGAAATATGCTCTATTCCCGAACATGTAACATGAACAACAGGCACTCATTATCCTAATTGAGATTCTTTGATGCTGTGAAGAATGATATATTCCAATCTATAAAGCCATTTTTCCAGGACAGAACCAATATTTTATCCTTATCACCAAAAAGCTTTTTCGATACATGGGTAGACCATGGATCTGCATTCAAATGTAGCCTCTGGCACTCAGTGTTGAATGGTGATAAAATCAAGATTGTTGTGATAATTACTAATATACATAAAATAAATGTGAAAACACATATTGTAGAACCCGGTGCTAGATTAATGATAATTTTTTTCCTCTCCTCTTTCAAGTTTTGTATATTAGCTAACATTTAAAAATACCTGTGATTTTTGACCTTTTCCAGAAAAGGAACGATTTGATGATTACCATCAGAGTACTCCCTTGGCAGAATAAATTACTATGTGCTGAACTTCTTTCCCAACACCCCAACATTTTTATTCCCCACTCCCCCAAATAAGATTAACATGAACGAGAGACAATACAGTAACAAAGGGGCAGTCTGAGGGCTGCCTGGAACTTGGAAGGGGCAGTCACGCTCTTTTGCCTTGGCAAAGACAGGGATTCGTATTATAATTGACATATGGTATTCTCTGAGTGTCTGCCCAGCCAGCAGCAACGGGCTCCAAAGAACTAGGAGGTGCAGCTTGACCACCCTTAACTTAATTGGTTCCCTTTTCACTTTGGAGATATAATGATTCAAATCACAGGTTTGCATAGGTCTCCATTCTTTATAGCTTCTCATGTCTCCTCTAACTTGTGGTAAATCTGTGATTATTCCTTCAACACTTGCTGAGTACACATTAAGTGGCTGGTGTTGTCTGTCTATTGTGTTCAAAATGACTGAGAGTCACCCTCTCAGAAGTAACTGAGGGTTTGTTTTTTAAAATCTTTCAAAAAGATGCTATACACAACCTTACTACTTTAAAAAATGTTTTTTACTTTAAAAATAATATTTAAAAAAATTTAAATCATCTGAGACATTGAAAAATCTAAAGCGATTATGAATTTCACTTTTATCTATTTACTTCCTGTCTTCTTTTATGTACATATATAATTTTGACATACTTTATTCATTCACCAAACACAATTGAGCATGTAATATGCCTGAATATAATAAAGACACTGGTGATAGTGATATAATCAAAACAGTCTCCATTTTCAAGGAATAATAAGCTACTAAGGAGACAGATACCAACATGGCATGGATATTGCTATAAGTAAGGTAACAAGGAAGCACAGGAGTCGTCAAAAAAGAAGAGTGAAATAGCAAGTCGTGTCCAGGAAACTGGGAGCAGTTTCATAACTCAGGGATTGAGAAGTGTGATGGCAAAGGAATAAGGAGAGAGGAGGCTATAGGTCTGTGTCAAGCAAGCATGGCTCATGCATGGGGCGCTCACATCATTTATCGTCCCAACTTGGACAGTTTTGAAAGTGGACGGTGTACTTATAGTCAGTATGTCAGAAAACAGGACTGTTCTGGGAAAACTAGGCTATGTGGTCACCCTAATATAAGCCACATGATACTTGCCTGGCTTCATGAGAAGAAGCTCGAGCTAATTTCAGGATGAAAGATTAGAGTGCTAGGTCTGCATAGCTTCTCAAATATGTCCAGTCACTCACTGATATTCTCCTTTCTAGTCTTTCTGGAGGATAAACTAAGAAATCAAAGTTGTAAGAGAACATGATGGGATAATAACACCTACTTGATACAGTTATTATTACTTCATGCTGCCTCCAAGAATGAGCAGTAATGGGGAGGAGGTGGTTAAGGTTAAGGACATTTCATTTCTCTCTTTTCACCCTCCTAACCTCCTTCTAACTCCTTGTACTCTCCTTTTTCCTCTACCTTTTCAATTGATTTATTTCCCCTTTCTTCTTTTCTATCTGGTTATGTTTGGTGAGTAAAGCGCTAGAATAGTGACCAGGAACAATTACCATTATTTTTAAAAGTGTTGAACTATTACTAGATATTATAGCCTCGGTAAACAAATTTCTCATTTCACAAACTGGATTTTGTTTTTGTTTTACATTATTTATATAACATAAGCCAGCAGTAGATCCTTTCTTGAGGGCAATCAAGTTCCCTTCGAGCTAGACCCTATTGTTTCTGTCTCCAGCTCCAACCACAAGGCTATGGAGGGAAAGAGTGTCAACATTCCCTGGGCGTTTCCACCAATTAACTTTAAGTAAAAAAATTCTGCCCAAATTTGTAACATGGCTAAAAGGCACCAAGATATAAGTTGAGGTCCATCTGAGTTTCAAAATTCCATTTTGAAATAAAATGGTCCTTAATATGGTCATAATGGAAAAGCTCATCTTGTGCCATTTTTAATGTGTTACATTTGTTAAAAGTATGTAAGTAAAATAATTATGTTTGAGTGAAAGCTAAAACTCATATAAGCAATGAACTTTAGTATTGCCTTAGTCTCTCTTTCTTACCTTAAAAAAATAATCCCTTCCTCCTATGATAAACATGAAAGTAAAAATGATGACCATAAAAAATTACTTAATGTGATTCAGTTCTCACCTCCATAAAAGATATGACAAAGTATATGACCAAGTTAAATCCTTGTGTAAATAATTATCCATGTACTAATATATCCAGATAACAGTTTTTGATAAGAAAGTCCAAAGGAAATTTGAGCGAGAAGAGATAAAAGGAATGGTAGAGTAAGAAAGAAGAAAAATGTTATCACACTTAAAGTGACAAGTGACATAATAAGTCAGACCACCAAGAGATGGGGCAGACCCTGAATGTTCCCCAGGTCCTGTCCCATTGCTGCATGTTCTCAGGCTTGGCTTTCCAGTAATGCCAATCAAAGATCAGATGAGACGAAATCTTTTTCATCAAAGATTCCACCCTTGCACTTTTACTCTCCATTGGTAGCCCTCTTACCTCAAAAAGTGCAACTTGGGGCACACAATTTGCTCAAGTACATAGCTAAAAGTAACTCCAGTATGAGAAATTTCAGGGTACAGATTAAATACTCTAGGAGTAAATTAGAGTATTTAGCTTGGTACAGGCTTGAAGCATTAAACTTCCCAAGTTTAATTAGTCAAGCACAGACTAAAATCAGACAGACCTGGTTTCCAATCACAATTGCATCTGTTTTATTTTTTCTGTATGAAACTGAGCAAGTTACCTCTCACTTTAATTTCTTCTCTCTCGGGGTTATTGTAAGGAATAAATGAGGTATAACACAGCCTAGATGACACATGATACACACTCAGTAAATGGTAGCTGTTATGATTTTATTACTGGTCGTAGGATGAGCAGTTGAGTTTATATTTGCTGGCCAAATGAGATTTATTGTTATTGTTGAAGAGAGAACATAAAGTTTTATTTTGGCTTCATGAGAAAGTACTGTTACCAGTGTCTGTGTGTTAGTTTTGTGTGCCAACTTGACTGAATTAAGGGAAGCCCCGATAAATGGCAAAACATTACTTCTGGGTGTGTTTGTTGGAGTATTTCTGGAAGTCATTAACACTTGAATCAGTAAACTGAGTAAAGAAGACCATCCTTACCAATCCACTGAAGGCCTGGTAGAACAAAAGGGTAGAGGAAGAATGAACTTGCTCTCTGCTTAAACCAAGATACCCATCTCCTCCTGCTTTCGGACATCGGTGCTCCTGGTTCTTGGGCCTTCAGACTCAGACTGGGTCATACGCCATTGATTCCCTTGGTTGTCAAGCTTTTAGGTTTGGTCTGAAATGACAGCCCCAGTTTCCCTGGGCTTCCAGCTTGCAGACAGCAGATCAAGGGACTTCTCAGCCTCCATAATTGCACGAGTCAATCCCTTATAATAGATCTCTTCCTATATATCTATATTTATATTTGTTATGTTTCTCTGGAGAAACCTGACTAATATAGTCTATTATGACTGTAGGAAGGGCATAGTACCATATTTGCCATTCTCAATTGCTAGTATCAGACACAGCATTATTCTCAAGCCCGTAATCCTTCCTCCCCACAGCTAAGGCCACGTGATCCTCTTTTAGAAGTTAAATGTAGCCTCAATCCTGACCTGAGACATCAAGTTCTTAAGCAGCTCCAATTCTCCTTTCTATGACCCAATGCAGAGTCATCCTAACTGCTAACCTAGTCATAATGTGGTCTCCAAATTTTAACAACTAAGCAACTGCCTTTTAAAATTTAACTTTTTTATTTTTTACCTTTTTTAATAAGTCCCAGTCCCAACTGTTAAACCCAAGTCTGGTAACTAGATTTCTTGCACTCCAGTCCCTTCCTAAAATAGGTACTCTGACTCACATTTGCCATACTCTTTCTAAAACTAGCATCCCTAACCCTTGAAATCTAATTTTCGGGATAAAGCCTTTTCTTAGCCATTGAAAACTTCTCTCTTGTTGAATATGGGCTTTTCATTATGGCCCACTCTGTATTCTCCATCAATTTTCTATCCAACTATGTGTTGGGACATCTTGCTCCACCAAGCCTTTACTGAGTACTTACCAAGTCAAAAATATACACATAAGTTTGCATGAAAATTTTTATAGAAATTTCAGTACGAAATGTAAACACTCAGAAGTAAGGAAGATCTAAAGTTCACAGAAAGATGATAGAATGTAGCTTTCTCTTGACTTCAGTATACCAAATAAGTAAATTTGTAGTATAGAAATGTCATGAAATATTAATTTAAATAACATCCAGGGAGCCCCAAAATATAAGACAGTTATAAGACAGTCATCCAAGTCAGAGGGAAAGACAATAAAATTTATAGATGACATAACTGTTTACCTAGAAAAGCCAGAGAATTGGATGACAAACCAAGACTTACATTGTAGCCAGACACAAGATCAACCTGCAAAGATAAATAGCATTCCTCTTAGCCAGCAATAACTGAGAAGATTCCATTCTCAATAGCAATAAAAACTGTAAAATATCTAGGAATACACTCAATAATATATATGCATGGCCTGTATGAAGAAAATATTAAATCTTTACTGCTGATATTAAAAAAATAACCAAGTAAAGGAAGAGATATAGCATTGTAAAAATGCCAGTTCACGCCTAATTTAATCAGTAAGTTAAATTCTGTGTCAAGCAAAGTCAATCAGTAACAGATATTTATAGAACATTTAACTATGAACCAGTTACTACTTTAAACATTTGAGATGTGCTGGCAAATGCCACAGACAGTCTCTACTCTCAAGTTTACATTGTAATGCAAGGTAGGAGGGGGAGATAAACGTATAAACGAACAAGGTGCAGAGCTTCTTTTGTCATTCTGGGCCTAGACTAAAGGAGCAGTCACTACCATGAGCCCTGCTGGTCACCGTGGTATAGGGGAGAGATCTGAAGGCCCTTACATGGTTAATTAAATGCTCTGGGCCAGAAGTGCACTTACCACTTCCACTCACAACTCATTGGCCAGGACCAGTTTCATGACCCCATGTAACCACGAGGAGGCAGGAAGTGTCGTCCCACTGTACACCCAGAAAGGAAGCAAACCAGATCTGTTTGACAAGTAGTATGAATACCTGCTTCCGTCTATTGATGGTCTGGTATTTTTATCATTCTGCTTTTTAGGTTTAGATCTTAAATCTGTCTAAAGAGTTTTTTCAATTAGAGTTGACATTCAATACTATTTTATACTAGTTTCAGGTGTATAGCAGAGTGGTTAGACATTTATATAATTTATGGAGTGATCTTCTGGATTAGTCTAGTACCCACCTGGCACTATACATAGTGATTACAATATGATTGACTATATTCTCTATGCTGTACTTCACATCCCTATGACTGTTTTGTAACTACCAATGTATACTTCTTAATCTCTTTACCTTTTTCACCCAAACCCCCAACCTCCCTCCCATCTGGCAATCCCCAGTTTGTTCTCTGTATCTATGAGTCTGTTTCCATTTTGTTTGTTCATTTATTTTGTTCTTTAGGTTCCATATATAAGTGAAATCATATGAAATTTCTTTATGAACAGTATATCTGGTTTCCAAATGTATAGCATATTTCCCCAATATTATTGATTTAAAAGCCCCCAATTTGTTAAGAAATGTTTTTGGTTTCAAGCAATAGATACCAAAAAACACCTAGTGGGTTAAACAAACAAGAGGTCTTATTTTGTTCACACATTAAAAATCTAGAGGGAGGCAGTCCAGAGATGGTTCCTCTGATGTCCTCAGACACTCGGCCTTCTCCTGGGCACTTCTATCTACGAAGAAGGGTGGGATATATAGGGAGTTTTTTAATGAGTTTATATCACCATTACCAGCAAATACATTTGTCTGTGTGATCAGATTTAACTGATAGCTTAAAGGCAACAGCCACCAGACTTACTAATGGATTAGATGTAAGAGAGAGCCCAAGATAACTCACAGGTTTCTGACTAAACCACTAGGAGGATAGTGATGCCATTCACTGAAAAGAGGGAAAAGAGGGCTTTAAGGAGAAAAACCATACTTAAAATGTGAGTTCTTAAATGAAACATAACAAGCTAATTTAAAATTGATATGGAAGAAAAAATTGGCAAAAAAAAAGCCAAAAATAATCATGAGTAATAAACAATTTTTAAAATGGAGATTAGGAAGTACAGACATAAGAGTGTATACACATACACACACAGAGACACACACACAATGAAAAGCTTTCCGTTAACTCCCAATGGACAGGTAGCATGAGCATGAAAATAAACAGATTTTTAAATAAACTACCAAGATTATATGTATGTTAGTGTTGCACAGCATGGTATATTCTGGTCAATACAAGGAGACAGGGTAAATAAAGAATGTCCCCAAACCATGGAATACTGTGCAGCATACACACACACACACACACACACACACACACACACACACACACACATAATGAAAACGGTGTCCATTTATAGGGAAAGTTTCTTAAGAGGTATTATTGGCGGGGGGGACAAATTCTAAAATAGTACAGTTAGTATAATATCACTTATATTAGCCCCACTCCCTCATCCTGCATGTGTGTAGTGGCTACTACATTGGACAGTATTGTGCCAGATTCTCCAAGCTGAAGAGAGAGAAGGTCACATCAGAGAAAGTGGCTCAAGGTATGGCCGAGGCTGACGCAGAACAAGGCAATTTCCCCGGAGCTAGGAGAGCTCAAGCCCTGCTAAGCATGAGAAAGATATTCAAGCACACACCAAAGTTAGAGTCAAAAGAAAAGTTTATCAGAGAAGGGGTAACACTCTATCAACAGAGTGTGGTCTCCTCTCTGAGTCAGAGAGTGAGAGATTCAGAGAGACAGAAACAATAGAGAGAGACAGGGACTGTGAGAGAGACAGAGTAGAGGGACTGAGAGAAAGATATTGCGAGAGGGACACGAGAGTGTTTGGAGAATTCAGTTTATATATCACTCTTTAGTTCCTGTGAATTACAGCTTAAAGACCTTATTTGCACATTTTCCTTTGATATGGGCCTACAATGAGGAAAGATGAGTATGTAGCCCATAAAGTTAAGAATGTGTAGCATAAAAGGCCTGCTGGCAATTCCCAGACTTTGATCCATAGGTTCCCTGTGGTTTTAGCCATAGGGAATGAATGATTTTATTTTGTGTAGGACCCTGCTTTTAAAGACTCCGTTTTTCCTGTTTCCCTTCACTGTGTGGGAAATGGGTTGTTAGCAGATCCCAGCAGAAATCTTCCTTTGTTCTGCAGGTTTCCTCATGGTCTGGCTGCAGGGCTGATCAGCATATTACAGTCTCTGAATACAGCTTGATTTAACATTTTAGTTCTCTTGCCTCCTCCCTACATTAAGGCCCTAGGGATTGTGAGTAGAGGAGGAATCATGATAACTGATAGAAACCTCAGGTAGGTTTGGGAATTTGAGAACAGAGGGACCTGTGCTCACTTCTCAGGCAGGGCCAGAGGAAAGAGGAAAGGGTGGAAGTGGTAACCAGATGTGCCTCAGACAGCCCCCAAGTCTTTCACATCCCCTCCAAGTCTCCAGAGTGGCACAGGAGGGCAACAGTTTCCCAGTCTCTAAGAAGGGTGAGGATGAAGCTCAGGTAGAATCACCACAGTCAAAATAAGGTTGCTGCAAGTGCTGGACTGATAACTGAAGACAATGGGAATGTGCCTGTCAGCCTGGAGGGGTATTGGTGGCTGAGAACCCAACACTTCACTCCATGTCCCCTAGAACGTAGATGCCACTCGGGGGAGATGGAGGGGAAAGGGGAAATTCTGAATTCATGGACTTGACCAGTAATAATGAAAAAACCCAGAAGTAAGCTTATCTACCATCTACTGACTATTTCTGATATCAGGCACAATGGAAGTTGGAAATAGAAATTCAAGTTCAGTTATAGATTTTTAAGTTCAGTTTTGTGAAATGCAAACATAGGTCTGGCTACCCTGGCCTCGATGCAAAGGGGAGCAATAACTACCAAGAGGATGAAAGGGTTTCTCAAAGCACAGGCAGGGCTTGAAAGCCATCTGGCAGGGGGGCCTCCATCAAAGACTCATGCCCAGGCCAGCAGAGAAAATGTTGACTTAGGAGGAGCCCCATAGCCATATATAATTCATTCTGATCTTGTCCCCCTTCCCCCGCCCTGCGCGTGCACACACACACACACACACACACACACACACACACACACACACACACACCTTATTTCTACTCTACTGTCTCCATGTTGATCCCTAGAATTAATTGTTCCTTCCTCTTTGTGGGTGCCCTTGAGAGAGCAGAAGATTAGTGGGGGGACATTAGAGTTGTGCAACTGCTGGAATTTAGTGCCCTGAGGTTAGAGACAGTACAAAACAGGAAAAAAAAAAAAGAAAAGAACTCCGCTTAGCTTTTTGTTTGATTTGATTGGCTTCTCCAACCCACATTGGCGGCTTGGAGATTCCCAGGTTTGTGGCTGGTTGTTTTTCTTCCTGGTACAGACCTTGTTAAGAACGTTTTCCAGGGCCGAGCTCCTGGGGTACCAAAGTTGAGGAGGCATTCACTCTCAGCCTGCTCCTGAGAGCAGATGCCTCTTTAAATTTTGCACCCCAGGTGCCTCATTGCCTCACCCTAGACTAGACCCTGCGGCTTTCTCTTACCTGGAAATAAAACTTCCTGCCTTGGCCTCTCCTGTGATCTGTCTTTGTGGGCAGCCTATTTGTTTGCACCTCGGTGTCCCAGGTCTCTCTTCTATACCTCATGGAACAATGAAGAGATCACAAGGCAACAGCAGGTAAACTTTGTGTCATCCACTGGGTGGGACAAGTAGAAACTGCCCAGAGAGCCTTTTGTTTCCTTTAAATTGCATAATTGCAGCATTTGAGGCTTAGAAGAGACTTTAATGATCATATAATTTTATGTGCCTGCTAATATTAAAGATTCTGAGGCTTTATGTTTATTTATTTGTTTGTTTTACTCTGGAGTTCAGAAGGGCTATTAACAAAGGTGTTTCTGTAACAGGTGGTTTAGAGAGGAAAAGTCATTCCCAGGACTGTCAGTTGTTGAGAAGACAGTAGAATCCACATAACCAAATCAGCTAAAAACTGGAGCTCCCAGCGATCAGAGCAAAGGTAATAAAAGAGTCAATTGCAGCTAAACCAATGTGCAGTGGAACTCTTTACATTTCTGCAATTGGGTTCAAGCAGATATCTCCCTGCCCTTAAGGATTAGATGGGACCAAAAGTTTAATACTAAAATAAATAATTTGAAGTTAAAATTATGAGATCTCTGTAGGACCAGTTTGAAAGACACCACAATAAATAAAGTCAAGTAGAGGATGTAATTCTATATCTATGCTACATTAGACTCTGACATACTATTGCAGTGAGTCTAAGATAGCAGCTTTCCTCCGAATGCCAGCAACTGGGCTCTATATTTAGCTAAGTAAGTTTCTCAATCCTAAGAAATCCATTCAAGCATGACAGTAACGAATGAGCAGTTTTTTAATATGTATCTGCTCCGTGTATTGTGATCTAATAACATTCAGGACTTGTAACCTTCAAAGCATTTTATTTGTACTTGATAAAATATTTTTCACCGCTCCATCTAAGTCTAAAAAATGTCATTGTAATATTTTATGGGGGAGGATCCGATATCAGACATTAGTGACTCAGTGTCAACATAGCCAGCTTTGGACCTAATCCTTCTGGGTCTCCAGTCCAGTAACTACTTCATATGGACAGCTCACTCCCTCTGCCAAGAAATGACTCAATTAACTAATCTGGTAGCAGAAACATCATTCTACTAATTGAATTTTTTTGTCCAATTAATACTACAAAAACTAAAGTTCATCACACTGGAGCCATCAAACAGAAATGCTTCAATTTATGTTTATGTACATTTCCAATATACATGTTAAGTTTCTCAACTGCATGAATTTATTTCTACTTTTTCTGGATTTCCCAAGAATCCTGACCTTACATAAATATTTTTAAAGAGGTAAATTAATTCAAAAGGTTAGATAAGATGGTTAAAATACCATCATAATTAATTTTAATTAAACATCCACAAAGGACAATTCAGAGAAAAATCAGTTGTGAAAGAGGCTGCCAGTATTTGTCAAGTAATGAAATGATCTGTCTTCTAAAATTTCTAATTATACTTCAGAGAATTAGTAAATATCCCACCTGTAAAATTACCAATAAATCAAGCTACAGATTATTGTTCAGATTTTACCTAATAGAATATACTAGTGCTTCTCTTATTAGAGTTTTATTTTTATGATTCTAAATGTACAGGATGACACAACTTCTTAAATAATTTCCTCTGATGTTTCATTTCCTTTGTAGCTATCAAAATTATTGTCCAATTATCATATAACCTAACATAAAATTTTCAACAAAGTTGGCATTTCATTTATAATGTGATGCTAGCAAGTCTACTTATTAACTACAAATTCAAAACATCATGAAATCGAATATAAAATACCACAGTCTTATTTATTAGCCATATAGCAAAGATTTACTGCCTTCTCTTAACTGTATAATTTTTCATCCAAACCAAAGACACTTTCATCCAAACCAAAGACACTTTCAGCTTTTTCATCCAAACCAAAGACACTTTCAGTCATCAGACAGGTTCAAAGATGAAACTCCTCTTTCTAAGAATGAACAGTAAAATGAATCAGAAAATATTGATTTAATAAGGGACCTATGTTCAGGTGAATCGGGCTAGAAGTCAAGTACGGGAGGACTTCTGTTTGTGGGGAGAGCAGCAACTTCTCTCTCACACTTATTTTAGCATCAAGCCGTATGTTAATATAAGAATTTAAAAGAGCAGGCCAAAATGGTGGCAAGGAAGCCTACCATACAAAAAAATGGCCTTGTCTCTCATTTTGAAATCAAAAATTGAAGGTACGAATGAAGAGCTAAAGCAGCCTTTTACCAATTAACTCAAGGGCAAACACTTGAGAGGAAACTGGAACATAAGTTAAATCAGTTTGGGGTAGTAAATTGGGAACTCTAGATTTTTTCTTTTAAGGTACCTCTACCACCGATTCATTTGCAAAGTGGGCTTTCTGCAATTACAGGATCAGTGCAAAGTGTTAAATGTTATCATTCAAGAAGCAGAGTTTCTGTCCTAATAATCCAAGATTGCTTCAGCAATTTCGTAGAAAGTCACTGTCACTGTGGCCAAGTAAATTAACATATCTACATATTTTGCTTTTTTGTAAAATACTGGTCTCTATAGAAGCTGTTGGGAGCATTTACTAGACAATAATTGTAAAAAGCTTTACGAGCCTGATAGAGCAGTTGTGCTCTAAGTAATAATGATTATAAATGAGGCATCCTTCAAAAAGAAACTACTCAGGTCCATCTGAGAACGATTGAGACTCAGAAAGAAACTTTGACTCAAATATTCTTGAGCAGTTAGGGTGTAAGGGGGGAAAGTCTTTCTTTACCTCACTTTTGGAAAGATACATGGGAAAGACAGAATATAAAGGAAATTGTTTATGTCCTAAGTAATGATGCTTTCTACTAATGCCAGTGTGTGTGTATGTGTGTGTTTAAATAAGACTAGATTTTAACTGAGACTGTATTTTAAACTTTATTTGGAAAATTTGCTGGTTTTGACCACATCAGGATGTGAGAAATTAGTTCAGATAAGATATAGTTATTGTCATAAGGAGAATATCAGTATTAATTAAGTCCAGTGAGAGAGATCTACAAAATAGGTTGGGATGGAAGGAGCATGGACTTTGGAGTCAGACAGTCCTGAGCTTGAAAAATGGCTCTGCCACTTGCTGGCTGGATGGCTTTGGACAAATTACTTAACCTTCTGAGTCTCAGTTTCTTTGTCTGCAAAACAAATAATGCCTCTCTCATATGGCTTCTGTGAGGATTAAATGAGATTTCCTATGAAAAGTACCTTATTCAGAGGCTAGCTGTCCATTCGGCACTTAAAAATAGTAACTATTCTCTTTTAACTGAATCCTTTACCTAAGTGATCTTGTCTGAGAGAATCTTGTCCAGTGATTCGTTAGCACTTTTACATAATTGGAGCAGTTCAATACTTCCACCACTACTAGTGCTATAGATGACTCTTAAAGAGTAATTGTTCTTTTCATTATAGATTTTAAGGTTATATTAGTACTTCATGAATTTTATACAGGATACCCATTTTGTAAGTTTTCTCAAAGCAAAAATCGTTTGTATGTATATATAAATATACACATATATAATAAATATATATATTTGTTTATTATTCTTTTTTTTTTTTTTTTAGAGAGAGCCGTTGGCTACTTGTGGAATATTTTATCTATTTTTAGGATGTTAACAATCAGAAATCTGAGCTCTCATCCAGTCTAGAAATTTCTCTTCGCAGCTGAGGAAACTAAGGCCCAGAGAGTTTGGATAACTTGTGTGGGGGCTAAAAAAAGTTAATACTTTTTCTCTCACCTTCAAGTTCTTCTAGCTGAGCTAATAATCAAATAAACAGAGACAGATTAACAGAAGAAAATCAAATGTTTAATACGTGTGCATGTGGAATTCACATAAGTATAAAAATTCCAAGGGCAGGAGGCAAGGTCTTAGATTTCAGAAGTGAGAATGGGCAATTTACAGGTAGTTCAGGAAGAGCAAACATATATGGCAGGCAAATTCTTGGTGGGTAATTCAGAAACAATGGGAAATAGTGGGTATCTAACTAACAGGCCCCTGCCTGATGTCCTCTTATTTACCACACTTAATACAAATCAGGCTAAGACAAACATCCTAAGATTTCCTTCCTAACGTAGGTTTTTTACATGAATCTCTTGGGCAGCAAAGTGGAGAGGCTCAAAGATTCTTTCTAAGTCTTCTTTCTTAATAAACAGCTTAGAATCAATATCCCAAAAAAGCAGCATCAGGGTCGCAAAATTTTGGTTCCCTGCACTTGTCAAAAATAACACCGTGCTCTTGACTATCAATCCTGTGTTACTTTAGTGCCTTTAAATAAAACTCAAAAGGCAATACAACGTACTGCTGCTTTAGAAATAAAATTCCTGATCAGAGATTTGAAACTTCTCCTTGGCAGGAATTATATGTATACATTGTTGTGTTCACACAGGGCCTAGCAGAAGAGTGAATGCTCAGTACATATATTTCAAATGAATTAGTGGATTTTTTCTTAAGTGTGTGTGGCTTTTTCTTTTGAGGGCAGGTATAGTTCAACAAAATTGGATTTTGCTGTATATAATAATTAGAAGCTACATTCTGTTTGTGATGACATAAGCAAATGAATAATGGAACAGTTATCTGGAATTTTAAAAAATGATCTGGCATTATATAAAGTAAGACTGACTGCCAGCATGGATGATACATACTAAATGTTTGTTTTTCTAAAGAGTCAAGATCGTGTTTTTGTATTTAAATGAAACAATTGCCTGAAATTTTCACATTTCTTTCCCATCTACACTGATTGAATCTTGGACTGTGTCTCTGTGATGAAAACTGGAAAATAATGTAACCCCATGAAGATATTGATGTAATTGCAACATAAATGAAAGAATCAGTTTACAATTGTAACCGGAGAAGTAATACCTATTGACTTGCAAAGCAATGTCATATTTACATGATAAATTTACACAGTAAAGCCATTCCAACTGTTGAATTATTGCACAGGCATTAAAATTCACGATCTTGAAGATAATGTGGCAACATGGAGGGAAATGTTTGTGTTCTGATATTCCACTAGAAAATCAGTATTCATTGTCACATAATTTTATAGAAGAGAATTCTGCACAGAAAAGGAACAAAAAGGAAATATACCAAAATAATAACAGTAGCTGTGTTAGGGTGGTGGCAGTGCTTTTTCTTATCTCTAATTAAATTACTTCTGTAACAGAAAAAAAAAATTTACAAGTACAAAGAAAATGCATTCTATAAAAGAAAGTAAACATCTGTTATTTATGGCAATCCCAAATCTTTTGGAGAAAAATCACCCCACAAGTTGATAGTTCCCCACTTTATGAATTCTGTCTTCCAGAAGTAAATTCTAAAATTTAACATTTCCTAATCTTCCTAGCCTCTGCCCAAGTCTAGGGCGAGGTCCTATAATTCAATTGCTGGCTCTCAGTTGCACCCGTCAGAAACTACCCGAAAAATATACATGGCCCAGATACCCATTCTGCTGACACTGGTAGCTTCAATATCATGGTTCTGGGGACAGCAGTGGGAGCAGTAGTTTCTCCATTGCAACAAAAGTAGTTTGGTTCTAGGATCAGTGGAAACTCACCGTAGAACCTGTTCCTCCAGCCTTTCCTATGACTACCTGGACTTCCTAATCTCCTTTAATAAGTCCCTTCTCATTTAAATGATTTAGAATTGATCCTTCTTTCTACAAATAAGAATGTTAACAGAAAAGCCTAACAAAACTAGAATTCACCTAAGAAAAGATGAATGTGGGGTGACATAATTGAAAATTATTTTAAACTTCAAAAGAACAATGTGATCAAATAAAAGACCTTTTATGAAGTAAATGTCATGAGTGTCACTTCTAGGCAGAGCATTGATGAGTTGGTGTTTGACCCTGCAGCTCTCTTCTGCTGCAGGAACTACGAGGGGCCTCCTATTTGAGCTGATGCAGCTACAAGACAACGGATTCCCCAAAAGCCCAGGTACTTGAGAGACTGTGTGGAAGAGAACTCCCCAGTTATCTAAACAGGACATGTAATGTCAGCAAGAAATAATCTGTTATGTTAGGACACTGAGATTTCGGAGTTAATTTGTTACCATGGCATAACCTAACCTAGCCTGATTAATCCACAATGGTATCTAAAAGAAGATGTGTTTAATGCTCAAAATAAATAAACATGTAAGTTTAAAAGCCTTGTATGCGTAGAGAATATTTTATCTAATAAAAATAAGTCAAATAAAGAATAGATTAAGTATTTGCTGTCTTTTTGCATCAAGTAAAAAATATCTGGCTTTACCTGATGACAAAAATATAACACATTATGAAAACCCTAAATATTTAATGATCTTAAAAACAACAAATAGGTTATGCTTTTCAGTTCTCACACTGTAAAAAAAATAGAATTTGTGACATATATTAATTTCCTTAAAATAACCCCCCAAAAAGCAGTATGTAATAAGAAAACCATATTTATTTATTGTGAAATTCTTGATTGCTTGCAGAGAAAATTGCTTCTGGCAAAACTAAAGAAGATGTGAATGCAACGCCCATTTGAATAGATTCAAAAATGTCTGCTTGCTTTTGTACCTCTTTTCCTTCTCAAATGTCTATTTCAGCCTGTACAACAGTAGTTTTTTTTCTGCTCAGTAGTAAGTGACCTTAATTTCATAATATGTATGATGTTCTTTCTCCTGAGATAGCCACTGACAAAGTTATTTTCTATTTGTCCATTATAATTTGCACCACCCTGTCTGCACTGAGTGATCCAGGCCACTGGGCCAACACTGGCAGAAAGAATTATCATCACAATTCTGTTGTTTAAATGTTCCCAGTATTCAAATGCCCTAATAAATGACACTCTACTATGTTTTAAAGACTATAAAGGGTTTTTGAAAGAGTTGGGATTTTTTGTTTTGTTTTTTTTTGTTTTTTTTCTATAGCACAGAAGATTAAATAAGAGAATGCGGGATTAAAGTAGGAGAGATTTCTATTGAACATAAAGAAAAACTTTCAGACTGCTAGAATAAAAAGTACCAGAATGGATTATTGAGGAAGAATGCCTGATCTTTTGTCAGGCACGCCATAAGAAAAGATGAACTTTCTAAAAATGGAAGACTAGGTCAGATACCTTCTCATACTCCTTTCTAGTTCTGTGGTTTTATGATTGTAAGACTAATATCTCATCAGAATTCTCTTGGCTTCTCTTGTTTTCATTTATATCATTCTGTGTCTCTCTTATCTGTCATTGATTGATGTCCCTGGCCAAATGAACACACACACACACATGAATGCACACACGAATGCACACACGCACACATGCACAGACACACCTGGAAGGGTAGGGCAAATAGTTCTTAACTCAGGTATTCCCACAGAGAGATTCCAAACTGTATGAGCCTAGTAGAAGAAAGAAGTTCACCTTTGCCCTCCTTATTGAACTGATTCATCTCTGAGCATGGTCCTTGAGCATGGGCCTCACTGACCAGAACTTGAGGGTATCCCCCCCACAGACGTTCTCTAGGCAATGGAATGTGTTCTCATAGACCGCTATTTCTCATCACACCACTCCCTTCTCCTCTCCCCTCACTGTGCTTTCACTTACTTCTTTTCTCCAGCAGTGACCCTTCCCCAACATTAGCAAGTCTCTGTCCACCTCCTAAGTCCTAGAAATTTTCTCAGTCCCTGCCAGGGGCTATGAGTCACAACTTTTCTTTTTTTCCACCTGTTCCTGCTGCTGGATGGGAGAAGATGGGAAGGCTTATATCCTGAAGGTGGAAGTGTGGTTAGAAGGACATGGGCTGCAGAGATTTGTTTGCTATTTCTGTTCTTAACCCTCTCTGCTTTGGCCATCCCATTTAAAAATTCAGACATCTTGCATCATATTGTGACTCTCCTGCCGATAGCCCTCAACAGGTCCATATAGGGAGTCATAATCCCCTGCTGCTATAATTTAGGAACTTACCGATCAACGATCAAATGAGCCCCACTTTCCTCCAGGCCTTGTGTAACATTGCAAAGTCCTCTTTATTGGTCTTGGGACTAGCCATTGTCACTTACTAAAAACTGAAGGAAAGGCTACCTCACCATACATGTAAGGTATTATGTAAGTTGCAGAGGTTGGCAAACTGTGGCTATGGCCTGTGAGCCAAATCCAGCCAACCACCTGTTTTATAAGTCCTTTTGTTGGATGTAGCCATGCCCACTATTGTCTGAGTGCTTTTGCTCTACAACAGCAAAGCTGAGTAATACAGCAGTGACCACATGGTCCACAAAGCTTAAAATGCTTAACTATCTGGCTCCCTATAGAAAAAGTTTGCAGACCCCTGATACAGTGTATTACATCTAAAAGGAATGCCGCTTCAACCAAAAGGGTTAATCTTAGCTGCTGCTTTTAAGGTCTTTGGATAGTTTTTTCTTTTGAATAGGAGACTTAGGCTCTGGAGAAGTTAATTCTTCCATTTTTCTCTCCCTATACTTTGCATGCCTTTATTGTGGCTAATAGAGTTGTCATATTTAAAATGGAAGAATCTATAAAATTAACATATTTTTGCCATGACCAAATATTTAACTTAGATGAGCAAGTTTATAAACATGAAACCTTGGAGTTGCTCTTGACTCCCTCTCCTCACCCCTCTATTCATATCCAGCTGGTCACCAAGTTCTATTGATTCTTCCTACTAAATGTCTCCTACATTAATCCCCCTTTCTCTACTCACAGTATCCTACTTGAAGCCCTTATCTCTTATCTGAACTATATCTGAATTACATCGATGGCCTCCTACTCTCCTGGCCTTTAAGTCATCCCATCCCTACTAAGTCATTCTCACTATATGTGTAGATAGTGCCCACCTGCACCAAATCATTCACCATGTGTACAGACATCCTCGACACACACACTAGTCATGTGTGGCTCACCACATTTATACCTCTGATCTCAGAATTAGGGCTTCCCTATCATTAAATAGCACCACTATTTACCTAGTTATTCAAGCCAGCATTCAACCTAATTAAGCAGCAAGTCCTGTCAGCTCTACTTTCAAAAATTTATAGTAAATGCTATCAGAGTTTAAAAAGAGTTAAATTGACACTTATGTTCCCAGGTTGATTTAAGAACCAACTGAAAGGTAGACACAGAAGTCACACAAATGATCAAAATATCACCTTTATTAGTAGTAGAGCCAATATTGATAGTTTATTCTCCTACCTGCAAGTGAACAAATTTTAATATTGTGAACCCACAACCAGACAGGCTTCCTACCCAGTCACAGGCCGTGGGTCACCACACAGCCTGTGATGTTTACTGCCCCTGTAAGACTTACAGCATGAGGAAAAGGGCAGAATACATACATGCAGCAGGCAGGCAGATCTCCAGCAAGAAGGAGTGAAAAGGTGGAGGAGTCTGGCTTCATCCAGCACTGCCTGACAAGCTCTGGGACGAGCGAGTGATGAGGAAAGTCACGGTGAAGAAGATTCCCTTCCTCCAACATTCCCCAGATTTTTGTTCTCTTATCCCATTCAGCTTAACCATTAACTAGCATGTGGCTGTCCTCCTTGGGAGATAAGGTTAACGATCCACCCTACCCGGGCAGTCCTGGTCACACTGTCAAAAGATTATTCTCCCAAGGGCTCTTCTGGGATGCTCGTGGGCAGTGTTTTATTTTTAACTTTAGTCTAAAACAGGTCAGAATAACACATTAATTAAACTAATTCCAAAGCCTGCATCCAAATCTAGATATTGTCCAACATAGGTCAACAAAGGTTTGGCGATGAGCTAAAATAACAACCTAAACATATTCCAATCATAAAAATGCCATGAACATACAAAGTTCCAGATTTGAATATTAACTGCTTTTTTAATGGATTTTCCTGGAAGGAAATTAAAGTTAAAAATTAAACTCCATGCTAATGAGTCCAAAGATTTTAGAGGTCAAAAGAATAGAAGTTCAAACTCATATTCTCTTGTACCTGTGAATTAAAAATCCAGATATTAAAATCCAAACTTTATCCTCTTCAATTTCTTATTTCTGCCCACTCGCAGCTAGAAGGGTCTTTGCTACTAGGTAGAGCCAAGATGCCTTTGGTACCTACAACCTGGGCTACCTTCTATGGAATGTATATAGGTCCTCAAGGGTACATACGAAATGCATCTCTAGTATGTCCTTTGTTTAAAGGCTCCAAGATTTACGAGATCTCAAAGGATAATCACAGCACTGGCCTCCAACCCACCAAATTTAGAAAACAACTCAATCTTGTCATCACAAGTAGAATTATGTGTCCAGAGGCTAGAGTTAGTGTCACAAAGACCCTAGTAGAGATTCAGTGGTACTGGATGAAAGAAGGTAAGACCAAGAAAATATCTTTGGTTAACCTCTTTGTGATGCCAGTGAGTCCAGGCTAATTATCTGAAGTCTACAATCTCTGACTTTACACTGAATCAGAATCAATCTCCCATTTGGCAGTTATTTTTGACACCATGCAGCTACATATGGGGTAGGGGTGTGGCTGGTGCTGGGGATATGCATATAGCCTTCTTTTCTAAGATAGCATTTGAGACATTACAATCTTCTTGCAAAGAAAGATATTTGTGTTGGTGGCAGCCCAAATGACCCTGCTTTGTTTTATGTGCTCCTGCCTTTCTACTTATTCATAATCTCTAATTTTCCATTTTCTCTTTAAGCTCCATGTTTCCGTCATCCCAGTGCTGAACCAATAAGCAGGCCTCTTCATTCCTAGGCCTCAGAGGGTACGTCCATTGCTTCTTGCTATGAAATTGCTTAGAATTATGAAATCTGTCAAGGAAAGAGCTTTTCACCTAATTGTCATATTAGATTCAACTGAAGAATTACTCTTAACAGATTCCTGAACTGAATTACTGTCGATGCTTCGGAGCTTGTGTTTCCTGCGGTCTGTGGGACTCTATTCCTCTCCAATGGTCAACTTGATTCTCTGTCTTTCCTTCACTTTTAAATATTCCAGGACTTGAATAGCATTTATTTCTGAGACATCTTTAACTGAAGTACTAGTATGTGTCTCTAGTGTTTTATTCCCCTCTGCTGTTACCTCGCTCCTTCCAGAATGACTCAGTTGAGTTTCTAAAAATTTAATCTACTTCTTACATTGGTTACTTTCTTTTTTTTTTAACATATTTTCTCTTTACCTTCTAACCCAGAAAATTGATTGTCTAGCATATTCCTCTAGGTGTTCGATGTGTAGAGGTCCACCTTAGTGAGATATATGAAATCAAGAAATTCTAAGGCTACTAAAAGCTATACTGTTCAAACAGATCTTGGCCACTTTCTCCTACTCATGTTGGCTAGTACCCCCTTGAAGATATTATTCCATCAAACCAGCATCCAGTCTGGGCCAAGACTCAGTTGATCACTGTTCTCTCTGGCTCTCCATTTTTATCTTTCACCTCTACTCTGCCTTCCCTTAGAGTGCCAATTCTATAAATTTCTCTGACACATGCCCTCAAGGCACAGGCAAATCCTGCTTGCCACCACAATAACTATCTCCAAATCTAACTCATATAATAATTGTTTGAGTATGTTGTGCTTATCTTCCTGGTTTTTTCCCCCTCTCAAATCTGTCCACATTCATTGTGACCATTTTGCATGACTACCCCAGTCTTCAAAAAATTGTTCCCCAATTGCTCTAACTGTAGATTATTCACCTACTCCTTTCACAGAAGCCTCTCAGTTTGCTCCTTTATTGCTGGGGATGGAGAGTCCAGGAACAGGTCTTTAAGTTTTTTTCTACCTCAGCCTAAAAATATTGCTTATTCTCTTTACGTTAAGGGGGGATGAATTCAGTCAGAAGTCTTATCTCTTTTTATTTGTTTTTTAATGGGCCCAGTCACCTGCTACTGAAGTAATAATAAGTAAAACATCTTTGCCTTTTCTAATACTCTCTTTATGAACGATTAGATCTGAGTGCACTTCCTATTCCTTTTATGTATATCCACCCTTGTCTCCAAGAGCTCATATTGATCTTCCTATAGGTCTAGTCTCTCCACAAAGCACTCATTCCGTTTCTACTATAGACTGAATGTTTGTACCCTTCTCAAATTAATGTTAAATCCTAATACCCAATGAGATGCTATGCGGAGGTAGAGTCTTTGGGGGTTGATTAGGTCATGAGGGTGGAGCACTCAGGAAGGGGATTTGTCCTTTTATAAAAGAGACCCCAGAGAGTTTCCCCTCCCTTCCACCATGTGAGGCAACAGTGAGAAGACAGCTGTGTATGAACCAGGAAGTGGGATCTCACCAGACACTCAATCTGCTGACATCTTGATCTGGGACTTCTCAGCTTCCAGAACTGTGAAAAATAAATTTCTGTTGTTTATAAGCCACCTAGTCTCTGGTATTTTGTTATAGCAGCCTGAGCGGACTAAGAGAATTTCCTAAGAAAAGTTTACTCTCCCTCTAATTAGCTTGAGTTTCTTTTTTCTACCTCAGCCTAAAATTATTGCTTACTCTTTTTACCTTAAGAGTTTCTATTCCTGCGTATGAGTTTTTTTAATAAAGTTTACAATCTTTTCATGGGAGATTTGCAATTTGGGTGTCTAAAATCTAAAGCCATAGTTAGAATTTGTATAATAAATCCAGAGCCACTTGCAGTCACATGGTAGGGCTGATTCCTGAGACTTTGGACAAGCCATGTGAATGTTAGTTGTATCACAATTTTCTCTCTTCAGCTCAAAACAATATAAAATGGAGCAAAATTTCAGACAACTGATCAAACACTGCCTACTTAGAACTAGAGTATTCTTTGCTTTGTTCACTGCTATCAGCCAAGTGCTTAGAATAATGGCTGTCACAGAGTAGATGCTCAAAATTATATATATTTTGAATGAATGAATGGGACCTAGTTTATGTAAATTGGAAATTTAGACATTTTGATGGAATTTGAGTGCTAAGAATTACACCCGATTTTAAATAAGAACCTCAGAAACTCTATTCCTGGACTCACAGAGACCATGTATATAATCCCTAGGGAGAAGGTAAGAAACAGGAGGCGTGGAGAAATATTCTAAGCCTCCCCACTTTCCTGCCCAAGAAATTCGTATAGAAAAACTGCTTCAGGAAGGAAGTCTTAGGATGTTTGTCTTAGACTAATTTGAATTAAGTATGGTAAATAAGAGGACATTAAGCAGGGGCCTATTAGCTAGATACCCCTGTGTCCCATTGTTTCTGAGTTGCCCACCAAGAATTTGCCTGCCATGTATGTTT
>NW_011888793.1:5609751-5620482 GCF_000151845.1 Pteropus vampyrus | reverse complement strand
ATAAGAGGACATTAAGCAGGGGCCTATTAGCTAGATACCCCTGTGTCCCATTGTTTCTGAGTTGCCCACCAAGAATTTGCCTGCCATGTATGTTTACTCTTCCTGAAATACCTGTAAATTGCCCATTCTCACTTCTGAAATCTAAGATCCCACTCTCACCTTTTCTCCTTTGTTCAAAATGTCATATACACCCTATGTTGCTTCTCTATCTTTGGAATTTTCATGCTTATGTGAAATCTCCATGACTATGTATTAAACATTTTATTTTCTTCTGTTAATCTATCTCTGTTAATTTGATCATTAGCCCAACTAGAACTTTGAAGGTAGGAGGAAAGTATTAATTTTTTTTAGCCCCAACAGTACCTCACCATCATTTACAAATTACCCAGAGATAACATATCCCCTTATTTAAATGTGGAAACCATGATAAAACTGCCCAAAGTTTGTAAAATCAGCTATATAAATCTTGCAACATAATTCATGATTCTGTTTGTTCTCTCAGCGGAGAGTTGAGGCATACATGCTTGATCCGGGTACTTTGGAGGAGATCAAAGGGAGGATGGCTATGAGGCAGCACAGTGAGGTGTCTCTGTGATTGCAGCTCAGCCCAGCTTCCGGGCTTGTGCTCTGTTCCTGGAATAGGGCGATAATAAAGAACAGAGCCCCTGAAAACCACAGAAAAACACCCACACCCACATCTGCTTTGGGGCCCAGGAAGAGGGTAAGCAGGAAGAGAAGGTGGCATGACAGCCATTAAGAATGGAATTAAGGAGCAAGCATGAACATGTCTGTGTTAGGAGTGAGGGGTACGTGAGGGAAGTGGGAACCACAAGGTTGACATCGGGAGGGCAAACGAGGATGCTGGAAGCCAGGAAGATGCCCTCTGAAGCAGACACCCTAAGGCCTCTGTGAAGGATCTAAGGCCTGGGTCTTCACGTTTTGCTGGTACAAGACTGAGGTACACGTGGCTGTTTCATTAATTATAAACCAGGGAAATGTGATTACACATCTAACAGGGGACAGTGCTCATATTCCCTTATTCAAATACGGAAAATATCCTATTTTTATTCTGAGATGATCTATGAATCATATATGACAGAAATTAAGGGAAGCGACATCAGGGGGTGGAAATCTGTCACTGTATATTTTAATGACTTTGATCATCAGGCAAAAGAAAATGCTTACCTCTAAACTAAGCCAGGTGGAAAAAGAATGTGAAGATAATTTAGGTTTAGATTATCAAATGAGGAGAAAGGGTTATTAAGGTAGGAAAGAAAAAGCTTGGAGGGATGAGAAAGTGAGGTGATACAAAGAAATTAAAGTCTGGTTTAGAAACAATAACCAACATTGTGAAGTGGGAATAGAGTTTTAAGCTGCAGAAGATAGGGCTTTATTTAAAATCAGTTGGAACAATTACATTCAAAGTATTAAAAGTAAGTGAAAGTGATTTTTTGGAAGTTTAAATATAAGAAAGTGAGCAGAACATGATGTGGCCCAGCTTGCCCAGACACACTGAGGTAACATCTAGAGATGTCTCAGATCCTGAATTAGATGCATTTCAGGTAATAAGAAGGAACCTAGTGCTGGCTTGCACAGGTTTGGATTTCCGGAGCAGCCTGCTGGGTGGCCTCCACTGTCAAGCCATCCTGCATACTCCATCGCCTAACTAATGGGCCTGAAGCAGGCCTTTAATCACTATAAAACTTTCAACGCCTTCCCATGTCTTACTCAACTCCGAACTCCGCCTGGCCTCCTGGCCCCACCCAACCTATTCAATCTTTCTTCTTAGTTCTCTCCAGCACACACTTCTCTCTCAGGCCTGTCTCTGCAGACTTGTCCTGCCTCTGGGCCTTTGCCCAAGATTCTGCCTTGGTCTGAAACGTATGTTGTCTCCTGTCTGCCCAGCCAAATGCCATCTTTCTGTCAAGGCCAAGCTTACATTTCAATTCTACCATGGGTCTTTCTTGATTGCCCCTTTTTTTGAACTTCTAAAATACAATTGCTCAATTATATACTTGCCATATATTATTCACTATTCTTTTATACGTATTAGCACTAAGAACTAGAGGAAAGAGAAAAGAGAAATTAATAATGGAGAAGAGTGAAATCCTCATTTTAGATTCCGGTTTGGAGGTGGATTTGGGTAGAGGGTGGAAAAAGTAAAGCAGAGTTATCATAGAAGCCTTTGGTGCAGGAAAGGAAGTAGGACCAACTGTAACGAGCATTCTGCTTTCCATGTCACTTGGCAATAACTTAATCTTAAGTTTTAAGTTCATTATCATGAGGAGTAAGAAATTTATCTGGATGTTCTAGATAACAGAAGCTTACCATGCAAATTCTTGGGCTCCACTCCAGACCTACTGAATCAGAATCTCTGAGGATGGGCCCCAGCAATCTTGTGTTTTAATAGCACTCTAGGTAATCCTGCTACACAGCAATGTTAGAAAACCACTACTTTAGAGCATAACAACTTAAAAGTTACTCAATATATGAAACTATTTCTATATAACATACTTCCTTGCCTTTTGGAACAGAATAGACTAAACATAAAGTGCTCCTTTCTTGTGGGGCTAAAGTCACATTACTTCTTGCCTTTTGCCACTGTAATGGGCTACACACTGGACAAAACACTCAAGCGCCACACTGCCGAGGCCGCAGTCTACCTGGTCACCTCAATCATGCAGGCAGCTGACTGCAACTGTCATTTGGGTCCACTCAGCCCTAATCATTATCTATAACAATACCAGAGGGGCTCTTTAGCTTGGGGCTTTGTGAAAAGAATACAAGGACTGATTGAAAATGACTGAATCACAGTGTAAAAGAAAATGCATCAGTTCACTAATTATACCCACCCCTAATACTACAGAAGGAGCACTGAGCAGAGGCATTCTGGTGTCATCTTTCAAAGTCTCCCCTAAAGAAGTGGTGGGAATTCTTAGGGAACTCTCAGGAAATGTTGCTGTTCTCAATTGGATTTCACTTCTTGCACTATCCAGGTTTTACTGATCCTCCTCCAAATAACACACTCTGTTCTTGCCACATACCCATTTGCCCAGGAACAACTGCTGGCCTTACAAATTAGTTAAAAGAATTCTCAAAATCTGCATTTGCGATTTCACAAATTTCGGATTTTACTAAGACATCTCTCAGGCCTATGGCTATGGAGGTCTAGCTTTCCCCGAATACACTGTGCTGAACCTGCCACTCTGGCTTCTTGCTGCTTGGGAGTGGCACCTTTGTGTGTATCTCTGACCAGCATCTCTGTGCTCTGCCCATATTGAGGTTTTCAGTGAGATTTATATCCAGTTCAGTTCCTGTGGGGAAGAAGTAACTTTTAGATTGATTCCAAACTGAACAGGCTTTCCTTGGACCTGAGGATAGATGAATATGAAAATTTGGCAGACACTGCCAAAATGCTTCTCAGAACATTTCTGCCAATGTTCCGCAGAAATATATTTTCTGAGGGTGCTTGTTTCCCCACAGCCCCACCGGCAATGATAAAAATTTCTCTTCCTGTGGATATCTTAATGTCCTATCACATCTTCCCATGACAGTCATCACTAAAAAACATCGCTCATTTCTCTTCAGATGCTGACCGCTCCTCTTGGATGCAGTTTTTTTTTTTTTTTTGAATAGACTTAATTCACTTTATTTCTCTTGTATAAAATTATGTGGTGACCACTGCTGGAGTCTGAGTCCCCTGCACAGAAACTCTAGTGTGAGTCTTTATAAGACGGTCAGTGAATTCCTGATAGGGAGACTTGGTGAACAAAGTCTCTTTCCAGAGGTTGGAGATGAGATAGCTGTAGGTCTTAGAAATGGCCTCAAATGTGGCCTTGGCAAAGTTGCCCAGGATGGCAGTGCAGCCCCTGGCTGAGGTGTAGCAGTAGTCAATACCAGCCATCATCAACACCTTCTTGGGCACAGGGGCTGAGACAATGCCAGTGCCCCTGGGGGCGGGAATGAGGCGCACCAGCACAGAGCCACAGAGGCCAGTCACCTTGCAAGGGATGGTGCGGGGCTTTCCGATCTTGTTCCCCCAGTAGCCTCGCTGGCACAAGAACAATGGAGAGCTTGGCCAGGATGATAACCCCCACGGATGGCAGTGGCTATCTCCTTGGAGCACTTGACACCCAAACAGACATGTCCATTGTAGTCTCCCTTGGCGACAAATGCCTTGAACTGGTTCCTCTGGCCAGCGCGGGTCTGCTTTTGCACGGGTATAATCTTCAAAACCTCCTCCTTGAGAGATGCCCCCTAGAAAAAGTCAATGATCTCACATTCCTTGATTGGCAGGGAGAAGAGAGAGATCTCTAAAGACTTGATCTTCATGTCCTTGACCAAGCGGCCCAACTTGGTGATGGGAATCTACTCCTTGTCTTCGGCCTTGCCTCCCCGAGCTCCGCGGCCCGGGTCTCGATCCCGGCCGCGACACCGGACACGACCTTGACCCTGGACGCCGCTGCGAATCCTCCACGGAAGCTGCTGTGGCCTCCCACCCCAGAGCCCCCGAGGCCTCCGGGCCCTCCCGCGGCACTGGCGTCATCCGCCATTTGGTGTTTTCTCAGAGAAGCTGCATGCAGTTTTCTTTGAATTGAGATCTTACTTTGAAACTAGTTCTCGCAAGTATAAAATCACAAAACTTGCAATCTTGCTATGATATTTGTAATGACTTCTATTCTTTTTCCCTTTGAAGATGAGTCAAGAGTTTTAAAATCGGAAGGAAAAGAAACCTGTAAATGGTCCAGCTCTTATTTGTATAAAGAGTTTGGAGTCTCATGGTATCTAACTCCATATCCCAAGATGCCTTTTTTATTTCCATTCGTAGAAAAACGCTGTTATCTATTGGGAGTCAAATTTTCCCCTATACACAGCACTGTCCTATTCCTCATTCCTAATACGGTCGAAGTTCAAAAAAGGTTAATCACTAATGCAGGATGATAATAATAAGGGAAACTGGGAGTGAAAGTGGGTAAGGAGTATATTGGATCTTTCTGTGTTTTCCATTAGTATTTTTGTAAACCTAAAACTGCTTAAAAATAAATATTTTTTTAAAGTAAAAACCAGAATAGGCTATGTAACAATATGCTCTTTTTATAATTGAGAAATGACATGCACAGAAAACAAAACGCATTTTACAAAAGTACATACAAAGAGAAGATACTCATTTAATACATTAATAAAAGATACTCATTTAATACATCTCTGGGGGTAATGAAAATGGATGTGGAGTATAATGACAAAATGGAATTAACATGAGAATGGGACATTGCATGAACCAACGATGATAACATGCCATGAACTGAGTATGATCAAATCTATCCCATGAACTTGAAATCCAAAAAGAAAAAAAAAGTAGTGGTTCTCAACTTGGGCAGGAGGGTAGAATTTAGAGAAACTTGCTTCAGCTCCATTTCAGATGAAATGCACTATAAACTCCACTATTGGAGCCCAAATTTGTGCATCTTCAAAAGTTCCTATATTAGCCTCATCATCTATAAATGTCTGCCTCATCATCTATAAATGTCCAGAAGTCCATAATGATATAAATAAATGATTGAAAATAACGAACAAAGAAGAGAAAAATTTTCCCTCTATTAGAATTCCAGGTAAGTTTCGTAGATACTCATTCTCCAGGAGGTGGAGCTTAATCTCTCTTTCCGTTGTGATTGTGGGCTGAGTTTAATCATTTGCTTCTAAACAATAGAGTATGTCAAACACCACCTAAACTAAGTAATCAAGGTTGACATAACCAGTAATAAGTCATAATGCTAGCAGATTTCCTTGATGCAATAGGATCAGAATGGTACTTCACTTTCGTGGTCATCCTCCCCAAAACCCATCGCCCCCATCTAATCAGAGACAAATATAAAATTGAGACAAATCATACAAAATACCTGACTAGTACTCCTCAAACTGTCAAGGTCATGAAAAAGAAAGAAAGTATGAAAAACTGTCACAGATTGGAGAAGTCTAAGGAGATGTACTGACTAAATGTATCATGGTATCCTGGAAGAGAAAAACTAGTAAAAAAAAAACAGTAGAAAAACTAGTGAAATCCAAAGAAAATCTAGTTTAGTTTAGTTAATAGCAATGTGCCAATGTTGGCTTCTTAGATGTGACAAATGTAGCCTGGTAATGTGAGATGCTAACAATAGGGGAAGCTGAGTGAAGGGCAGATAGAAACTCTGTAACATCTTTGCAACCTTCTTGTAAATCTAAAACTATTCTAAAATTAAAAATTTGAAAGAAAACAAAACGTTTTTAACTTACCTGGTACTTATTATGTAATTAAAAAACAGAAATCAGAAAGGAGAAACATTGCATACAGATTCAGCAGAAGAGAAAATCCGTATTGCTTATTTTTCACATGAATTGTTGTACACTTTCTTTTTTAAAAACAGTTCTATGATGGTGTTAGTGAAATATTGTAAATGAGGAGAGAAAGTAGAGAGGTAAAGGGGAGTTAAGAGGCAGGTCAGAGATTAGGGTGAAGGCTAAGGAAGTCCACGTGAGAGGTCAGAGGCTGCCGAGCAGGCACTGCAAACCTGCCCACAGTTTGGCTGAGCCGATAAACATGCTTGGCCTTGTCCCTTGTCAACGCCTACTTTGCTCAACACAGTGACCCACTTGGAATTGAGCTCAATATTTCAGAAAGAGACATTTTGATCTATGAGGGACATCATTACAATCTGGTAATCTCCATATCCTGGATTGTCTAGAACTGTCTGGGTCAAAATCTAGACATTTGTGGGGGTAGGGAGAAGCTGAGCTACTGAGGGAAAAATTCAAGTGAGATTGTATTTGCTCTTTTCCCTGCAGAAGCTCACCATGGTTCTGTCCAATATTCTCAGACAAAAGGTGTTTAGAAATATACAAACTGTAGCATCATAGTCCCTGTTATGAATGGTGGTACTGATTCATATCCAAAAACTACTTAGAACAAATAATTACTCCCTTCCCCAATAACACTGATTTTAATAGACTCCCATAGCAGGAAAACACGAAAATTTAAAACTTGGCTTATATTTACTTCCATGTTACAAACAGATAGATCATCATATAAAGTTTATAATTCAAAAAAATTTTATTACAATCCAATGATAGAATAGCATTATTTCTACCTTATAAATGGAAAAAAAAAAAAAAAAACAACCCACACATCATGAAATAAATAAGTAAGTAAATGGTTGAAGGGCATACAACGAGTAAGTAGCTGGGTAAGGTTTAGATGTTTAGAACCCAAGCTGTCCGACATCTGTTCTTGACCTGATGATGCCAGTCACTCCATATTCTCAGTCTGACTGGCATGGCCAGGTTCCTTTATAAGTTCAACGTTTTTAGCTTGAAGGGGGTGAAGGTAAATTCTGGTGATAACTTGTGCCTCTCATACTGGCAGGTGAGCTTTACCTTGCAGTTCACACTTTTTCGTTATATGTTGTCAAGCAATGAGAATTGGCTTTTTTCACAGCCACAGTTTTACAAACAGCACTGAGTTCCAGGGAAGGTGGAGGAGGTCTCTTACATGGCATTTAAAATGTCTCCAATGAAATGACATGATGTTTGAGATTGTGAGATTTGCTTTAAAATAATCCAGGCGGGACCAGAAGGGAAAGAGGGTAGCAGTGACATAGAAATGGCCATAAATATGTAGGAAATACACATACACATTGAAGATAGCAATCGCTTTATAACATGAATGTTGAAGTTTGGTGATAGGTACATAAGGCTTCATTATAAGATCTCCTCTACTTTTATATGTTTGAAATTTTACAGAATAAAAAGTTAATAAATTAACAAATACAGAAATAAATAACATTAAGACTAGGCTCTGGAGAAAAAAATTTAATTATCTAAATTTTGAAGAACGTAATTAATTAGTTAGGGTAGGCTCACTTGTTTTAATCCATAGACTTTAAAAGATAATCACTCGAACATGATAGAAGCTTATTTCTCTGTAACAAAATGATTCAGGGGGGTGACCCAGCCTGGAGGGAAAGAGGCTCTGCTTCGTGAAGTCATTCAGGGACTCAGCCAGAGTTTGTCATCTTCAACATTTGGCTTCCAAGGTTACTCTGCTTGTCACCATCCTGGCCCAAGAAATGAGCACAACAACCATTCTCCTGAAGGCACAGTCCAGAAGGGCACATATTATTTCTGCTGCATTCCATTAACAAGAGCTTAGCCGCATGAAACACTGAGCTGCAGAGGGGTCTGGCATTGTGGCTCGTAGCTGAAAAGGCATGATCTAGTCAACGGCCTCTGTGGAAGAAAGAAAGAACAAATTTGGGTGGAAAACTAGCTGTCTCTGTCACAATAATCTAGTAGACTTAGCCATTAACATAGGTGGAGACCATAAAGCTTATAAATCTCAAACTTCTAGGCCTCTCACTTGCATGGGCCTGTATTAGTTACCAATTTCTATATAACAAATTACTCCCAAACTTATCACATTAAAACAATAACCTCATTATCTCAGTTTCTGAGTCTGGAATCTGGAATGGCTTCTCTGGGTAGTTGTCTCAGAATATCTCATGACATTGTAGTCAAGGCTGCAGTTATTTGAAGGCTTGACCAGAGCTGGAGGATTCACTTCAAAAATGGCTCACTCACATGGCTGTGGGCTGAAGGCCTCAGTTTCTCACCATGTGGGCTTCTCCACAGGGCTATCTAAGGATTCTCACAACATATAGAAGTGACACCTCTTCTACTATAGTCTATTGGTCTCACAGACCAATCCCAATACAATATGGGAGAGGACTTACACAAGGGCATGAATGCCAGAAGATAGGGATAGTTGGGGGAAATCTGCATAATGGGAGACAGGCCACGCGTTCCCATGTTTTTGTAGCATTTGCAAAAGTAAGATTTTTTATAATTCTTTCTCTTAATGATCCCCCTCCCACACTGTATAAGCTTTTGGCCCCACAAAGTGTAAATTGTTTTCTTATATGACCTTACTTGACACTTTTAAAATTGCTTTAGAATTTGGTGAAACTATTCCACAAATTAAAGTCATAATAACTAAATTCTGAAGGAAATGAAGTACTTTTTCAAATTGTGTTTGTTTTGACTACCGTTAATCTTATCTAGTGTGCACAATGCTGATTTATCAGTGTTAGATGAGAAGTTAGAAGATCTGGATTCCAATCCAGATTCTACCTCTCACAAACTGGGTGACCTTCCTTTCATAAGATGCAGCCTGATTTCTGGGCTGGCTTCTTTTGTCAGTATGACTAGACGTAAACTGTGCTGGAGAGAAAGCAAGGAGTGCAATAAATGATGCTAAGGAAGCCAACCCATGGAAGACCCTGTAAGACCCTGTAAGTGAAGGGGGTTAAGATGTTATTCTATGTGTTCTGGATGTATTAGTCTGTCTTTGATGCGAAGAATGAACTAGAAGGAGGCAAGATTGGAGAAAGAGACTGGTTAGGAGGTTGTTGCAGTAAATAGGCTGGAGATGATGATATCTAAAACAAAGGCAGTAGATATGAACTGAGAGATATTTGGGAAGGAGAAATGGTAGGACTTGAAGACTGGTTGGCTAAGCAAAGGAAAGACTGAAGGTTGACGCCCAGTTTCTGGCTTGAGCAATCCTAATGAGTAATGCCATTTACCAGGACAGGGAATAAAATGAAGAAGTCTGCTCATTTGAGAGATGTTGATGAGGTGAGAGGAGGATGCTAATGAGTTCTGTCCTGTCAGTGCTGTGTTTAATGTGCTCATGAGCCACTGAAGTAGAAGTATTCAGAATGCAGTTGGTGCTTAGAAGGGGTAACTGTCCCGAATAAGTAAATTTGGAAGTCAGTATCATACAGAAATTAATTAAAGACATGGTAGTAGAAAAATCTAAAATCACCCCTGAATATGTTGAGTAAGAAAAGAAGCAGACTTGGTAAAGAATGCTCATTTTTAAATGATCAGTGGAAGAGAAAGAAGGTCCCTCAGTGGATACTGAGGAGGAACAGAGAAACAAGAAAAAAAAATAGAAACTAAAGGAAGGGAGAGGTTTTGAAAAGTGTTACATGGGCAACGGGGTCAAGTTCTGCTAAGAGGTTACATGGGGGGAGTCGTGGTGATCTTAACAAAAACAGTAGCAGAGTCGGTAGATGCCAAATTTCAGTGGTTAAGGACTAAAAGAGGAGGTGAGAGAGTTATTGTATCCGATTCTCAAATATCTACCCCCTCTCTGAAAATGGGGAATCCTATTCCCCTTGCAATTGACTAGTTTAGAAATAGAGTACTAATTTCAGACAACGGAGTACACACTGGTTTAAGCATAAAGGAATTTATTACAGGGTGTTGGTTAGCTTACAGAATGTCTGGAAAGGCCAAGGGATCAAGTCTGGTTGTTGCACAGTCACTGACAACATAACCAGGAGAAAGGCCCAACTACAACATAGGAACTTTCTAGTGGATATGTCCTGCTGCTCTCACCTGCTCCTTGATACCCATGAATCCAGGATCAGGTCACTAGAACCCCCACAACAGCTGCAGTAGAAAAAACCAAAAGCCTCTACAATTGTGCTTGCCAGAAGAATCATGTGGCCTCTGTCTTATGATGCTTACTTTTGCCTGCCAAGTCTGGCAGGGGTACATCTGCCTGGCAGAAAGCATGAGTAACCCTTGCTAAACTTCAAGTGCATCTTGGAAATATAGTCTTTAGCTTTCCAGCTTCTAAAGCCCAGGCATGCTACAATGGATTGAAAAGGTGTGGAATGAGCCAATCGG